>NC_090933.1:393440350-393743380 GCF_040938575.1 Ambystoma mexicanum
CCTCCCAGTCTCTCCTCTTCCTCTGGCCCCCTGCAGCCAGCCCTCCCCCCCCTTCTCCTCCTTTCCTCTCTTCTCCCCTATAGAGTTTCTAGACAAGTCCGATCTATGAAAACCTCATCAAAACAGGTTCTTCCTTGTTCTTCCAAAACCATCAAGGACCACATTGACACCCTTGCTCCAGCCTTAGGTGACTTCTGCAACCACTCTTTTGCCTCTGCAACCTTCCCCTTCCCCGCTAGAAGCACACTCTTATGCACCCTCTTCTCAAGAAACCTTCAGCCGACTCCTCCCTTTCAGCTAATTATCGGCCATTCTCTGTCACTCCCTTCCTGAGCAAACTCCTGGAACTGCTGGCGATCTCCCAGCTAAATCTTCACACTCAATCTGTCGGTTGTCTCCATGACCATCAGTCTGGCTTCAGAGCAGCTAGAAGCACAGAGACTTCTCTCTTGAACATCTGTGAAGACCTGCTTTCTAACCTTGATTTTAATCCCCCCTCTGTCCTCATCATACTTCATCTCTCCTCTGCTTTTGACACGGTCAACCATGCCATCGTGCTCAACTGACTCTGTTATAACCTGGGCATAACTGATCAGACTCTAGCTTGGCTGACTTCTTTCCTCTCTGACAGACCCTCCCAGGTCCAACTTGGGTCTTTCATGTCTTCTATCTCGCTCTCCACCTTTGGTGTTCCCCAGGGGTCTAACCTTTCTCCCTGGTTGTTCATGCACCTCTTGATCACTGCATTGCTGCTCTCTGCTCCAACTTCCAATGCTATGAGGATGACACCCAACTTACTTTCAGACTCCCCTCTCCCGCCTCTTCCCATTCTCTCATCCCGGATTGTCTGTCTGCAATCCAAGAGTGGTGCACCGCCAATGATCTCTGCCTGAATGCCAGCAAGATGGAGATCCTCCTCATTGGCACATCTTCGCCTTCACACTTTCCTTCTCTCCTCACATCCCCAATGTCTCTAAGAAGTCAAACTACGAACTGCACCTCCTCAGAGGTATTCTTTCTTTACTCTCCTTCCCCCAAAAGCTCACTGTTTCTAGAGCTCTGGTCCTCTCTAGGATTGACTATTTGATCAGCCTCTTCTTATATCTGCTTGCCTCTACTCTCCGTCCACTGCAACTCATCGAGAACAGGACTGCAAGACTTGTCCTTAGCATCAAGCCCAGGGATCGTATCTCTCCAGCACTGAAATCTCTCAATTGGTTCCCAGTGGCTGCAATGATCAAGTTCAAGACCCTTTGCAATGTTCACAAGGCCTTCTGGGGCCTGGGACCAACATATATCCAGCTCTCTCTTCTGAAGTAGCTTCCTACACGAGCTCTTTGCTCCTCCACCTCCAACTCCTTGAGGGTCAGTCTCTTTTCCAAGCAACGAGCTGGGGGCCGATCGCTCTCCTCGGCTGGCGCCTCCCTCTAGAACAGCCTCCCTGCCTCTCTGAAACTTGAGCAGCACCAACTCTGGTTCCGGAAGCAGCTCAAGACTTTCCTCTTTGCTTCTGCCTTCTTTCTTCCTTTTCCCTGCTGATCTCCTGTCTGATACTGCACTGGTTAACTGGCTACCCTCTGAACCACGGACCCAGGTCCCTGCCTTTCCAGTTGCACACCTGCACTGCCTCCCGGCAACCCTGCACTTGGGGCTGTATCTGCAACCCTATAGTCCCCCTACCTGCACCATCACTTGCTGTCTGCACTTAACCCTGCACTGCCACATGCTGGCTGCACTTCTTGTTTTTCAATGTTTAGATCATATGTCCTACACTTGATCCTCCTCCCCTTCCCCTGGCACTTTTCCCCTTTCCTCTCCCCTGCGCTTGCGTGATCTCAATGTTACTGGTCCTAGTAAAATCGATGTCTCGTCCCCCCTTGTTCCCCTCCCCTGCCTCGTTGCACCTTGAAACACTTGTGTATAGGCGCGCTATAAATACAATATCATATCATTTAAGTGTGCACCCTTTCACCATACACTCGACACGCACACCCAGCCACCCATTAATTTAATTGTGCACCCTGTCACCATACAGTCACACATGAACACGTCATGGGGTTGAGAGGAGCCCTATTACTTCAAAAAGAAATGGTTTCTTTTTTAAGTCACTCCAGCTTCATAAAGAAATCATTTCCAGATAGACCGAACCATAATGGAAATAATTTCTATATGAAGGCAGAGTGACTTCAAAAAGAAATCATTTCTTTTTGAAGTCATAGACAGCCCATGACATGGAGGTCGAAGTGGTTGGGAACGGTTGGGAGCGGTGCTCCTCTGCTTTTTTTATTTTATTTTTACTGTTCCTATACTTTTATTTTAAAAAGAAACCGTTCTGAAATGGTTTCGTTTTAAAATAAAAAAGTGTTGGAAGCAGTTGAAACTTGCACTTCAGCGCACTGCACTGAACGTTCCCTTAAACAGTAGGCACATTTGTTTGGGGGGTTGTATTGTGTGTGAGAGGGGGTGTGGCGATGGGGTTTGTGGTGGGCGGGGGGCAGGCCAGCAGGGAACATAGTTACACTACTTCTTTTCATACACTTCGACCACTGCCTCCAGCCTAGAGGCTTCCATGTCATGGGGTTGGGAGAGCCCTCGGACTTCAAAAAGAAATAGTTTCTTTTTGAAGTCACTCTGCCTTCATAAAGAAATTATTTCCATTATGGTTCGGTCCTTAACAGAAACAATTTCTGTTACACTGTAATAATAATTTCTTTATGAAGGCAGAGTGACTAAAAAAGACGATGTATAATTTTTTTTAGTCCAAGCAGGCCCCGTCCAAGGACATGTGGTGGTAGGGCCCCCACACCAAGGGAGGTGTGGGGGCCCGCATTACGCCAGTGGCTGAAGGCTGCCAAGTGTCAGATGTAGGAACCGAGTGGGAGAGCAGGTCTACAATCATTGCAAGCTGCCAGGGAGGGCAGATAGACATGTCCAGGATTTCCAGGCGCCATGTCCTCCAGCGTCCAGTACAGAGCGATCAGAATAAAAGTAGACTAACTTCCACAGTCTCCTGAGAACCAGCAGAGTAACATGGATTGGCAGGAACATATAGCCTGAAGCTCATTTGACAGCCAATGTGTCCTTCAGAGGCCATGCAGGGAAATTTCCTGGAGCATAACCAATGGCACTTCCTGTTAACACTGAACATGAAGAGCCCCACTTCAGGAGTTCGCCATGTGGCAAAGACCACCTCTTAGAAATTTGTGGCAGACCTCTCACTAGGGGGAGCCCAAAGACTGTTTATTCAGAGCATCCGCTGTGACCATCTCTCCCAGCAAGATGGGCCACCTGTTATTCTCCAGAACTCAAAACCATATTGCTTGACAGCAGCCGGTACCATCCAATTTATTGAAGTAGTGCATGGCAACTACAGTTGATGGGTTTCTAGTGCTTCTAGCAAGGACCAGGGTCAACCTGCCTTAAGGTCTTGCAGGTGAGCTCCTCAGCCGTTAGGGAGGGGTGCTTTACCACTGTCAGTTGAGGCCTAGGTTGCCAAAGCAACGCTGCTCTCAGCATGTCTCACAGGGCCCACCACATGAGATCTTGGAACACAGTGCCCGAGACCTGCAAAAGTCTCAGATGTCACTAGGAACCGAGACCACTAACTCTGAAGTCGTCACTGTAGTGACCTCATAGGTAACCGGGCCTCCAGTATCACTACACTATGATGCATGAGGCACAGAACACACAAAGACAGAGGGCAGAACTAGTGTTAAGATGGTGTGACAGGGCCTGGTTTCAAGCCCCATCAGGGGAGGGAGGCAGCCCAACCCCTAACATCTCTTCCATCTGCTTGAGTGCGGGCAGACCCCCTGTCCAGCCTCTCCTGACAGGAAGTCACGGTGGAAGGCCAAAAGGGTACTGCCAAAAGAATGTTGCTGGAGGCAGCGACATCAGCGCCACGACAGAGGCACAGCACAACGATGGAGACAGAGGAGGTGGACAGGGCCTGCGGAGCAGCTATCAAGACGCCAGTTGGAATGGCGCAGGGCACGGCCGCCTAGGAGAGGCTGGGCCGTCTATGTTGAACTAGCATGGTAGAATCCCCGTACACAACACTACCAGAAGGGACCATGCCACAGGAGCGGAAGGCGGAGCCAGGCGGCCACAACGGTGAGGCCAGAACAGTCGCTTGGAGTGATGCGGCGCTCCAGCAACAGTGTCTGCTGGAGCCAGTGTTTCAGAGGGTAATAATCCACTAAACCAACAGAGATTTAAATAATAAAGGAAGGCCAGGACAATGGCACCACCACTAGCCCACCTTTAATGGAAAAAGGCCTCCAGGGAGGCCTGAAAGAACAAGTGGTCCCTGTGAGTCACTATAGGCTTCAGGTAAGAAATGCAGTCAGACTGCATGAAGAAAGGGACAGGGCTTACAAACCTTAGGAAGCTTCACCGGCTATTCCCCTCTCACACCCCATCAATTAAGGTAAATGATTGATAGGGTAAGTAGGACAATCAGGTGGTGGGGTAAGGTTGCGCTGTTAGGGACGTTTCTAGCTCATCACACACCCCACACTTTCGGCCATACTCTTGTTGACTTCTTGAAGCGCAGAGATGCATCTGATGATCATGCAGCTTTTTTCCTGCAGAGTAGTATGCAGGGGTTGACAGGGCGCTCTCATCCAAGGTAGCTGGTGTAACACTGCACACTGCAAGACTATCAGCTTCCTTTTTTCAGGACGACACATAATTTTGTTTACACTTTTTCAAAGTGGTGTCGGACCCCAAATGTCCCAAGCAGCACCGCAACATGTTTTACCATCGCTGCAATTCACACATTCACACAGGTGTGGTTAACTGCAAAGGGAAAGAAGATAATCAGCCAATCCCCAGTGACAGAGCTGTTGGAGGGCAGGGCCATCAGCGTGGCCATGCTGCATTTTCATATTCATGCTATATGTATGCGTCTAAGCATCTCTGGTTGGACAGGACTACTTAGCAGGCGTGGACCCGAAGATTGACGAATACCAGCTCCATCATTCTGCCATGGGGATGCAGAATATCATACAATACTGGCACCCTCTTCCTGGTTCCCCGCCTACCTCCAGCCCCCGAAGCTATCTGATTGGGCCTGGGAGGCCGTTGTTGTTTAGCCTGTAGGCTTCTTTCCCCTTGCCTGTACCAGAGTCACATTTGGCTGGTGACTGGAGGCAAAGATGAGTTGTTGGGCATGTGATCTGCATTTAAATTGATTTAAAGCACTTTTGTGCATTGGAACGGCATCGCACACTAGTGTGTGCATTGGCATCTATAAATCGCTCCCGGCACCCTCTTCCTGGCACCCTGGCTACATCGCGCCTCAAGCTATCTGATTGGGCCAAGGAGGCCCATTTCTGTCCCAGCACCCAGGGCAGCCTCCCTGCCCAGGCAGCCCCCTTGGCTAAGGGCACCAAGGCAAAGGGAAGCTCCTGCAGAAGCAGCTCCAGACCGTGTTTGCCTGGTAAGCCTGCCGCCAGAGACGTTTTTATGGGAGGGCAAAAGGGGCACTTGCCCGGGGGACCCACAAGGCTGCCAGATCTAAAGAAGTAAGAATCCTCTGTTCACCAGACTTAAATAGCACACATCAGGATATTTCATTGCATGGTGCTGAGGCCCTAAACCTATTGCCTGTCTGTTTTGGCAAGTACATTCTGCCTCGATCAATTCATCATGTGATGCTTTCTGTGTTCACTGTAGTAAATATAGTTTGAGTGTTTGTTCCTTGCGGCACAACTCCTGTAGCATTCATTCCTTCCTGTGGTAATTATGTTGATCATGTGCAATAGACAAATTTAAAATGCATATTGGTAAATTGAGTGTCACAATGGTTCAGAAGTTAACTCAGTGTGTTAAGCACTCATTGCAAAAGTTATGTGTTCCTTTGCAAGATTAGAATAGCATACTCCTGAAGGCTAGCTGAGCCTTTCCTATGTCTGAAGTTTATAAACCTGCCTGTGTATGTACTCGGTCTTGCAGCACAACAGGTGCTATTATCAGCAATGTACCTGCATCAGATAGGGGTTGCTATAAAAACCAACATGTCATCCTTGTGGTGACGGTCTAGAAAATGGTTTGTTCAGATGGGGTGTTGTAAAACCTAGGCAATCGCCTCCAACGATGAGCATAAACCGTTAGTCAAATAAATCAATAAGTATCCAAATTTGGAACCAAAGCATTCATGCCTGTATCCTGGCTTTGCCAGCAGACAATAGTGATCCTGGTCAAATCATCTAATATCTCTTACATTACTGTACTGTCTTCTGTGACGTTTGCCTCCTCCCATGCTGGTGGCATTGTTTAGCCCACTACTTGATTTTTCTTCTTATGTAGGCCTTTTGAGTGGAATGGGAGGTAGACATAAGGGAGAGGACCAGATGGTGCAGGACTCGGACAAGCATATTTTAAAGTCTGCTCGTTTGACACAAAAAAAGCTTTGCATTTTTGTAAAAAGAAAGGTTTTTCTGCACATTTATAAATGACAATTTCACAAGCCAGTGTTTTGGAACTATGTAAAGCTTTAAAATACAAAAGACCAACCCAGATTAAATCTGTTAAATCACACTGATTGGTATGCTGGTACTTATATCTCTTGATGATGGAGTGAATGAAGCTAGAATCGTTCTGCGTTACACTCTACTATAACATTTTCTTTTTAAAAATGGTCATGTTTGGTAATGTGATTGGTGTACTTTCCAAGTCAGTTTGAAAAAATGAGATTATTTCATTTCATGGTAAGAACTGGTAATGAAAGTCTTCAAATGCAGAAACTGCAGAGTTGGCACACATCCCAGATTCACCCCTTAACCAGTGTGTCTAATTTAATCTTGTATTGCCTAGCCTCTCAAAATTGCCAGTCCCTAAATGTTTTAAAATTGTCAGCCCTTCAGAGAGATTTCCTTCTCAGGGTATGATCTTCAAAACAACCTCACTCATGGTTTCTCTGGCTAAAGTGCTGCTTCAACTATAATAGTGAGCATTGATATATTGCACACCACAGGCACTTCATTCTTTTGATCTCTACTGGCAACACTATTTGAAAACCAAGTCACACTTATAATCTCAGTCTTTCTGGATACAGACACTTTCCTGGTAACATCTAGTCTGCATTCACTATCCATGCTATGGTATGTGTAGCTTTCTCCTTCCTACCAATTGGTCTCCTCTATCCATGCTTGAACACGTTTGCGTTCTGGGAGGCAGCAAATGTGAGTTCTCTGGCTATTCTGGGTTACATGTACCTTTTACAAAAAGTCTCCTTAATCTATGCTAGAACATAAGTAACCTCTTCGTAGACTGATAATTTTGGCCTTCAAATGGTACTTGTTTATCATTCTGATTAGAGCAAGAATGAAGAAGGTAAGGGGACTTAAAGGGAGTGAACATCCTTATTTTTAAATGCTGTGAGGCACCATATCAACCCACGGATTTTGATTGCGCGAGCAGAGGCAAGGCAGATATTCCTGACCACTTAATTTGTTTGGTTTGGTGAGGGGGGACCCCAAAGATGTCCATGCCCAGGGCCCCAAAAGTGCTTAAGATGGCCCTGACTGCCGCCATCAACCTGCAGCAACTGGCAAGGTTAATGTGGTCTGGGTGGGGAATACAGCAGTTACTGTATTACGGAAAGCCTGACTACCCCTCCAATCTTCATAACATAGCTTACCAAGGGCTGCTAGATAGTAAGTAATAGTCCCATCACTGCTGCGCCCCAGCCGTTAAGTACCATTTAATTAACTCTTGGGTCCCCATCTCAGGCGCAGTCCTCGAATCTAGGTGTTACTGCACTTACTGTTGTACCCCCATTTTTGGCGTTTCTCCCTCTATCCAGGTATCCATAATCTAGGTAAAACTGCATTTACTGCCGTGCTCCAATTTTAGGCATTTCTCCCTCTTTCCAAGTCTAGGTGATTCTATATTTACTGTTCTGACCCCAACTGGAAATGCCTCCCTCTATTAAGTTGTCTGAAATCTAGGTGTTTGTTTCTACACCTGCCGCTCAGTCCCACCCCCCTACTTCCACACCTGACCCAAGCTGCACAGGCCATATGTGTGTGTTCCCCCAATTTAGGATGCATCTTAAACAAGATAGACACCATCCCAACTGTCGCTCTCTTCCCTGCTGGGCTGGTCTCCTTTTATACACCTGCAGCCCCCTGACAGCCTGCAGGTGTAAATGTCCTTACAATAACCTATGAAAGTTAGGGAAGGGTTGGTCGTCAATACTGTAAGGAACTCGTGTTGGCAACAGTAAAGACAGACACAAGTTATCACAGTTCATTGGTGTTTATTAACCTGTATAGGTAGGTTGGAAAAATGCCTAATCTAAACCTAAATCTAAGAAGGGAGCAAGCTAAGACCATCAAATAATAAAGCAGTCCTGGTGGCGTCTGGTCAAATAAAAAGGACCTATACTAAAAAAAAAAAAGATTGTCAATCCTAACTAAATACAAAAAGAGTGCAGGATATAGTTCAAAAGAAAGAATGAAGTGTTCACAAATGATAAATCAGGATGTGCTAGCTGGGGGTCTCCTGTCCCCACGTTTTGAGCATGGGATAAGGTGGGATTCAGGAGCACAGCACACGCTCGAGCTTTCCCAGCACGAGACTACAGTACCATTCTCAGGTATCAGAACCTCCGAAGGTTAAGTCTCTTTTCTACAAAAAGTCTCTTGCCCCAGAGGACCTGATGTGTTCAAAATAACAAACAAAAGGTTCCTTTCCGTCTGTATGTTGGGTGATATCTTTGAACCCCTCTTCCGGTCTCGGATCTACAAAAAGTTCCGAACAATGTCAGGACCTTCGGTGGTTAAGTCTCTTGCTTCGGAGGGCCGGTTAGGTTAAAAAATAAACAAAAGTTCCTTTCTGATTGCACTTGGGGTGATGATTCGTCACCCCTGGGTCTCCCCTCTTCTGGGCTCAGACCCCTCTCGAACACCAGCCTCCCCCAGTTGGGTTCAATATGGCTTGTATTCAAACGATTTTATCTGTTATATTCACGTGTCCGTGGGTGATGACTTTTCACCCCTGATCCCCCTCTTCCAAGCTCAGTCCCTAATCAAATGTTCGCATCCATCTGTCGGGTTCACTACAGCTTTTTCCAAAACAATTTCACCTGTGGCATTCACAAATCCTGATGTCCTTTTAGACAATCCACTGTGGACATCCCTCTGTCGGGTTCACTCTTGTCAACACAATGTTCATTGGGGCATCATGCTTTGCCACGTTCTGCAGGCATCCCTCCATCAGGTTCACGTTTAACAGCCTCGCAATTCCTTCTACTTACTCCCCTATGCAGGATTCACTTCCCTTAGTTTTTCCAATGGTTTGTCGGTCAAAGACTATCAACTGTACAGGGGATTTTTCTAGACCCTGTGTTAGGCAGAATCCTGTGCAGTGCCCTTAGGGACCACTACACACAATTAAGACCACAGGTGGCAATACAAGTTTTACCTTTGGTACAAGCCTGTACTACTATGCCAGAGTGGTAGCAGTGGCGGAGCAGCCAGGCTTATCTCAAGAGTATATGAGCAGTAGCAGAGATTACACAAAGGGACCACAATTACTGTGACTCAAGCAAACACTGACTCAATGTTTCTGGTAAAAAATATAAGTACATTTATTTTTAAACCATTCGTTATAAACACAACACTTCTATTAAACTCAAATAAAAACCACACGTTAAATATACTACAACTAATCAATTCACTTTGTACAGTAAGTCTCAAGGTAAGTACCCTGTGTTGAATGAACCGGTGTTACAAACAAAACATGTTACCGCAAATACGATTGCGATCACTTTTTGACAGTTCGGTCTACTAAACGCATATCCGTGACATGAAATGCTACCGGGGCAAAAACACACTTAGCACCTGAGATACCTAGAGGGATTTGGAGGCAAAAATCACAGGCAATATTTTGGTTAGGCAGGCAAAATCAAGAAACACTCAGAGAGCCAGGGTCGAAAGACACCGGGGCCTGTTGCTGAAGATCACACAGTCAGACAGTTCACGATTCAACGTAGCCAAAAGTACTTCGATATTGTCAATGTTCGGAAGCCAAAGTTATAAGAAGGAGGGAAGACAAGGACAAGCCTTGGAAATGAAGAAAAGGGATTCACCCAGTTTCCTCAAGTAGAACACAGTACCTTGTTCCAATGGTGCAGCTGGTGCCCTGGCAGTTGTTCCTGTTGGTTTCCCGCAGACCCACGATTCCTGGAGCTTCGTTGTGAAGGACGACGTCTGAAGGGGGTCTGCACCACACAGGGATGAAGCCGGCAGCAGAAACAAGGAATAAAAGGTGCGCTCCTTAAAAACAGGAGAGGCTCTTCAGGTGGCTATCCGGACCACTACAGCAGCGTGCAGCGATTTCGACCAAGGAAGAGGATCCTCTGGCTGTGGAAGCTGAGCTGGTTATCCCCACCAAGCTCAAGGGAAGAAAACTCCGGACTGGATCTTCTCTGAGTCGTTGAAGGGCCGATAGCTCAGGACTGCAGCAGGGCTTCACCGGGACGGGGTAGTTGCAGCAGCCGCCGTTCTCTCCGCTTCTCTTCGGTTCCTTGTAGTTCCAGTGGCGACTCTCTGACTTCTAGCCCAAGAGACCTGCCTTTTATGCGAAAAACCCCCATTCACACAGCCTGGCTGTCAATCACCCAGCAGGGGGGTTGTCCAGCTCGGACAACTACCCTGGCCAATCATGACAAAGTGCGACTTGGGTTTCCTAGGATAACCTGTGCAGGGGGTGACTACACCCCTCCCTCACATTCAGCCCACCTAGACACCCAGGCGCCTTGAGGAGGGCTTCTGAGCAGAAGCCCGCCAAAAGACAGTGAACAAAGAAGGCAAACCTAGTTTGCCGCGCAAAGTAAAACACAAGAAGGACTAACGAAAAGAAATGGCGAATAAACCCAACCGGAGCCAAAAGAAAGACGATTTGGTCAAGCGGGTTTATGTTCGAGGCTAATATAATAGCCAAGAACAATACCATGTTTATCTAATATAATCGCAGTAGAAAAGTTAGGGTAGATACCACTGCCACCAGCCAAGTCTAAATGTTAAAAGAGCGAAACAATGCTCTAGGAGGTACAGATAAAAAGGGATACGAATTAACCCTTCCCAGTACTCCATGGAAGATTGGGTGTACTGGATCTGTGGTAGATTGTCTAAGTAAAGTTAATGGTAACTTTACCCTTTTCTGGGGGACGGTAGTCGCCTCAGAAATGGAGTCGAGGGAAGTCTCAAAGACAACCCTGAGCCACGGCACTGAAGGTGCTGAGTGACACACAAAAAGAAGAGGACTACTGAAGTGGTGTACTTCAGAGTCCACTATCACAAAAACAGGTGGAAACACATAGCAAAACACACGTAAGAGGGGGGGGAAAAGCTCTCAGTCTTACCAAGTGGAAAGAAAATAAACTTCAGAAGTCCAGCAAAGCTGCTGGGGGGACTCACTAGGTGAGGGAAATTAGCCATAGATGAGAATTCTCCCAAACACCCTGTATGACCACTTTGAACTATTCCTTGCAGCTCTCCTCAAGTCTTCTGTTATCAGTAGTTTCATCAAACGGGGGATCAACTAGAGTCCCTCTGGTGCCGAACCCCTCTGCAGCTGGTTTTGCCCCTAAGAGTTTAACAGTTCTTTGATCTTCCCTTCATTTGCCATTTTTTACTTTTGTTCAACACAGTTCGGTTTCTTATCGGTTCTCCCCTCGACTCACTGAGTTTGATGAACCGCTTGGTTTTTCTTGTCTCTGGAGTCAAGGTCAGTATCATGGTAGCAAGCGTCTCTCCCTGTCCTGATTATCAGTGTAGGTGTGCTCCGTGTACCGTTGACATCTGCTTCAGCACAAGCTGGATATTGTTTGCAGTCTTATGATTACTTCCACTGAGGCTTTGTGGGTCTTAGTCAGAAAGGGCAAGGTTGCTTCTCTCCCTACCACCCCTTCGGTTCACGCCACCTTTCTCCTCCTCTTGAACTACCGACCTGGGATACTGGTCTCATCGTGCGGTCTGCCTTGCTCGTAGTGTGCTCTCATGCTCTACCTTTTATCCCTGTGGGGAAAGGAAAGGGCCGTCAAGTGTGTGAGGTTTTTATTAATTGCCTGACTCTGCCTGACCCTTGTGTAATGACATGTCAGGTAAACGGCTCTGGTGTTAGTTCATGGTCTTTTATGGTATAAGAAAGTGCTTGTGTCAGAAAGGGGCAGGGGCGTTATCGTTTAGTAGGGTTTATGAAATAGACAGGGGGGATTGTGGGAACAGTAGTGGTTTGTCAATGCAGATTGGGAGTACGGGAAGTAACACGAGGGACGTGAAAAAGAATGGCTGGGAGTATTCAGGTAGGCAACAGGAAAACAAGGGTTCCGAGAGGTTGTTTCCTAATGTGATGGGGTTTGGGATCTGAATTGGTTTACTAGAGGTGTAGGGGTGGTTGGATACTAGTAAGGGAGATTTGTTGGGGGGAAGGGAGGTTGAGTTTGTACAGCCTATGAAAGCCTAAAGGACTTTGTTCTCCTTTTGTTCTTTCCGGGTATAATACCACGTCTCGCCTGGGAGATTCCCCTGAGCGTAACTCTGGGCTCCCTAACCCAGGTGATCCTCCCTCGCTCGTCCACCCCCAGAGTTGGGATCTGAGAACACCAGCCCTTCCCATACCACCTGAATAAGGGATTCTCAAAGTCTACTCGGGAGAATACCCTTAGGTTTCTCACAATAGGGAAAAGGGGATACCATATCTCGCCCAAGGGCACCCCACTCTTAATCCCAAATGATCCTCCGCCCAGGTGATCCTTCCTCGCTTCTCTGCCCCCAGGTTTGGGATCCAAGAGTGGGGGCCTTTCCCTGGCTACATGCGCAGAGGATCCAAGGGGAGTAGAGGTGAGGATGCCCTTGGGTTTCTCACAATTCTCAGGCCATGAAGGACTCATGCTTTCAGCTTCCTGACAGCCTTCAACCGGCCACCTCTCTTGTACCTGGGTGGCCAGCGTACCTGGTGTCTTGCAGTGCTTCCTCCATGAAGGGTCAGTGCTTCTGATACCAGCGACACTCATCGCCACCCGTCACGCTGGTGCTTCCTGTCTCTGAGACCTTCTTTGTGCCTCGTCGGTGCTCAGGGCTCTCCCCCTTCTGCAACAGTACAGGGACTGAAGATCTTTCGCCCCCCCCCCCCCCCCCCCCCGGGGTTCCTGTATTCAGCTGGGTTTCGCAGGCTCCTAGCGCAGCAGTCTTATCTGAGGTCCTGCCTCCAGGCTGCCTGTGTTCCGCACTCCGACGGTAGCAACCACTGTGCACGTCTCATCCCCTGCAGTTCGTATTGGCGTCAGAGAATCTCCTCCTCCAGGTGAGGGTTTTTATAGTTTTATATGTGCCTCTGCAATGAGAGACGATGTGTAGTTGTTGATAGGATAGTGAGTTTGCAGAGGGTTCAGCAGAGGTGTCAGACAAAAAAAAGCATTATCACCTTTACAACATCTGTAGCCCTCATATAGGTAGAGTAAAGATATTATAGGTGTCCCTGTTAAATCCTCGTTCCCAAACGGTTCCAGTGAGGTCCCACTTGCCCAAATCCCTAGGGACGGTCTTGCAGAGCGGGCTCACCTCCCTAGCCTCAGCGGGAGTGGATCTCAATTGGGAAGAAGGGACCAATTCCCTGGATTCGTCCCATTACTCAATACTTTGCAAGGAGTGGTCCCTACTCAGGAACAAGCGTATGGATATCCCAGTAGTCTGTAGAGAAGAAGTATAATAAAAACAAAAACAGCAAACTGAACTACATGCAAGTTACCTGATATCTTTTACAAAAACAAATAGGGCTCTAAACAATCACAACATTTGCAGCACCTCCTAACTGTGACATAAACAGCTTGCAGTAAAAATAAAATGTTGAGATAGCCATGCTCAGGAGAGCAAGTACCTTTGATCTTATAATATTCTAACTATATTAGCTTAGCTGTGGTCATGTTGTTACTTTCAAGCCAATTGAAGCACTACAATTCTGTAGTCTGGGTTGAGAGATTTACTTTAAATGCACACATATATTGAGTTAAACCAACAAAGCAGACAAAATATGAATACTAAATGGTTGGCATTCATATACATATAGGATATGAAGTAAGAGTAATTTGATTATGTACCTTGTAGATCACCAATCATTTCAGACCCATGACTGCGATCCCTCCTTTCCGCTTCCAATACCGCTGCTTGTTGGTAAAAGTCTTTTTCAACCTGCACTTTGGTGCTTTCTAAGACTCTGCATCTCTCCTGCAGCTCTCTGTTAAGTGCTTCTAAGTGGCTCAACATTTTATTCGTATCTGCCTGACTTTTTCGCAGTCTTGCTGATGCATCAGATTCCGTCCTTAAAAAGTCATTGGCTTCCTCGAGCTGTCAATGAAGAGAAGTAAATATGCAACAGATGTTAATGGCAAAATGCACCTTTCCTAATTAAAATATTTGGCCTACAATCTATCTCTTGCATCCATACCCCACCAACTACAATGTTAAGAAAAAGAATGGCATCCATTCCACAGCACCTTTCCTATATCTAGAAAGTAGGCAGAATCATTGCCCCATGATCAACACTACACCTACAAATTAGGGGTCTGAAGACCAGTCACCTTTTAAAAACAATGAACGGCCTTTGCTACCCAAATAATAAAGAGGAGCGGTATAAGAGCAAACCGTCTTTGGCACAACAGTGTCCCAGCAACCTCTAACATTTTCAAAAACGCCAGAAAAGGGGAACAAAAAACTCATGCCTTGCTCCTATACACACATTTGGCAAGTGATGACAAGCATGCTTTTAGACTTTTATGGATCTCCCTCAGCCTCACTCTATCTTAAAACACAGATCGATAGGAAAACAACCTCTCGCCAATCAAATTCCCATCACCAGTACCAGCCTACCCAGGTCCCCCTTGCTTGCTGAAGTCTAATTGCTAATTTGGAGTGCAAGCCATTATAGCAAATCTAGTATTAAATACATTCTCTGAAAATAATTAATAAACTAGTTCACTAAGGCCATAGTAAGGTGTTGTATATATTTATTAAATTTGGCAGAGGTCACTGCCCCACAGTGAAGATAAATCTAATTTACATTGGCTTTTCCCAAAATACGAAAAAATTTCCTTTATACTTATTCTGGTACTCCAAAAGAGGATGCTGTTACATTAAGGCTTTTAGAATGGGTCTCAGTATGCGCAAGAATCCCTCAGCGCACTCCCCACCCACACACTCTTGCGTCACCAACTGACGCCCCCTAGTTCAAGCCATTTTTTCTGCCTTTGAGGTTGTGATACAGCATATGTGCAGAGGAGGGCGGCTGGGAGGGCAGCGTGAAGGAAAGAGAAAGGATTAGGATTACCCTAATCATCATGAAGGTAATTTTTGCAAAGTCAAGCATCCTGCTCTCTCTCCTTCCCAAATGGTTGGGAAGCATGACTGTACAGATCCATGAAATGGGTGGAGGAGACAGCATATGCCCACAGCTTTGGTTCAAGCGAATACGTTGCATAGTACACTTTCTGGCCAAAAGAGCATCCATCCTGGAGGAGCCATCCAAAGAATAGACCCTCACAAAGGCATGAGTAGCCCAAGTAGCGACCGTATAGAAATCTGCTAAGGACATGTTTCCGGAAGGCCACCAATGCTGCATTAGATCTGGTGGAATTGGCACAATCTTTAAAGAACCTGAAGACCAGTAACTATCCATGTTGACATGGTAACTTTACTCACTCTGTTCCCAGATGAAGCCACTGTAGGTAATGAACTTGTGGATCGGATTTCCTGAAAGCTCTAGTTCTTTCAAGGTAGAAATTGTAGGTCTTGCCGAGTTCAGATTATGTTAAGTCTTCTCTGCTGACGAAGTGTGACGACGAGGGTGTAACACTGGGCAAACAATTTCCCGATTTAGATGAAAGCCAGACAATATTTTAGTAATGAAAGATGGCACAGTCTATAGGATAACCATGTCTTTGTGAAATACGATATAAGGGTTTTCTAAAGAATGTGTTGTTAATGTAACGGGCAACAAAAAGGCATTTTTCCCACATAAGACGGTCCAAGTCATAAGATTATGCATAATGGCAGCAAGAACCACATTTAGGTCACATGAAGAGGGGGTTCTCTGAACCTGGGTAAAGATGCAGAAGCTCCTGCGTTACTGGGGTATACAAAGGAATCTGCTGGGCATGTTAGACGTTTCCTGGGTCTCCTTCTGGTCCTTGCGAAGAAGAGGACTGCCATGGTGTGGGGGAGGGGTCGCCCATCCACGCATGGTCTGTGGAAATCCGTGTTAGGAAGAATTCTCATTCTATGGCTAATTTCCCTTACCTATAGAGTCCCCCAGAAGCTTTGCTGGATTTGAAGGGTTGGTTTTTTTCTCCTGTTAAGAGTGTGACCCTTTTCCCACTCTTAGGCATATTGCAATGTGTGTTCTAGGCTATTTTTTGTGTTTAATGTCTATGAAGTTTATCTCACCCTCATAGGAACCATCTTTATACACATGTGTTACACAGCACCTTCAGTGCAGTGACACAGGGGTGTCGTAGCGGCCCCCAAACATAGACTCCATACCCTGGGACAGACTACTGTCTCCCAGGGCATGTAATGTCCCCATTGACTTTACTAGTCAATTTTTATGAACTAAACCAGTACAACCCATCTTACTATGGAGGTACTGGGAAGGGTTATTAGTTTTTCCCTGGTGTTCATTTTCGAGAGGGTTCCGTACAGTCCCTCTCTCAAAAGTTTCTGGCTGGTGGCAGTGGTTACTACCGAAAATATTCGACTGCAAATATTTTCCTATGGGATTTTCCCATTGTTCGAGGCTACCACTTTTACGGACAGCCTCTAACATACCGCCGGTTTATTTTATTATTAAGTTAACTCCGGTTGGTTTTATTTGCCACAATTTTAATATAAATTCTTTCTCGTATCTTTCTCTAAACTCCTAACCCAGGTCGAAGATCCTTTGTTTGTCCTTTTGGCGCCACTGAGTCTGGGGTGGGTCCGTTGTGTGGTAGGGGGAGTAGGACCCCTGGACAGAGTTGCAGCAGCAACTCATGTCGCACTCTAACCTGATAGGCTGGAGGGTCTCCTGCCAAGATGACCACTCCACTGTGTGAGTGACAGCTAGGCTGTATGAATGAGGGTCTTTTTGCATAAAAGCAGGGTCCTGAGGACTGGAAGAGCAAGACGTCGCCACTGGAACTGAGGAACCGAAGAGGAGAGAAGCCAAAGACATCTGCAACGACAACCACCGGTGAAGCCCTGCTGCAGCGTCTCACCACTTTTCTCCACACGACGAGAGGAGATCTTCATCTGAAAGACCCTTCTTTCCTTGAGCTGGTGGGGCCAACCAGTTTGCCAATCGCCTTCCCGGACCTGCCTTGGTCGAATCGCCAGTGCCCTGCACTTGGAGGCCGGATAGCCAGGCAGCCATCCACCCGGACCGTGATTAAAAGGAGCGTACCTTTTATTTTCGTTTGGCAGCACCGTGGCTGGTTTCATCCCTGGGTAGTGCAGTAACTCGAACCTTCCTCCACAACGAGAGCCTCTCTTCCTCTGCTAGATCCCCCGAACTGCAGGAACTACCAGGAACAACCGCCACCGCAGGAGCCTCTTCTTCATATTAAGGTACATTGTTCCGCCAGGCCTCCCTTTTCGAGTGGTAGTGCTAAAGGGGTTTTAAATCCTTTACCTACCTGTTGGGTTGGCCGCCCCTATCGTCTAACATTGACTTTCACCTCCTGCATCCACCTTTTTGAAATCGTTAACCAAAAACTTGACTGCAGCTACAAGAACATTTTGCTCCTGGGCTCTTTGCCCTGTACCACTGATTTTGGCACAGGCCTATTGACTCTGGCTGAATTTGTTAGAACTGCCTTCTCTAGATTGCTTCTCAACTAGAACTGTGTTGGTGCACCCAATTCTTTTAAACGCCTCTTCCTGCCCATTTTAAAAACTTGTGAAGTGCCATTTTGCTCAGTTTTCATTTAAGTATTCTCTATGCTAAAGTACTGCCTTGCCTAAACTTGTTCACAAACTTATGGGAAGTGTTGCTAGGGTGTGTAAGAAGATATTCCTGTATAACTTGTGCTTTCGCTCCCTTGTGAGCAATTGCTAGAGTGCCATTTGTGTTTGGTTTTCACTGTGCCTTTTTTCTCAGTTTTTACTCCTGCTCAAACTGGTCTACAATTTAACTAGGGAGTTGTGTATACTTTTCTTGACTGATTTTAACTTGCTTTATTAACTGTGATTAATGTGTTGAACTAGAAGTGTGTAAAATAAATATATATTCTTTTTAATACAAAGCTTTGGTCAGTGTTTCCTTGTGCCATAGTACTGTAGCCCTATTGCGTAAACCCTGAATACTGCTCATCTCCCTCTTGAGATAAGTCTGACTGCTTAGCCACAGCTACCAACTAAATCTTTGTGGTACAGACTGATACCAAAGGGGATTTATTGCTCATACCTGTAGTCTTAATCTTCTGTAGTGCTCCCTAAGGTAACTACACAGGATTCTGCCTAACAAGTACCTTCCTACACTCGTGTCAGCATTATCAGAGGGGTTGTTTGGGACATGGTTCTCTCGGGTTGGGAGCTGTCCCAAGTAAGGCTGTGACACACATGATTTCCAAACTCCATACACGTGGCACGGAGGTACGGCTCAATCATGGATTGATTACATCTATGTATCCAATCTATTAGGGAACAATGTAGTCCCCTGAAGTTGTACAAACCATGCCTAGGAGATCACTTTGTGTTGCACTTTGTTTTTCAGTTTGAAGTGGCTGTACATGATTTAAATACAGCCATGGCTTGTGCAACCCCAGACAGAGGAGGTTCAGCTCTTAAGTGGAACAGATCATGTTCTAGATGTACTCATCTCTTGACTGATGCTATTAACAACTCTCAAGTGCTCAACAATAAGTCACTGTGTTCCTATTTAGTGGTCGAAAGGTTCATAAGAGTTTTACAATGCCTAAAACGAATAAGCACAGACAAAAGGATCAACTACAAGTTACCTGTCCATTGTTTTGACTCTAGAATTACAGCCTCAAAAAGGAACAAACGAACAAGTCTTAAAAACCTATAGGGTCAGGGTCTTTGTTCCAGGGATTACACGATTTCTAATAACATCATCCTTCAAGCTCACAGAAACCACTTGAAATCTCTCAAAATCGAAATGCACATAAAGGACAACCAATAGGTTTTAAAACAATGTATGGGTGCTAGTGCAGGGCAGGTCTGGGACACTAAACAAAATCACAGGTGTGGTTAGATCGCATATGGACTGCCCGATCACTGCTCAAACTTGGGAGGACTTCCATCAAGAGAAATAAGAAATGCCTTTTCTGGGTCTCAAGACTCGACTACAGGAGTCTGTGTCCCTGGCCCGAGGATGACATATCCTGGGCCATAGTAAAAGCAAAGGCCTCACAGGCCCCTGGCCCTGATGGTCTTGCCCCGATGTTCATAAAGTGTGCCCAGACTATTTGGATCCCTTTTTAAAAAAATATATTTGGTACGGTAATGTTTATTTGTAAAGCACCTATACACAAGGCAAGTGTTTCAAAGCGCTCAAGGAGGGAGGGACCAGAGGAGAAAAACAACAGATTAAGAGCCCATGAGTTTCTGAACGATAACCAATCTGCCCAGGCAGAGTAAGTGCATATAGTACAATTAACAGTGTAGATAACAACAAAGGAACACATTCTTACCTGTAACTGTTGTTCTCCAGCATGGGTCTGGCATGGATTCACATGCTCATGAATATCCCCTGTCATCAGGCTAGGAATCCTCAGTAAAAAAGAAAATCTGCTTCAGTTTCGTTTCTGAACTGTCTTTCTACTAGTAACCAATCACTTGTCTCTGGGTCATACTGCCCCCCAGCCAATGACTGCCCTCTACCCAAGCCCCTCCTCTGGCCGCCATCTTTAGATTTGGTAGCACGTAAAGTCGCAGTAGGACCAAGAGAAGAGCCGCAGAGGGGTTGGAGGGAGGGTTTGCATGTGAATCCATGCCAGACCCATGCTAAAGAACAACAGTTACAGGTAAGTAACTTGTTCCTTCTCCAGCATGGGGTCTGCCATGGATTCACATGCTCATGAATACAAGAATACATAGCAGTACACACATGCACAACCGCGGGAGGTGGCAAGGCTCAACATTAAGCATTTCAACAACTCAACATTAAGCATCTCTTACCTTCTCACCAGGCGAACAGGTTGTGCATCACTGCCTGGCCGACCGTGGACTCCTCCCTGGAATCCCGGTTGACGCAGTAGAATCTCTTGAAGGTGTGCGTCGACCTCCACGTAGCAGCCCTGCAGAAGTCCATTAGGGGCACACCAGACAGGAACGCCGTGGTAGCAGCAATCGCTCTGTTCAAATGCGCTCTCGGACGGCCGGGCAAGGGTCAGTTTGCCAACCGGTGACAGTGCATGATGCAGCCAGAGAGCCATCTGGAAATGGAAGCCTTCGAGCGGGCCTTCCCTTGGTTCACAGGTCCAAAGTTCACAAACAGCTGTGATGTCTTCCGAAGACTCTTCGTGCGGTCCACGTAGAACTTCAGCGCTCTAGCCACATCCAACGAGTGCAAAGTCCTCTCAGCCGGCGACGAAGACGGGAAGAAAACCGGTAACACCAAGGGCTCGTTGAGATGGAAGTCCGACGGCACCTTGGGAATGAAGGAGGAGTGCGTCCTCAGCACCACCCTTGTCTCGTGGAATGTCAGGTATGGAGGTTTACAGGAGAGGGCCTGGATCTCTCCCACTCGTAGTGCGGAGGTGATGGCCACAAGAAACGCTGTCTTCCACGACAGGAACTTCAACGGTGCAGAATGCAGCGGCTCGAATCACGGCCCCATGAGCCTGGTCAGTGTTAGGCAGGTTCCTGTGCCGTACCAAGGCAGGTCCGGGAAGGCGATTGGCAAACTGGTAGGCCCCACCAGTTCAAGGGAAGAAGGCTCCTGCAGATGAAGATCTTCTCTCATTGTGTGGAGAAAAGTGGTGAGATGCTGCTGCAGGAATTCACCGGTGGTTCAGATGTCTTTGGCTTCTCTCCTCTTCGGCTTCTTAGTTCCAGTGGCGACGGCTTGCTCTTCCTGTCCTCAGGACCCTGCTTTTATGCAAGAAGATCCCCATTCATACAGCCTAGCTGTCACTCACACAGTGGAGTGGTCATCCTGGCAGGAGACCCTCCAGCCTATCAGGGCAGAGTGCGACATGGTTTGCTGAGGCAACCCTGTCCAGGGGGCCTACTCCCACTCCCACACAATGGGTTCACCCGAGACTCAGTGGCGCCGAAAGGAGGGCTTCTTGGCAGAAGCCCGCCAAAAGGACGAACAAAGGATCCCCGACCTGGGTTAGGATCTTAGAGAAAGACACAAGAAAGAATTTATATAAAAGTTCTGGCAAATAAAACCTACCAAAGTAAACTTAATATAAAAATAAAACAGCGGTATGTTAGAGGCGGTCAGTAAAAGTGGTAGCCTCGAACAATGGGAAAATCCCATAGGGAAATATTTGCGGTCAAACATTTTTGGTAGTAACTACTGCCACCAGCCAGAAACCTTTGAGAGAGAGACTGTACGGTACCCTCTCGAAAATGAACCTAAGGAAAAAACTATTAACCCTTGCCAGTACCTCCATAGTAAGATGGCTTGTACTGGTTTAGTTCATAAAGATGGACTAGTAAAGTCAATGGGGACTTTACATTCCCTGGGAAACAGTAGTCAATCCCAGGGTATGGAGTCTATGTTTGGGGGTCACTATGACAACCCTGTGTTACTGCACAGAGGGTGCTATGTAACACGTGTATAAAGATGGTTCCTATGAGGGTGAGATAAACCCCATAGACATTAAACAAACAAAAAATAGCCTAGAACACACATAGCAAATACGCCTAGGAGTGGGAAAAAGAGTCTCACTCTTAGCCGAAGAAAAAAAAAACCCTTCAAATCCAACACAGCTGCCGGGGGACTCTATAGGTAAGGGAAATTAGCCATAGAAGGAGAATTCTCCCTAACAGTCAGCACCACATTGAGCTCCCACGCCGGGGCCGGAGCCTTCACCGGCGGGAACGATCGGAACAGTCCTTTCATGAACCATAGAGATGACCGCCCCGGAGTTCTGGTGTAGCGGGAGATGGCCACCAGATGGATCTTGATGGAGGCATGTGCCAGCCCCGCCTTGGCCAGCGATAGCAAGTACGGCAGCACTTGCGGGGCCATAATCTGTAGAGGGTTAATCTTCTGTGCACGGCACCAGACAGAGAACCTCTTCCATTTGTGTCCATAGCACTTGAGAGTCGAGGACGCCCTGGCCTTTGCAAGCACCTCCTTGCAATCCGCCGGGATATCGTACCCTCCGAACTCAGTGCTGCAGGAGCCAGACCGGCAGGTTCAGCAATCCTGGTTTGTGATGGAGGATGGCTCCTCCTTCCCTGGCGAGAAGATCCACATACGTCAGTAGTTTAATTGGGGGGGGGGGACGCTGACATGTCCAGAAGGTCCAGGAACCAGATCTGCCTCGATGTTAGGCAGAAACCTGTGCAGTTCCCTTAGGGACCACTGCAAAATATTTAGGACTACAGGTGGTTGGCAGTAAACCCAATTGGTAGCAGTCTGTACCACCCAGATTTACCTGGTAGCTGTGGCTGAGCAGTCAGACTTCTCTCAAGATGAGTTAGGCATTATATAGAGTATACACGATAGGTACAGAGATACAGTAGCACAAGCAAACACTGACCAGAGCTTTGGTGTGAAAGTATATAATTATTTATTTAAAGACACACTTGTAAATTACACTAGCACAAAGAGGTAATTAAATTCAACACACAGACACTATTACATATATATACAACCCTAATTACTTATTAGACAAGTCTTAATGAAAAACACCACTTATTTTCAGACAGAAGTGAGCACTTAACATAAAATGGCACTCTAATAAGTTATTAAAAAGAAAGGTAAAAAGGCAGAGTTATGAAAGCATACAAATTTCAATACTTTTCAAAGAACCACAGTGAGGCAGGTTAGGCAAAGTATACTGGAGAGCAAGGAAATTCAAATGCCAGGCCCACTCTTCCAGAGAGCAAGCGAAATGTGTCCAGGATCACACAGTGGGGTTATGCCCAAAGAGTCTTTGTAGAACGTTCATAAAAGATTGAGATCAAGTCAGGAAAAGTTAGTTAACTGGTCCCAGGCTAACCCAGGTTAGAAAGTCGAGGATTTATTGTCACCCCGAACGATCTGTCGCAAGGGAAGCCAGGCGGGACATAGTACCTGAAAGTGGGAAGAACGCTCCAGCGGGGGCAGTTGTTCCTGGCAGCGGGTGCAAGTCGGTGTTTCGTCCAGAGGAAGAGGAGGTCTCGACGTGGAGGAAAGCTGAAGGTCGTTGCACTGCCTGGGAAGAAACCAGCCGCGGAGTTTCACGGTTACAAGGTACTACACTTTTCTCCGCGGTAGTGGTAAACCGTGGTATTCCGGTTGCCGGGGTGCTTGGCACGGGCAAGGCAGCCACGAGATGGTCCCGGAAGGCGAAAAGACAGGCAAACTGGTTATCCCCACCAGTCAAAGGAAGAAGACTCTCCGGACTGGAGATCTCCTCTGTCGTCGGGCAAAGTGGTGAGACGGTTCAGCAGGGCTCCACCGGTGGTGTCGTCGTTGCAGGTCGGCTCGGCTTCTCCCTCCTCGGATTCTTTAGGTCCTGTGGCGACTTCTGAAGTTCCATTCCCCAAAGCCCTGCTTTTATGCAGAAAACCCCCATTCATTCAGCCTAGCTGTCACTCAAACATGCTAAGTGGTGGGCCAATCACACAGGAGTGCGACTTGAGTTGCCAAGGCAACTCAGTCCAGGGTGCCTAAACCCCCTCCCACACCCCCTGTGGAACCCAGACAGAGTGGCACCACTTTTGGAGGCTTCTGTGGAGAAGCCTGCCAAAAAGTGGAACAAAGGGCTCGACTTGGGTTGGAGTCACAAAAGCGAACACAAACGCCATTTTGGAACCAAGTTTCGGCAAAAAATACCAACCAGTGAATTTATATTAATTTAATAAACCAGCGGTATGTTCGAGGCTATTTTAAAAAGTGGTAGCCTCGAACAATGGGAAAATCCCATAGGAATATATTTGCGGTCGAATTTAAAAAGTAGTATCCACTGCCACCAGCCAAAACTCGGTCGGGGGGGACTGGACAGTGCCCCCTCGACAACAGACCCCAGAGCAATCGAATTGCCATGACCAGTATGTCCACAATAGAATGGTTTGTACTGGTTCTGTTCACAATTTGAGACTAGTAAAGCCAATGGTGACTTTACATGCCCTGGGAGACAGTAGTCAGTCCCAGGGTATGGAGTCTAGGTTTGGGGGTCGCTACGACACCCCTGGGTTACGGCACGGAGGGTGCTGTATAACCCATATAACAAAAACACATGAAACCATATGGGGTAAAGGACCCCATAGCCCATAAAACACATACAAAGTCAAAGGAACACCTCAAATCATGTCCAAGAGTGGGAGGAAAAGAGTCTCACTCTTAGCAGGAGAAAACAATAAACCCCAAAAATCCAGCAAAGCTGCTGGGGGATTCACTAGGTTTGCGAAATTAGCCTTTACAGAGAATTCTAACACTCGACCACGCCGGTGCGACGAGGATCATCCTGCACCGGGACCGTCTGAGTTGACTGATGAGTCGCAGCAGCAACGGAGGGAACGCATACAGGAATAGGCCGTCCCAGGGGAATGAGAAGGCATCGTCCATGTTTCCCGGCTGGGGAAACGTGCTGGCGAACCTCTGGCACTTGGCGCTCGTCGCCATCGCGAATAGGTCGATCTGGGGATTGCCCCATCGTCGGAATAGGAGATCCACTTGATCCTGCTGCAGCTCCCACTCGTGGCACGAGCGCAGCTCCCTGCTGAGTGAGTCAGCAATGGTGTTCTTTATTCCTGCCAGATGGAAGGATAATAGGAACATCCCTTGGGCGACGGCCCAGTGCCACAGATCCTGCGCTTCCTTGGATAGGGCTGGGGATCTGGTGCCCCCCTGCTTCCGGATGTAGAACATCATGATGGTGTTGTCAGTGAAGACTCTTACCACTTTGCCCTTGAGGGACGAAGAGAACGACCTGAGGGCCCAAAACACGGCTCGGAGCTCCAGGACATTGATGTGCAGTGACCTCTCCTCCATGAGCCAAAGGCCTCTTGCGTGGAGATCTCCGGTGTGCGCTCCCCATCCTTCCAGGGAGGCATCCGTCATCACCGTTTGATGTAGCGGGGTCTGGAAGTCCATGCCCGCCGCTAGATGCGCACAGGGACCCCAACACCAGATCGCTTGGTGGAAAGTCTTGTTGAGTGAGATCCTGTCTTCGAAGCTGCCCACCGCTTGCATTCAGCGGGCGTCGAGGAACTCCTGCAGTGGTTGCATCCGCAATCTGCATAGGGGCACGAGGTAGATGCACGAGGACATCATGCCGAGTAGGGACTTGATGGACCTCACCCTGGCCACGTCCATGGACAACAGCCATTGTACCTTGCCCAGGATGGCCTTCGTCCTTTCCTCAGACGGCGAAGCCAATCGCGCTACTGTGTCGAGTCTGGCTCCCAGGAACAGGGCGTCTTGCAACTGTACCAAGTGGGATTTCACGAAGTTGATAGAGAATCCCAGATCCATGAGCAGTTGGACGATCTTAGCTGTGTGATCGATGGCCAGTTCCATTGACTTTGCTCGGATGAGCCAATCGTCCATGTAGGGGTAGAAGTGGATCCCCTGCAGGCAAAGCTGTGCCGCCACTGGTGCCAGGCACTTGGTGAATACCCTGGGTGCCGACTTCAATCCGAAGGGAAGGGCCTTGAACTGATAGTGTCGCCCTTGGACCATGAATCGTAGGAATTTTTGATGTCCCTTGAGAATGGGGATGTGGAAGTAGGCATCCTCCAAGTCCAGCGACGATAGGAAGTCGCCTTCCTCCAGCTGTCCCAGCACGTGCTGGAGGGTGACCATCCAGAATTTCTGAGACTTGATGTACTTGTTTAGACGACGAAGGTCCAGGATGGGTCGCCAACCGCCGGTCTTCTTTCGGACGAGGAAGTACCGCGAGTACACTCCGGAATCCCAGAGCCTCCTCGGCACGAGTTCTATCGCACCCTTTTTCAGCATTGCTCTTACCTCCAGAAGTAGCTGTGGGATGTGGTTTTCCTTCCTGGCCACATGTGGTAGACGGGGACACTTTCTTTAGAATTCCAGAGTGTGCCCGTGTGTCAGCGCGTCCAGCACCCAACAGTCGGTGGAGATGGACTCCCACACGCTGACAAATTTCGCCAGCTGGCCTCCCACCGGGGTGCTTCGGTGGGGGCCCGATGCCACGACCGGCTCAATCCTACTTCGCCGAGGCCTTGGCGACAACGTCCTCTGGCCTTGCTGCGGCCTCTGTAGGCCTCCTGCAATGATGAACACGCCGCTTGGCGGTATGGCGAGGAACCGCCACCAACTCCTTTGGAGGCACCTGGAGACTTGCCTCCGGAGGACCGAAAGGGCAGCCGTCGTTGATGGAGACGCCCAAGGCCTGGGCCGCCTCGGTGTCCGCCTTGATGGCCTGCAGTGATTCGTCCACTGCCTTGCCGAACAGGTTGTTCCTGTCGAAGGGTATGTCCAGCACCCTGGTCTGCACATCCTGATGGAAATCTGTGGCTTTAAAGCCAACCGCAAAGGCAAACGCTGTTGCCCATCTGGCGGAAGCCGGTGTCTGCGATGTCCGTGGCCACCGTGATGGCGTGGTCCGAAGCCACCTCGCCTTCCTGCAGGATTTCAAGGGCATCCGCCCTTTTGTCGTCTGGCAGTAAGTCCAGGAGGGGAGCGATCTTGAACCACAGATCCCTGTCGTAGCGTGCCACGATCGCGGAGGTGTTGGCCGCTTTGATGGTCGTTGCCGCTGACTAGATGACTTGTTGCCCCATGGCGTCCATCTTCTTCCCCTCGCCGTCTGGTGGGGAAATGGACGTTGATCCTGTCGCCCCCGCTGATTTTTTCTTGCCTTCTACGGAGACCACCGAATCCGGGGACGGCTGAGCTCTGAGGCACATTGGGGCAGAATCTGGGACCCGGTACTACTTCTCATACCGGTCCCTCTTCACAGGAGCCGTGGATGGGTTCTTGAGTAGAGACAGACCTTCGTCCCAGATGTCATCTAATAACGGTACTGAGAGGACGGTCTTCCTCTTGGCCTCCCGTCGCTGGTAGAAGAAACTCTCCTCCTTCTGTTCTTCGGGACAAAGTTGGAAGAGCTCCGAAGCCCTGGCGATCACGGTGTGGAAAGAGCCAATTTCGTTGGGAGGGGAGGCCCTGGCAGGAGGTGATGGAAGATCCGTCCCGTCACCACCGTCGTCGTCCGTCCCCGCCATCTCCATTCCCGTCTTATCCCTCGGTGGAGGGAAAGGATGTGAAGGCTGGAAAGGAGGGGGAGGATGGATTCGCCTCCGCTTGTTCGGTGGGTTTCCCAACTATGCAGGTGCCACTGGATCGTCCGCTGTCCTTATCTCTGTACACAGGGCCTGGAGAGCCATCAAGATAGCTCCCGAGTTGTCCTGTGGCATAGGCACTGGTTGCGAAGGGAGCAACGCTGGGGAGTAGGGTCTTCTGTCTCCTCCATGGTCTGCGGCTCCTCGTCGGCTCCACCGTCGCTTTCTACGTCCGCCTCATCGGTATCCCTCCCGTAGGATCGGACTTCCTCGAACTTCTTGTCCAGGATCTTTGCGATGCCAGCCAGCTTGTCTTCAGAGGTGGAATCTGTGTCTGTTATGGCTACCATGCCCCCTCCCCCCTCTTTCGCCACCCAGAGTTTCACAGGGGTCTTATCGATAGGCTGAAAAGAAGATTCCCTCCGGGGTGGCAGGGAATCTCTAGGCCGGGAAGTCGTCTCCACTGGGCTAGCTTCCACAGGCTTCGCCAGGGCCGCCACGACTCCTTCGATCGAGGCCTTAGCCAGGTGAATCAGGGCCTTTGCGACTTTGGGCGCGCCTGAGGCCTTCACCTTGGGGGGAGGGTTGCTACCTCGCTCCCCCTCGGCTGCCACCATCGGGATCGACCGGGGCTTCGCCAAAAGCTTACCCGGTGACATGACTTACCTTACGAGCCCAAACCATCGGCGCTCCCGGGTGCCTGCGGACTCGCTGTGCTTTGCCTTTTGTTGGGCCCCCTGTTACAAAGAATTCTCATTTCATGGCTAATTTCCCTTACCTAGTGAGTCCCTCAGCAGCTTTGCTGGATCTCTGGAGTTGTTTCTTTCCACTTGGTAAGAGTGTGAGCATTTCACCCACTCTTACTAGTATTTTGCTATGTGTTTTGACCAGTTTTTGTGATTGTACACCACTTCAGTAGCTCCCTTCTTTGTGTGCGTCACAAAGCACCTTCTGTGCAGTGGCACAGGGTTGTCGTTCAGACTCACCCCGACTCCATTTCTGAGGTGACTACTGTCCCCCAGAAAAGGGTAAAGTTACCATTAACTTTACTTAGTCAAATTTAACCACAGATCCAGTACACACCATCTTACATGGAGTGCTGGAAGGGTTAACTCCTAACTCTTTATCTGTACCTCCTAGAGCATTGTTTCGCTCTTAACATTTAGACACGGCTGGTGGCAGTGGTATCTATCCTAAATTTCTACCGTGGTTATCTTATATAACCGTGGTAATATTGTAGGCTATTGTGTTAGCCTCAGACTTAAACCCGCTTGAGCAAATCCTTTTTCGTTTGGCTCCGGTGCGGTTTATTCGCCATTTATTTTTGTTAAACTCCTTCTTGTGTTTTACTTTGCGCTGCAAACCAGGTTTGCCTTCTTTATTCACTGTCTTTTGGCGGGCTTCTACCTAGGAGCCCTCCTCATGGCGCCTGGGTGTCTAGGTGGGCTGAATGTGAGGGAGGGGTGTAGTCACCCCCTGCACAGGGTATCCTAGGAAACCCAAGTCGCACTTTGTCATGATTGGACATGGTGGTTGTCCGGGCTGCTGGGTGATTGACAGCCAGGCTGTGTGAATGGGGGTTTTGCACATAAAAGGCAGGTCTCTTGGGCTGGAAGTCAGAGTCGCCACTGGAACTACAAGGAACCGACGAGAAGTGGAGGAGAGGTCGACTGCTGCAACTACCCCATACGGGTGAAGTCCTGCTGCAGTCCTGAGCTATCTACCCTTCAACGACTAAGAGGAGATCCAGCCCGGAGTCTTCTTCCCTTGAGCCTAGTGGGGATAACCAGCTCATCTTCTTCAGCCAGAGGTCGCCTTCGTGGTCGAAATCGCTGCACGCTGCTGTAGTGGTCCGTATAGCCACCTGAAGAACCTCTCCTGTTTTTTAAGGAGCGCACCTTTTATTCATTGTCGCTGCTGCCGGCCTCATCCCTGTGTGGTGCGGACCCCCTCATCGTCCTTTGTGCTGAAGCTGCAGGAAAGCGTGTGTCTGCGGGAAACCAACAGGAACAACTGCCGTGGCACCAGCTTTGTTCTTTGAGGAAGGTACTGTGTCCTGTTTGAGGAATTTTGGGTGAAATCCCTATTTCTCTACTTTAAGGCTTGTCCTTACTTTTCCCTCCTTCTTATAACTTTTGCTTCCGAACATTGACAATATCAAAGTATTCTTGGCAACGTTGAATCTCGAACTGTCCGACTGTGTGATCCTCGACAACAGGCATCCGATGTCACTTGACTTTGGCTCCGGCCCTTGACTCTTGAATTCCTGTCTATGTGTGTCTTCGATTCTGTCTGCCTAACCAACATATTGCCTGTGATTTTTGCCCCCAACTCTCTCTGGGTATTTCGGGTGCTAATTGCGTTTTTACCCCGGTAGCATTTCTTGCCGCGGATACGCGTTTTATCTAGTAGACCGAACTGTCAAAAAGTGATTGCAATTGTATTCACGGTAACGTGTTCTGTTTCATAACACCGGTCCATTCAAACACAGGGTACTTACCTCGAATAATACTGTACAAAGTGAATTGGTTAGTTGTAGTATATTTAACGTGTGGTTTTTGAATTAACAGAAGTGTCGTGTTAATAACAAATGGTTTAAAAATAAATGTTACCTGACACCTTGAGTCAGTGTTTGCTTGAGTCACAGTAATTGTGGTCCCTTTGTGTAATCTCTGCTACTGCTCATATACTCTTGAGATAAGCCTGGCTGCTCCGCTACTGCTACCACTATAACCTAGTGTTACAGGCTTGTACCAAAGGTAAAACTTGTATTGGCACCTGTAGTCCCAATTGTGTGTAGTGGTCCCTAAGGGCACTGCACTGGATTCTGCCTAACACCCCTGTCGCCGGAGCGCCCTCAAAGGTCTTAGAAGACCGCTCGGAATTCCTCTTCTTCTCACCTGCTGCTGGGCTTTTCCCTTCCAGCCAGTTGGTGAGTCGTGTACGACGATCCTTCATTGTCCGTTCGGACATGTTCTTACAAAATGCACAGTCCTTCTCCACGTGCGATTTGTCGTCGCGAAGGCAGTAGAGGCACTGAGAGTGCTCATCTTCCTTGAAGACATTCTGTAATCCTCATCCAGGGCAGCTCCTGAACAGCTTGGATCCATGTCCACGCGGGGTAGGCCTCAAAGATCTTCCGGAATCCTCCAAGAAGCAAAAACTCGACGGAAATTCACCCTCGATGGGCGTAGAAAATTCAGAAACGGGCCCCCGTTCATCGGAAGTAGAATCGTTGGAGCTTGAGGCTGAATTGACCGAAAAAATAAGAGTAAACTAGCACGTAGTATAGCACGAGTACTCCCAACACTTGAACATGCGGTACAAATCTGAAGATGGCTGCCAGAGGAGGGGCTTAGGTAGAGGGCCGTCATTGGCTGGGGGCAGTATGACCCAGAGACCAGTGATTGGTTACTAGTAGAAAGACAGTTCAGAAACAAAACTGAAACTGATTTTTTTCTTTACCGAGGATTCCCAGCCTGACGAAGGAGAATATTCATGAGCATGTGAATCCATGCCAGACCCCATGCTGGAGAATAGGTCTCACAGCGATTCTGCAGTTTTTCGAAGAGCAAAGAGGCAACACCATGCAAGAGGGGGGAGACAGGGAGGAAAAAGATAAAACGATCTTCAAGGCATGGTACGTTCAGATCGTGCAAGTGCACAGATGGTACAAGAGAGGGGAGGGTAAGGGGGAGGAATGAGGTTGGGGACAAGTGCAGGGGAAGTGGGGGGGAATCCAGATGCGCCCAGTTGGTCAGAGACTGGGTAAGTGCTGAGAGATGCCATTCTCAAAGGGTAAGTGACCGAGTGCGGTAGCGATGAGGCAAGAGCATGCCCTGAGGCAAGTGCTGGCGGACTGGCGAGGGTGCTGGGGACCTGTGAGACTCTGAAGTACTCCCAGCGGCCAGTCGGCATGCTGTGTGGAAAAGGAGGGAGAGAGGGATCAAGCAGAGAGAGAGGTTAGCAGGGTAGAGGGAGATTGAAGGAAGACTAATGTCTTATGGAGTTTCCGGGAATTTAAGGAGGCTCAAGACAGAGTGCGGCAGGGAGGCTATTCCAGAGGGAGGACCCAGCTGAGGACAAACCACATTTTTTAGACTCATATTCTACCTTCTACGTGGTCGGAAATCATTATTATTCCCATCTTTGAAAATGGGGACTCCAGCAAACCAGGGAATTATAGACCTATTGTCTTACTAGATACCACAAGTAATATGTTTGCTGCACTCTTGTTAAGAGATCTGAACGTCTCCCTTAATCAACTTGGCATCCTGACTCCTCCTTAGGTGGGCTTCGAACTGATAAAGGGGGACCGGACTCAATGCCATAGTGATGGCCCATTACCAAAAAAAGTTCAAGAAAAATTGAGTAGCTTCGGTGTATATGGCGTCTTTAGACACGTCCTATGCCTTTGATTGGGTCATTAGATCCATTCTGTAGACAAAATTACTCACTCACAAGGCTCCCCCGAAGATGGTTCAGCTTATGGCTTTGCTACACAGAAACAAGTACATGAAGATCAGACGCACTAAAGAGAGTTCCCTGCCCAGGCCAATTGAAACTTCAACTTGCACTAAAAATGAAGTGTTGCTCACCAGAGTGACTAACATACTCCTAGTCAGTCCATCGTCCCCTTTCTTCCATCCTTTATGGGTGTCCCTCCCAGATCTGTTGATATAGAACATGCAGGTCGTGTTGTCTGTCTGGATGTACACGGACCTGTCTTTGATGGTCGGTAGAAAGTAACTGAGGGCCAACTTTATAGCCATACGTTTCAGCCAGTTGATGCGATTCTGCCGGTCGGTCAGGGTCCAGAGGCCATCATAGAGTTCGTTCTCAGGGTGGCTCCCCACCCATGGAGTTAGGAACCCGTGGAAATTATGTATTCTATGGGGGGTGGACGGAACGGTCTGCTCACCAGAATGTTCTCTTCCTGTTGCCATCATCTGAGGTCGTGGTCCAGCTGTGGGATGGAGACCGGGTCCCCTGATGGCCAGATTCCTGATCCCAAGAATCTGCAAAATGCAATTGGCGCCTCCTCATGCAGAGCCTGGTGTACGGGACCGCCAGGAGACCTACTGCTAGTACGCCCAGAAGGTGTTGATACCACCAGGCTGTGGTGATTGACCTGCAGCGGAAATGGGAGACTGCCAATGGAATTGTTGTCACGTTGACCCCGTGGGGAAAACCTGCTGCTGCTGTGTGTCCCACAACAGGCCCAGAGAAGCTGTAACGCAGGCCAGTCAGAGCTCCAGGATAGTCGGGGGTAATGTCCATGGCCTTGGTGGGCTGTCTCCCATATGGGGCGACCATCCCCATGTGCAGCGGCTGTCCCAGGAAGCCGCGGCAGGGTCCCCTTGCCTTCCATGAGGGAAATTCTGTAACGCAGCCCAGCCAGCGCTCCAGGATGGTCGAGGGTGATGTCCCTGGCCTTGGGCGGCTGTCTCCCATGTGGTTTGACCAACCCTAAGCCCGGCAGGGGCCCCGACCTTTTCTGGAGGGAGAAGCTGCAACGCAGGCCAGCCAGAGGTCCAGGATAGTCAGAGGTAATGTCCCTGGCCTTGGTGGGCAACCATCCCCATGTGCAGCGGCTGTCCCAGGGAGCCGCGGCAGGGTCCCCATCCCTTCCCCGTGGGAAATTCTGTAACACAGCTGAGCCAGAGCTCCAAGATTTGTCGGGGGTGATGTCCGTGGCCTTGGGTGGTTGTCTCCCATGTGGGTCGACCATCCCCAAGTCCAGTGGCAATTCCAGCAGGGTCCCCATTCTTCCCCGCAGGGAAAGGCTGTCACGCAGCCCAGCCAGAGCTCCAGGCAGGGCATGGGGATGGTGACCCACATGGGGGGCAGGTGTCCAAAGCCAGGGACATCACCCCCGACCATCCTGGAGGTCTGGCTGAGATGCGTTACAGAATTTACCTCTGGGAAGGGAGGGGGACCCTGCTGGGGCTCCCTGGGACTGCCGCTGCACTTGGGGCTGGTCAACCCACATGTGAGACGGGTGCCCAAGGCCAGGTGCATGATCTTCAACCATCCTGGCATTTTGGCTGGCCTGCGCTACAGCTTCTCCCTCGGGGAAAGGACGGGAATGGTCCAGGGTCTCCCGGGAACCACCGCTGGGCTTGGGGACGTGCAACCCACATGGGAGTTAGCCGTCCAAGGCCAAGGATACGACCCTGTACAACCAGGGAGCTCTGGCTAGGTTTCGTTACAGCTTATCTCCTCATGGAATGGGCGGAGACCCTGCCGAGGCTCCCTGGGACTGCCACTGTATTTGGGGATGGTCAACCCACATGGGGGACAGCTGCCCAAGGCCAGGGACATTAACCCCGACAAATCCTGCAGTTCTGGCTGGCCTGAGTTACAGCTTTTCCTTTCGGGGAGGTATTAGCACACTGCCCGGACTCCCTGGTGGGGAAAAGCTGCAACACAGGCCAGCAAGAACTCCAGGGCGTTTGGAGGTGATGTCCCCTGCCGTGGGCATCCGTTTCCCATGTGGGTGTACCATCCCCATGCACAGCGGCAGCTCCAGGGAGCCCCGGCAGGGTCCCCTTGCCTTCCACAAGGGAAATTCTGTAACACAGCCCAGCCAATGCTCGAGGATGGTCAGGGGTGATGTCCCTGGCCTTGGGCGGCTGTCTCCCATTGGTTGACCGTCCACAAGCCCAGCAGCGGTTCCAGGGAGCCCCGGCAGGGTCCCTGACCTTTCCCGGAGGGAGAAGCTGCAACGTAGGCCAGCCAGAGCTCCAGGGTAGTTGGGGGAAATGTCCCTGGCCTTGGGCACCTGTCTCCCATGTGGGTCTTTGCCGGGGCTTGTGGGTAATAAATTCTGGGGCGATTTGCGCAAGTCAGACATCTGTGGATTCCCACGGGTATCTTCTTTTCGGAAATGCATGGGGTTCCCCGTTTTCCTTGGTGGCTGTGACACCCCATGCCCAAATCTGTAGGTTGGCTCCACAAACCCTTTGGGGGATAGCAGTGGTTTAGCTTTTTCCCTTTGCGCCCAGGTAGGTGCACCCACACATGCGAGGTACCGTTTTCGTCGGGACACCTGTGGGAAAGCAGGAAGGTAGGAAATGTGTTGTTGGTGGCGTGTTTCGAAGGGTGGGCAGAGTGAAATGTCTGAAAATTGTGATTATTTTCACCAAGTCACAGCTTTGGATTCCCATGGGTGTCCTCATTTCGGAAATGCCTGGAGTTCCCTGTTTTCCTTGGCTGCAACACCCCAGTCCCAAATCTGTAGGTTGTCCACAAGAGCAAAATTTCTCAAAATCTGCTCTGCCGAAAGACTTGGGGTTACCAGTGGTTTAGCCTTTTCCCTTTGACCAGGTAGGTGCACCCACACATGGGAGGTACCGTTTTCGTCAGGACACCTGTGGGAACACAGAAACGTACAACGTTTGTTGCGTTTGCGTGGTTTTCATAACGTTTCGACCCATTTGCTGCTGCCCTTTGTCACACAACCCTTTCATTTCACAAATGTGACCTACATTTATTTGCTGCTTCAGGCACTATACACGTTTGTAACTTGCACAAGTCACCTACCCTTCAAAAGGTCTGCGTGTGCTCTTTCAAAAAATGTATGCTTGCCCTTCCTCACCACATTTGTTTTCCTTATTTACTCATGCTAAGTATGTCTGTTTCGGCCGTAAGCATAAAACTCCTGTGTACCATGGCTCAGTTTTTGGTTTGTGCTATTACTCGTTATGTGAAACATTACGAAAAATGTGCGATTTCCTAACTGGAAGAGGCGGGGGGATGTAGCGGAGCATTGTTTTTCTCAAAATTCAGAGAAGCCATTGCCTTACCGGGCCAACCATTTCCACCACACAGCTTTTTTTCTGTCAATTTCCCAATTTTTCTCCAAGCTATGGAATTTTTCCCTACATAGTTGTTGCCCGACCTGCGCAAATTACCTCTTCCTAAACTTGGAATCCTGTCTGCTTTTCAGAAATGTATGCCTTTCTGTCTTCCCATTCAGCTTTCCTACCCTTCTCTTCCATTCCGTCCACGCATGTCCTATTGGGGAAAAATTCCAAAATCGCCTACCTCTCACAAAACGGCTGGTAACCATATCAAAATATGTTTTTATGGTTTCAAATCAACATGTTCTTGAAAGCCTGGGTAATGGGGAATTCAGCACAGCAAACCATTTGTTCCTAGCACTTACAAGGAAAAAACCACAGGCTTCTGTGTACATCAATGTATTGGCATTTTCTGGAAAAACCCAAATTTGTCTACCTTTTTGCTTCATTTCTCTCACCCCCCACCCCCCTACAGCAAAGTACACCTGCCTACATGTGGGTAAAAAAGGGGCCAAATTTGGCCAAAATATCCTATGTAACAAAAAAGTTACAAGGGATTGAATGGCAACATACCGAAATCACCAAAAAAGGCGTTGATGCCAGAAGCGAATGAGAGTTTGGAGGATGAGGAGAGTTTGAAGGCGGAGGACAGTTTGAAAGTACAGAAAAGGTTATCAGTTGTAAAGAGATGGAAAGAAGAGCGGGTGCAAGAGCAAAAGGAGGTGGGAAACAATGGAGAACGGAGGAGGTGGTGGAGGAGGAAAGAAGGAAATGTGTAAATGCCAGGAGGGGAGCAGAGAGCTGGGTGGAGGAGGTTAAAGGGAAGGAGGAAGCACAAGAGGGAAGGTTGGAGGGTAGAGAAGTAGAAGTGACAGATTGGAAAGAGAAGTGAAGCCAAATTGGAAGGAGGAGGTAATAGACAGAAAGAAGCGGTAGAAGGCAAACATTTTGAAGTGGGAGAAGGATTGTTATGAGTGGAAGAGGAAGGGAAAAGAGGAAGCACAGCAGAGAGCAGGAGGAGAAAAGAGGAAAGACTACCTTGGATACAGAGTGCCAATGTGTGCTAATCACAAATTAAGGTCACAGGTTGCATGGGTGAGGTGTGAGGAGGAAGGAGTCTGTTGTGGAACAATGAGGAGGCTAGTACAAAAACAACATTAGGGCCAGGCATGAGGTTAGAGCACAGGTACAGTCACAAGGGCGCATCAACCCACTGAGTAGGAAAGCAAATGTGGGTAGAAAACTGTAGGATCAGCTCACTGGAAGGGCAGATCTGCAGCCAAATAGAAAACAACAACTAGAAATTAAAGATATTCACCTTAGTGACTAGAGTACTCTCCTTTCAGTTTAGCATAGCGCGCCCTCATGAGTGGCAACGACCCACCAAGGCTGCACCCTCCGGCGCCTCATCTCAGTCCCCTTTGAACACACCAGATGCTTAGTACGCATATTACATATTAGCCATTGGCATACTAGCGGGGAAAGGTGGTTGGGGTGTATGGAGGAAAGGGGACTATGGTCTAGGAGTACTCTGGTCACTACGGTGAGTAACTTTACTCATATGTCCTGTCCCCTTGCCTCCAACCTAGTGGGTGATTCCACTGAACAAGAACATAGGGTGGAGCTGTGACACCTGCCTCATATCTAGGACGTAGCAGAACGTTTCTTAAAAACCACCTGACCAAACTCTGCATCATGCCTGGAGCTGGTGTCCAATGAGTGGTGCATACAGAAGGCCGACGGAGTGGCCCAAGTGGCCGTCTTGCTGATCACATCCCAAGAAGCATGCCTCTGAAATGCGACGGCCGTGGCCTTGGCTATGACCGCATGGGTATGAATCCACTCAGGAACAGGTCTACCCATGGCCGTGTACGCCTCTGAAATGGCCTGAACCATCCAACGGGCGATGGGAAAGCCTGAGAGCTGGGAAAGGAGCTCCCAAAAGTCACAAACAATGCCTCGGACTTCCTAAAGGATTTCCTCTGAGAGAGATAAAACTTGAGGACCCTCTTGAGGTCCAAGGAATGCAGGGTCCTCACTGCATCTGACTGCAGGTTGAGGAAGAACACCGGCAGGAGATCTGCTGATTCAGATGAAATGGAGACCACCTTGGGCAAGACGTTTCAGTGAGTGCGCAAGATGACCTTGTCATTGTGAAACATGGTGAAGGGCTTGCACAAGTACAATGCCTGCAGCTCATTGACTCTGCGCGCAGAGGTGAGAGCCATCAGTAAAACTGTCTTTAGTGTCACCAAGCGGAAGTCCACAGAGGCCATTGGCTCGAAAGACTTGCAAGAAACAATGAGGTCCCAGAATGGCTGCGGAATATGCACCAGCAGGAAAAAAGCCAGACAACCGCTTATCATGGGCCTTAACCACTGAGTTGGCCGCAGAAAACACATGCTCATAGGAATTCTTGTAAGCCCCAATGGCTGCCAAATAAGTGCGCCGAGTATCTGCCTGAACTCCCTAACGAGCAAGGTGTGCTGAAAAGGCCAGTACGTCATCAAGAGGACAGGTGACAGGGTCCAGACCCTTGTCACGAGCCCAATGGCGAGCCCAATGGCAGAACCTAGTCCATTTATTCTTATACTGGGACCGAGTCGGGGGCCTCTGGGCCTGCTGAATGATGTCCAGTTGTCATCCGAAAATGTAACTCGTTGAAGCCTCAGCTGGTCAGCAACCAGGCCGCTAGCGCCAGCATGGCCAGGTCCGGATGTTCCCCGGTCATGCCCTGCAGCGTCAGGAATCCCCTCCTGGAGATCAGAAGGTGGACGGGACCCTGGGAGCACAACTGCAGCAGATCCAAAAACCAGACCGGCCTTGAAGGAGGCTTGCTTGTCCAAAGGGAGGTCGGGCAGAAACTAACAGCTTCTGGTTAGCTACAGCCAAGAGGGTGTCTGCGTTGGCTTGCCGCAGATGCGGTTCTGAGATGGAATAACAGCACTTCCCCAAAGACTAGAGAACCTTGTCCTCGTTGTAGAGGCAACTAGAGGAGGCTCCCATGGAGGAAGACGACAAAGATGATGGTTTAGAATATAAAGAGGCTGCGGCCACCACTGAAGAATGAGGCTGCAGGTGGGAGGCCAGGAGGATTAACTTCACGTCCATCAGCCTAAACCTGCTGTCCCACTTCTTGTTCATCTGGGCGTTGTCCCTGGGCTTCTTCCATACCTTTCGCGCCACCTGCAGGACATCTATCTGTGAAGGAATGCCAGAACAGATCGTGGTGCGCTCACCCAAAACCTCTGCTAGCATTCCTGACTCCTGGGAGACTTCCTCAGGCAGAGGGACCCCCCCAACAACTCTGCCAGGCAACGAAGGTAGTCATGAAAGGCCTTAAGAGATGCCGAGTATTCAGCGTCCTGGGTGTCACCATCGTCATGCCCCTCCCCCCGTTACAGACAAAGAGGAGACCGGGCCTTGGGACCAGTGCCGACAGGGTCCCCCTCCCCACCCCAAGTCCGGCACCAAAGACCGGTCCAACGGCTGTTGAGGGGGAGGCGCTAGTGGTACAGGAGGAGGTGGAGGGGTCTGAACAACCGTTAGGGCCTGGACCGGGGGAGGAACAGGCACTGGAACTGGCAGTGCTGGAGGAACAGGAGTTCCACCCAGAGGAGGGGAGCGAGGAGGCACCATCTGCGGGATAAGCTTCTTTACTATATCCTTCAGGAGCCCCTTCATATGAGTGGAATGCATGAGGAAGAGGAAGCGCTCAAAGAAGCGTTCCTCGCTAGCTGCCGGGTCCCTAGGGGCACAGCCTTCCGAGGCACATGGCCTTTGCTCCTGGTCAAAGCACAGAGGCGACGGAGGCATGTAGCCTTAAGGCTGCAATGGGTAGATGTATCCCTGAGGAGACTAGTTGCCTGTGCATGCAATCTGCTGCCGCTTCCAGAGGGAAGGGGACTGGGATCATGACGCAATGTCCATTCAATGGGCTAAAGCACGGGTGGGACCTGAGTTGGATCCAAGATGGTCGACCTCAGAGTGAGCTTCGGTAGGCTGGACGCACTTGGCACCTGTACCGGTAGCCATTTTGGATAGAGCTGAGGAAAGACTCTTGAAGGCAGCACTCAACGATCCAGAGGACAAACTTTATCGCCCTTCCAAGGACAGCCGGTAGGGCCCCTGAGCCCCTCAGTTTATGAGCCAGTAGCCTGGACGGCCTAAGGTCTTTAACCGGAGCACCAGAAGTGCCCCCCTGGGACACCTCGCCTTCGGAGCCGGTAGCCTTAGAGGCCTCGGGCCTGCACAGAACCTGAATCTGAGGAACCCCTATCAGTGGGAACACCATGGAAGGAGTTGCCATGCTGTGGAGCTGTGCTGAACAGAGGGCCTACCATGTATTGACGAGAGGCCCTGGAGATGAAGTCCTTAAGGTGGGGTGGAGTGATGAAGTTCTCCCTCCAGCGCAGCAACCGATTCTTCAATACCCTGTCAGCGAGAGCGCTGCAAGCCGACCATGTGTCCCAGCGGTGGTCGTGCACCAAACACTCAAGGCAGAATGCATGGGGGTCCGAGGTCAGGAACACGCGATTGCATGAGGCACATCTTGTGAATCCTTCTGCAGCCGACATGCGTCGGGGTAGGCGAGGCACCAAAGTGAAGTTAAATAACATTGAAAAAACAAAATGGGGAAACTAACTAACCAAATAATTGTTGACAACCAGAATGACAGTCTATGAGGGTGCGATGCAGGCGGATGCCTTAGCATCGACCCCCCGGTGTTGACTGTTACTCATTTGTAATCAAGCGGGTAGTGGGGGCACTAAGCAGTTCTTTACTGCCGTATTGGTCCTCCCCCCGCCTCTCTCTTAATCCTTGTATAATTCTGGCCCTTATACTCTTAAAAAAAATACCTCCCCACCTAGCACTTCCACTAGACTGTCTCGCAGATCCAATTGCCTCATCACACTATAGGGGGTTATTAGTAACCAAGACACGCTTACCCGAAAGTTGTTCTGCACACATGCACTTTCCCCTCCAGATCAGGGATGGTATGTGAATATACTGCATGAGAATGACAACGCGGCGCATGCCCCGTGCGCGTCCCTAGCAACAGTAGCTGTGGCACGCACGCGCAGCACCGCATTTGCACTCAGTATATGCCTCATGAGTTTGGCCGCTACATGCAGCTTGTGGTTGGACTAACTAGACAGTTAGACAATGCATGACCCAGTTGGACCATAGCAAAAGATCAAATAGAGACACGATCACTTCACGCATTACGATCGCGCCCGTGATACGGTGTCCCACACCAAGATGGCGCCCCACACAGGATGCACGTGCGCGTCTGCTCCCATGGCAACCTATTTTGCTTGGGAGAGCCGTGCAGCGCGTCCTTACAACGGGCGGCTTCATTTGGCATCCCGTGGGCAATTCTTTTCCAAGTAAGTTACAAGGAAATGCAGGCATTTACCAATAGTCTATGATCACGAACGTTGAACTGTGATTCACTTTAGTCTCTGTGTGTAACTAGCACGGATTCAAAAATAGCGGTTAATAGCCCACACTAAAGCTACAGTCTCACACAGCCTTCTGGCTTGGGAGCGTATTAATTAATATTACCCCTTTTTTCTCCATGCCTCCAGTTGCTCATTATTGGAGCCACAGCCCGATACTGCCATTGCACCTGGCGAGACATTTGGGTCTTCCGACCGGGTGAGTCATTATGAATTACATTAACAGCACTCTAGAGCATGACTCTGCACCCAGGATCTAACACTTATAAACTGCCTGCTGTGTCACTTTAATCACACAGGTGACCATGAATCACCTCTGCTTATCAAGAAAAGCAGTTTAGTGTATCTCCATTCATGAGGGTTACCTTTCGAGTTTCTTAAACTTTATATAAATCCAATGAGTGTATCCTTATACCTTGTAGGAATCCCAACCGAATTTTGTTGAAACTAAAACACGTCCTGCCCTGATGATGGATTTCCAATAATCCGAAACGCGTTGGCACTGATTACTCAATAAGAGTGTCTTTAGGAAAACTTTTGAACGGAGCAAATGTAATTACTCAGAAGCAGGGAAACACAAATGTGACAACTACCCTGTATTTGAATTGCCTTATCGGCTTAGCTGAGATAAAGTGTACTTTACTTTTGTTCTCTACCACACACGGTTTGTTTAGAGCGTTCTTTTAGCTCAATTGAAACTTTATCCTTTGTTTTTGAATGATAAATTGACTTGTATGAACTAATCTGTGAATCAAATTAGTTTTTTGCACACTTCTAAGGCATTAGTGTGGTGTAAATTAAATCGGTTTATGTGACAATATAACGACAACCGGTCAGTCTTATGTCTGTTTGCTTTCAGCCGGATTGATTCTTGTTTGTAGGCTCACAGCTAGACAGAGCCGAATGTACCGTTTGCTATTTGAACATTAGATAAAGTCAATTACACCACTTTGAAGACTGTTGAGATTGACCCTTGTTGAACAAATCTTCCCATGTGGGAGTCTTTAGTCTCTGCAAGGCAGAATTACCACTTGGGACTAGTTCCCGGTTAGGAGTGCAGCACAGGGTTACCGGCTGGCAACGGTCAGTGTGTGTCTTGTTCTAGGTGGGGCAGTCCCACTCCTGATGCCGCGTGCTATATTAAATTTAAAGGGGAGGCTCAATTTTCCACTGCCAAAGGTTACGGTACCGTCCCCAGGTTGGTGGGATGCCCACAAGGAAGGAGGAAAGGGCACGGGACGTATGAGAACATAAGTCCGCAACCTTCAGCTCCCTGCATGTTTTTGACTACAACTCCCACAGGAGTTGTAGTCTAAAACATCTGGAGAACCAAAGGTTGCAGACCCCTGGCTTACCCTGCAGAACAACTTAGCCAACCTCACCTAATGTGGAACCAGAAGAAACTGCTGACCAGAACCAGAGAATTGCAAACTGAACCGCTGAAATAAATCTATGACACGATCCCACTGTTGGCCAATGGAGAACCCACCCACGTGCAGAATCATCATCATTAAGGAGCTCTTGACAAGAGATGGAGTAATGACCTGGAGAGTCTATATGAAGGAGAACACTATTTGGTTGGAAACCCCAGAATTCTAAATTGTAATACTTAACCTTTAAGTTACTGAAGAATTTTAGACCAATTTCGAGAGACTCCCCAGAGAAAAATTTCTGTTTGATCAGCGGCCAAGAGGAAAAGGAGAGAGTGGGCGAACACGCTTGCAAATCATGAGCATTAGGAGATGAGAAGTCTCGGGAAGCACTAACCAAGCTGGCCTTTAACCTGACTTACTAAGTGAAGACTTTGACGGCGAGACCTTTAAACAGCTGACTTGCAAGAGGTCACTGTTCACTACGAGCACTGGGAAAAGTGGAGTGAGGGTTAAGCTGCAGAAAGATTCAGAGGGGAGAAGGAATGAGACGGTTTGGTTGAAGTTTGATTTGCTACTTAATTAACTTCTCCATATACCAACTTCCACTCCCCATTTTGTTATTTTCAATAATAAAATATGCAGTGGAATACAATTTCTAGTCAGGTCATTATTTCGCCAGAGGAATTGTGAATAATTGTTTTATATAATGAACATCTTTCAATATGTTGCTGCACAATACAGGGTGTATCTTTTATACCTCCTTATGTTTAGTTTTGAACTAGAACCTCGAGCTGAGCAGACATGTAGAGACCCTCTAAGGAAGGGTCTCCAACTGCCCGGGGAACGGTAGAGGGTTAAGCTGATTGTTGCTCTAAGAGGAGAAATTAATTTACCATATGAGGTCTCAGATACTGGAGGCCCAGGATTACTTGTCGGGAGCTGTGAGCCCAGGCACTATTCGCTCATGCAGTTGCAATGGCGTTTGGAGCAGTGACCTAGGCGGCCCTCATAAGTTTGATTCAACAACACAGTCGCACCATCACGGATGTCGTGACGTCAGTGTTGTCACACTGGGAGAACGTCATGACATCATCACGCACCACCAATCGGGGAGCGAGCAAGTCTGAAAGTCTGAACCCTGTGGTCCACTGCAGATGAAACTTGGCAAACACAGCAAGACAGCGATTCTAAATCATCGTGTTCCTGCACAAGGGACTAACACTTCAGATTATTTGCTCATCTGTTTTTTTACCCTAGCTGGCCCGGTTATCGGCCTGCCTTGTCTCCCCTCGATTTGGCTGGGTAGGTGGAACTGCAAGTATGTTTTTCAAGCCCGGTCTTTTCTCACAAATAGGAGGGGATACTATGGGGGAAAAACCGGTGATGGAATCATTGTTCTGCAGCTTGTTCTTACTGCTTGTTTTTCCTTGTCAGCTGAGGAGAGAACCATTAGGGGTTTGATCTCCCCTTTTTTACTCGAGCCCTCTACAACCAGGTCTCATAGCTCCTTGGTGGTGGTGCTCTTTAGAGGAAAATCTCCCTTAAGAGGGGTCTACTTGATGTGGGCAGTCACAGGACCTGACAATTGCGACAGTAACAGACATCAGAGGAATATGGGTGGCATAGTGGCCTCGAGATGAATTGGGAGAGACCAATACCAGTGAGGAGGTTGAGTGTTCTGGACTTACAGTGGCTGAATAGCACTCTTTGATCAGACCGGAGTCCTTCGCTGCTTTCCATTGCAACATGCTGCCTCTAATAACTTCCCGCCTGGCGGAGCCTCGGTCGAATGAGGTTGAGTGTTCTGGTGTTCGGGCTAACAGGCATACAATCCCTGGTTCGGCTGTTCCGTTGCAATATCTACTGTTGGGATACTGTTGGATTGTTAAATTAGCCTGTAAGCAGCGCAGAGTTTTCCTTGTAAAATGGAGAGTGCAGCTTCCGATACAGCTGAGGTGTCGGGGACTCGCACGCGGCAGGAGGTAAGAAGGCAAGCAGTCTTTGCTACTGCTCTTTCAAAAGTACATGAAACCCATAATATTGCAGAGGAAACTTGCAGCAAACTTGCACTCAGACAGCAGTCAGCGTTGTTCCCCGATTCAACGTCTCCCCCTCATGTCTGCTTTAATGAGGGCCATGAAGTTGCTCAGACAGCTCAAACCTCCCACTCCCGGCAGGGAGAGGAAATGCTGCGCTGCACGGGTGGCGTCCTGGGTGGGGAGTCTAATGTAGAGGCAGTAGGAATTCTATCTATCGAACAAAACTGTAAATATTATATCGGAGAAACTACAATTGCAGATTACGGACATTACTGCGACTGAGAAGAGGTCTTATATTTTAGAGAACTAACAGAGAGATTCAAAGCCTCCATTGTCAGGTCCAGGGCGAAAGCTTATAGGAATATCTACCCCGCAATGTCCACATGGAGCTCCGGTAGACCTATTCACGGAGCGGACTCCCATCCAGGATGTGGAGAGAAGGCTTATTTCGCCCCAGTGGATAGAAAGGCAGACGGACTTGGAAATGAGGCAGACAGATGAAATACAAAATGACCAGGGAAATAGTGACAAGGATTTAGCATGGTGTTCAGGGAAGTGCCAAAATATGACGTTGGCTACCCATTAGTCAAAGGAATTGGCTGAGTTGACCCTCAAAATAGCCCAACAAAAATGGCTGAGTTTGACCCGGGTCAATGATCGTCTTCGGATTCCCGACCAATCTTTACTTCAGGCTGATGTAGTCGTGGAGCAACAAACTAAGGAGCGGAGTCAATCGTCTCCCTCCATGCTGGTGGGTCAACGGACAGGAGGTTGTAAATCAGCCAGTCAGCAAACGGAGGGGTGGGTCGAAGAGGAACTGCCTAAGGAGGGAGTTCCTACTGCCCAAATAAACCCTAACTTCCACTCAGATCCGGGGACTGACCGGAGTGAATGCCAGTCCAGATTAATAGCAAAAAGAGGTGACTCAGACCCTTAAAAAATGGGGACAAGCAAATATCAGAGGCGCGAGCCTCTATGGCAACTTCCTATTCTTCGTCTTCCTCTAGTGAATGCCCAGAAGATTTAGAGGACATTGAGGAAAGGAATGGGAGTGGAAATGGCCAATTGAGAACTGAAGACAGAGCCCTCCTGCAACAATTAGTGATTGCATCGCTAACAACCTCCTTACTGGCCTTTATGAAATTATATGAGGCTCTAAATAACAGTCTTCAGGACCAATCTGCCCTATTATCGGGCATTGTGGATAAACTGACAGGACTAGAAGCTCTGGCCAATAAAATGGACTCAAGGCTGGAGAGAGAAGCTGAAAACATCTGTAAATTGGCAAAATCGGTTGTGCGATTTGGCCAGGAGAGAAACTACAGAAAAGTCAGTGATGATGGAGGCATTACTGCTTGATTGTAAATGGATGCAGGCGCACCTTATGAGTGCCTCGAGATCTGAAAGATCTGTATTGGAAGACTCAGTGGTAATGATTGAAAAATGTATTCCGATGGAGAAAGCTCTGTCTGTCCCAACTATTCAGAAACCGGAGGAAGTGGCTACCGAAAGTAATGGCTTCTCAATGTTTAACAAACAAAAAGGGACAAAAAATCATAAAGTGTCACTTAGTAGCTCTAGGACCATCGATCCTCCTAAGGAATGTCCCCAGCCTAAAAAGAAGTCTAAAAATGTGACAGGGCTGCCTAAGAGGAAATCAAATGGATCAAGAGCGTTCTTGAGAAATCTATGTTCGCCACCTCTATTAGACAACCTGCCACCTCCAAAAAAGCAAGGAAAGAACTACTTCTGTTGGAACCAAAGCCAACCAATGAGAAGACTAACACAGCCGAAATAGCCCAAGAGTTACAACTGGAGACACTGCAGAGTTTAGATCTGAACGACCTGATCGAAGAAATGGAGAGAGTGGAAGAAGACAAGCTGTGGAAGGAGGTGAGCTCCTCGGAATGGGTGAAAATCGAGAGCCAAATCGATCCGGCTCCTAAACTCCAAAAAAAGACTGAGAAGACTATTACAGTACAACAGAATCAACGAGGGGTGCAAACGGTCCTTGTGGCCTTTAAGACATTGGAAGCCAAAAGACAGACTGGTCTCCTTGCTGGAACATCCCCGGAGTCGGCTGCTAAGAACTTGGAGAGTGGAAAAGATGATGCCAAATCAAAAGACCCCGATATAAAAAGCAGGAGTAAAGGAAAAAAGGAAAGTGGTAAAGCCGATGACCATACAAGCTTCAAAATATTTGTTGAAAGGACTGTTGAAGACTCAAGTATGCCGGTATTAAATCGAAGAAATGGCCTAATATTGCTGAACTGTGTTATTCCAGCAAACCAGATGGCTTCAGAGGATATTAAAATTGTGGAATTTGTGCGGGAGAAAAAGACTGATTGGGTTATTTTACATCTAAAGACAAAGGCGAAGAAAGAGCTTGTCCTGTCTCTGAAAGATGGTTATGAAAACCAAGCAAATTGGAGAGAAGCAACGGTCCCAAATGAAACTTCAAAACAGGAAGATCACCCCGGAATCGCAAATTCAAAATACTGGGCTAAGATTGTCTAAGGTGAATGAGAAGGGGCAAGTTGGTACCCCCCTGCATTTACAAATAATGACCTGACCCTACTGACCTTCATAGTTGCAAATCAGAAGAAAAATCCGCAGGGGGAGGAGTTGTAAGTAGAAGCTAAAAAGGAGGCAAAATCATGGGACTGGCTTGCAGGAGCTTTGAATAGTCCGAAAACAGATTAGATTTTCAACCCAGATAGATCTGAACCTCGAAAAAATCTCCTGGAATACAAGAGGCTTTGGGACTTTATTCTCACAAAAGATCCCAGATCTGGGGAAGTTTTACATCTTATGTTTCCAGGAGACCTGGTTGAGGTCAGCACCACAATGTGAAGGTCATGTGGTTTTCTTGAATCCTGCCCCGATGGGCCTAATAGGAAGACCATATTCTGGCCTGCTAACCCTAGTTAAAACAACATCGGACTAGAGTGTAGTGCACGTGGATTGTCCTAATCCGTATGTCCAAGCCTTACTGCTGACACAAATGGGGGCTGTACAAAAAATTCTGCTGCTCTTAATCAACATATATTGGAGGGTCAATATGTCTAATGAGATTAAGCTTGCAGATTCTGTAACCAATGCAACAGACTAAGTAATGCTTGAGTTGGACAATGCGATTTTCGTAAGTGGAGATCTAAACATGAAACTCATAGTCAAAAATTGCCATACTTTAGAAAGGAAGTAATGGAATGAAAGGGAAAGGGAATGGATGAGGGCAATGAGAACAAGAGAAATGTACATGCTAAATTCCCAAACTATGGATGATATACCTGGAAGAAGGACGTGAAGATCTGGGATGTTGGAGTCATGCAGCAACTATTGCTTTGTGTCCAGGAGCCTAAGGGTTAAGATTGAGAGCTTCGAGGTTATGCCACAGGATTTCAGCGTCCATGACCTTTAGGCCTTATGATCCAGGGATGGGAAAGGGGGAATAAACCCTGCACAATGGGAGTGGTGGATCTGGAATGGGAAGGCAACAGGTTAAGGCTAAGACAAGGCGATGTGACCAAGGTGAGTGATCGATACATCACAATGAAGTAGAATACGGGGGTATTTTGAAGGAATTCAGCCAACAGAGAAATAACATAAAAGTACACTGGGTACAAAAGCATGTCTATGACCCAGAGTTGGTAAAGAGAAAAAGGGAGATGAGAATGGATATTAGAAACATCAAGAACAATGGACAAAATTCCAAACAAGGCCAAATCCGGAAAGCTAGGCAGAAATTTAGAAATCGGTGCAAACGATCAAAAATAAACAGAGCACAGAATGATGCAGAGCAAATGCTCAGGCCGGTTTGCGCCAAAAATTCACAAAATACCTGGGAACTAACAACGGGGGAATTTTTCACCCAGCCAAATCCATCAATATGGTATCCGAAGGGGATTGGGTATCGGACTATACCTCCTTATTTGCAGACCCGGGGTGGAGAACCCATTGCATCAGGGACTGCTTAAATACTACTTGGAATTTCGTGTTTGACCTCCATGATGCAGATATGATGATAGGACAACTTAGCTCATCCCGAGCAGCAGGACCAGATGGCCTGAAAGAAGCATAAGGAACAATGGGGTAAACTTTTAGTGGTTATGTTTAAGCATATTATGTTAAACAAGGAAATTCCATCTTCCTGGAGGGAGGCCAACATTGTACCGAGCTTTAAAAAAGGCGACAGGGCAGAACCCAAAAACTACCGCCCCATTGCCCTCCTTGACTCAGTGGGGAAACTCTTTGTGTCAGTCTTGCTTAGGGACTTGAAGCTATGGGCGAAGATGAGCGGTGTCCTGGTCCCGAGACAGACAGGTTTTGTCAAGGGGGTAGGTACATTGCTCAATCTATTCATCATAAATATTCTCAAAGAAATGGCATTAGAAACAGATTCTTGCCTTTATTTATCCTTCATAGAACTCAAACAGGCGTTAGATGGGGTCATCCGAAAAAGATTGTGGGCCAAGTTGAGAGCCTCGCACTGTCCTTTAGGTCTAGTGGAGGCAATATAAGCACTTTATACCAACACCTCAGTGAGGATTAGGTTGACGGATAAGGGTCTTCGCTCCCAGAAAATACCCACATATAGAGGCTTAAAGCAGGGATGTGCCCTAGCACCACTGCTTTTTTGCCTCTATATTGCTGACTTGGTGGACTCTCAACTTGAGGTGCCTGCCTTCGCTCCTAAAATAAACCAGAAAGTGGGGCCTTGGATCCTATTTGCCGACGATCTGGTCTTTTTAGACCAGACACTGATCAGTCTGCAAAGGAGGATTTCAACTTTCAACACCTATTTGAGTGAAAATGGCATGAAAATCAATGTTGCCAAGTCCAAAGTTGTAACCATGAAAGCTGCAGGAAAAAGGAAAAAGGAGAAATTTACGTGGAGAGTAGAAGTAGCTCCATTAGATGTAGTGGAATCTATGCTTTATCTGGGAGTGGCTATAAGCCGGAGTATGAGCAAAGTTGATCAATATAGGTACTTGAGAACAAGGTTGGCTACCGTAACCAACCGGGGAATAGCCTTCCACCAAAGATTTTGGCAATTTATAATGATACCAATCATCTCTTTTTATAAGCAAAAGGTTGCCCAGGTTTTAAGCTATAGAGCAGAGGCGGTTATACATCTAACATGGAAAGTATGGGAAAAATTGGAAGGATTCTTTTGGAGTACATTTTTGAGATTCCCGAATGCACTTCCAGTGAGAGCAATTAGATATCAACTAAAGGTGCAGTCGCTGGAATCCATGGTGGTGTGGTAGTCTGTGTCCCTGTATAGAAAATGTGTATATGAGACAGAAGAGACACCTTTTTCTACTGTGAACCCAGATAAGGAGGGTGAAGGGGGACAGGATAAACATGTTGCTGCATGGAGATTGAAAGTGGAAAGGATCTTGCTATCCAATAGGATTCAGATGGCTGAGTTTATTAGAAATCCATTTCAAGTAAAAAAAAGTTATTAAATCTAGATTGAATGAATTCCATTGATAAGTGTGGTCGTGATGAAATTAGACGACCCATGAATATGGAAAAAAAAGGTCTAAACTGCCTCCCTTAATTCTTGCAGAAATGTCCCTCTCCTATTTACTGAGACCTTCCTTTAAGGTGTCAGCTAAATATCCTCGGAACAAGGGAGGTCCAATGGTTGAGAAAAATTCCAGGAGTTGTGAACGCCCAGTGTAGATTTTGTAAAGAACCAGGATCGGTTGAAAAACTACTGCATTTGGTAACCGGCTGTGAGTCGCTAAATCAAGCTAGAAGTAACTTTTGAGGGGAATAAAAGGGAGTGGGAGAAACTCTGAGCCATGAGGAATGGTGGGATTAGGTTTTGTCTGGGGAGCAAACGAGTTTGGTAATAGCTGTGATGAAGATGACTCAATCTGTGCTAGGCAGAAGCCCTGATTGGGGGGTGAAGAAAGTAGCAACTAGGAGTCTAGCTAATTAGAAAGTGATGAAGTTCTTGCTGCCATCCTTCTATTTCTGTGAATGGTTTTGGATGATGAGGTTTCTGTTTTGATTCTATCTCTATGGCTGGGTAAGATGTTTTAATTGAATCCAGTTGTATGGAATTGCAATGTTAAAGATTTTATTTTTGTCAGATTGCATTGCTTTTGACTTTTAAACCAATAAACTTTTTTTTTTAAAATACCACAATATCCTGTACAAGAGGAGGAGGAAGCAGCATTGCTCAGCTACCCTTTGCGACTAGTAAAATTCCCCTTAAAATAGCTTGGCATACAATCACCAAGGATCCACAGCGATTCTTAGATCTCAACCTAGTTCCTATAATGAAAAAGGTTTGGGGCAGATGAGAACACTGGGCAGCCTTGCTGCTTTCAATGATGGGGAATGCAGTGTTATTAAACATGATGCTGCTGCACAGGTACTTACATATTGTTAAAAAAAGTCTGCTTGAAATACCAAAGTAATATTTTGATAAAATTGAATCTGCAAACCTTTAACTGCTACAGTAAAGCAAACAGCCATGATAGCGATTCAAACACTTTGTTGGTCAGTGTGTAGGGGGTGGGGAGAGGATCTATGTTTTCCAGATGTTGGAAATTATTGTTGGGCATCCAACTTGGTGGTGGCAAATAAATGTCTGAATGGGGACACGTCTAATTTATATCTACATGTAGAGAAATACTGTAGTCCCCTTCAAAAAAGTATACAGTAGGACATCACATGGTGGTTTTCCCCACTTATGTGGCTGGTGGTACATACCTGGCACCCAGTAAAGAGGGCCAAGGGACAGAAGGGCAAGATCCTCCTGTAAGCATGCATCTGGGTCAATAAGGATATTGTAGAGGTAGGCAAATGAGGAATAAATAGTACTGGAAAGCCAGAGGAGTTATAGCATTGAAAGATATTGTAAAGGATGGCACTCTCCCCTTGTTTGGAGACCGTAAAGTTAAGTAACATTGACAGGGCATGAGTTTTGCCAGGCATATGCAACTCTTGACATGCCCTGCAGGCAGTTTCACAGGCATTGTTATCTGCTGAAATACTCCCCCCACTGGAAGCCAATTTCAAAATCTTACGTAATCAACTTCACGGTACAACTTCTGTAAAAGTCAGTCACTCAAAAAGGAGGGTGGAAGTACAACTAGAGCAGAGGCACCGATGAGTTCATAGGAGGTGGGGGTTGCAAGCTGGATTATAATCATTCACTTCAAATTTCTGCAAAGACTTCATTATTCCAGCGTCGGGATATAGCAGAAGGGAATGGCTGATAATTCCCTTTGTCTCGGTCGTGGAAGTGCACTGGATGCTTTATCCATACTTTATGGGAATGTAACAAACTTCCACGCTACTCAAAGGCAGGATATGTGGGTTAAAGTACTTGGCTAGTCATTGAGTCCAGAAAGCAAATTAGGCATTAATGGGAGATTCAGAGATCACAAAATATGACAGGTTATTTGTGTACACTGTATTTATGGTTGCTAAGAGACATCACTATTAGGTAAGGCACCGCTATTATTCCGGCCATTAAGGTCTGGATGGAGGGCATGGACCACAGCATGACCATGGAACAGAAGAAGGTCCAAAAGTAACAGATTTGAGGTCGGTGGCAGGTGCCATTAGCGGACATCCAGGAGATTTCACAATTACAGGCGGGATAGCAACTGGTTCTGGGCAACAGTGTAGGCGTGATGGGTTCAGGGGCCATGAGGAACATATAGAAGAGGACATTTTGTGGTTCATTATTTTAGATATGCACACTCGCATTCTAAACTCCTCTGACACATTCTACCCATACCTGGACTCTGGTCCCCGAGGGCATTCAGCCTTCGGCGCATTGGGACCATATCAATGGGGAAAGGCGCTATACAAATGATGAGGATAAGTTACTATTACATTATAGAAAACACTAAGAGGCTCTCAAGCAGTTTCAAGAAGAGATGCCACTAAATTGCCTATTGACTTGAATTTTATTATTTAAAAAGTCTTAACAAAAAGTAACATTCATAATTGTCACTTACTTGCTTTTGCAATTGAGTTATCTTTTCATTCGTAATTTGGGAGTTCTGGCTTTTTTTCTTGAAGTCCTCCAATTGATCTTTCAACGTGGAAACTACAGAAGGAAGAATGTTTCAGAAATGTAAATGTTACATTTCCTACAGTGTCAGTGCCCAAATAACAATTGCGCAAATAGTAATACAGTAGGTGCCTAAGTGTAATATATACTAATTCATCAAAACCAACATTTCACTTTAGATTTGAGCTTGTACTGTATGTTTGTTTCATAAAAAGTGCCGGCATGTAACAAATAGATCAAAGCACTATATAATAAAAAGAAAGATTTCTTAAGAAATGGAATTGGAGTACAAAACGAGCCCACAAATAAAGCCAACATATTAAGTCAACAGTTTACAATAATATTTAAAAAAGCAGTATCAAAATGTTCACAGAAAACACTTTAGTTTCCATGAAATCTAATTGTGATTGGCACTGAATTCCAGCGAGAACACCTTCTTGTGGGATTAACCTTTTTTAATCTTGGCATTATTTACTATGGAAACCATCTATGGTGTGGTAAATTATACACCCTTAAAAGATTTTCAGTTTGCTGTCCAGACAGAAAGGATTAAATGAATAAACGTATATGTTGACGAGGTAAGCTAACTTCAAATTAGGTGAAAAGAGCGAATGCAAACCAGATACCAGTCTGAGTGGCATGGAGCACAGAGCTCAGCTGAGAACAACAAATTACTTCCGGTCGGTAATGTTCTTTCAGATAATGTTCATTCCGTAGATTGCTCATCTTTAATGTATTCCTGCAACTTCAGCTGATAACAGAAAACCATTCACCAGCAGGGGTCGCTGTGCAATCTCCACGTCAGGATCCCTCAATGAGCGTCTTCCTTGATGTTAGGCAGAATCCTGTGCAGTGCCCTTAGGGACCACTACACACAATTAAGACTACAAGTGGTAATACAAGTTCACCTTTGGTACAAGCCTGTACTACACTGTTAAAGTGCTAGCAGTAGCGGAGCAGCCAGGCTTATCTCAAGAGTATATGAGCAGTAGCAGAGATTACACAAAGGGACCACAATTATTGTGACTCAAGCAAACACTGACTCAAGGTTTCAAGTAAAAAATATAAGTACATTTCTTTTTATGCCATCTGTTATAAAACAACACTTCTAGCAATTCAAAACCACACGTAAAATACGCTACACACAACCAATTCACTTGGTACAGTATAACTCAAGTTAAGTACCCTATGTTTTAACGGACCGGTGTTGTGAAACAAAAGACTTTACCGGGAATACACATGCGATCACTTTTTGACAGTAATGACAGTTCGGTCTTACAAAAGATGCGCGTATCCACGGAAAGAAATGTTACCTGGGCAAAAACACACTTAGCACCTGAGTTAACCAGAGAGAGTTGGGGGCAAAAATCAAAGGCAATACTTTTGTCAGGGCAGACAGAATCAGAGAACACTCGTTGACAGAAATACAAGAGTCAATAGGCCGGAGCCAGTGTCAAGCGGAACCGGGTTCCTGTTGTCGAGGATCACACAGTCGGACAGTTCAAGATTCAACGTTGCCAGGAGTACTTGGATATTGTCAACAGAGGAAGCAAAAGTTATAAGAAGGAGGGAAGACATGGGCAAGCTTTGGAGGAGGAGAAAAGGGATTCACCCTAGCTCCTCGAAGCAGAACACAGTACCAGTTTCCTGCAGACCCACGGTTCCTGATGCTTCGGTCATGGTGACGAGAAGGACGACGTCTGGAGGGGTCTGCACTACGCAGGGATGAAGCCAGCAGCAGCGACGGTGAATAAAAGAGGTGCTTCTTTAAAACAGGAGAAGCTCTTCAGATGGCTATCCGGACCACTAAAGCATTGTGCAGCGATTTCAACCACGAAGAGGATCCTCTGGCTGTGGAAGATGAGCTTGTTGACCCCACCAAGCTCAAGTGAAGAAGACTCCGGACTGGATCTTCTCTGGTCCTCGAAGGGTAGATAGCTCAGGACTGCAGCAGGGCTTCACCGGGACGGGGTAGTTGCAGCAGCCGTCTTCTTCTCTGCTGCTCTTCGGTTCCTTGTAGTTCCAGTGGCGACTGACTTCCAGCCCAAGAGTCCTGCCTTTTATGCGAAAATCCCCCATTCACACAGCCTGGCTGTCATTCATGCAGCAGGGGGGTTCCAGCATGGACACCCACCTCAGCCAATCATGGCAAAGTGCGACTTGGGTTTCCCAGGATACCCTGTGCAGGGGGTGACTACACCCCTCCCTCACATTCAGCCCACCTAGACACCCAAGCGCCTAGAGGAGGGCTTCTTGCAGAAGCCCGCCAAAAGACAGTGAACAAAGAAGGCAAACCTGGTTTATAATAGCCTAAAAAACAGTACCACGTTTATATAGTATAAACGCGGTACAAAAGTTAAGGTAGATACAACTGCCACCAGCCAAGTCTACATGTTAAAAGAGCAAAACAAGGCTCTAGGAGGTACAGATAAAAAAAGGCTAAGGATTAACCCCTTCCAGTACTCCATGTAAAATGGGGTGTACTGGATCTGTGGTTAAATGACTATGTAAAGTTAATGGCAACTTTACCATATTCTGGGGGAACCGTAGTCAGCCCAGAAATGGAGTAGGTGGGAAGTCTTAAAAGACAACCCTGTGTCACTGCACTGAAGGTGCTGTGAAACACAAAGACGGGGGCCACTGAAGTGGTGTACTCCAGAGCCCACAATCACAAAAACAGATGAAATACACATGGCAAAACATGGGTAAGAGTTGGTGGAAAAGCTCACACTCTTACCAAGTAAAAAAAATAACTCCAGAAATCCAGCAAAGCTGCTAGGGGACTCACTAGGTAAGGGAAATTAGCCATTGAATGAGAATTCTCCATAACACTTGATGCCAGATGTTACCTTGGCAACCACACATGTAGAATGCACCGCACCCGAGGACCTCAGTTTCTGTCATTTTATCTCCATCCTCGGCAACATTGGGGAATCAAACATTTTAGATGAGCTCTCAGAAGGGTTGGATGAGAGGGCGATGAGGAATCTGTGGGTGGAACATCTCTCAGAAGAACAAGTTATTTACCCCTGGTAACATTCTTTCAACTAGATGTTCCTCCCACGTATGCCTCATCTTTGATATCTCCAATATCCATCTTCAGCTGCTTCTGAAAAGAAATTTCAGCAGAGGGCGCTGTGTGTCGATGCAGTCGACTCAATGTCCCTCGAGGGCCTCCGTCGCGAGGGTGATGTCATCAAAGGCATATATAGCACGCGCAGCGACCGTTTGCTTCAGTTCTGTTTTTTCATATCATTCTAAAGTAGAACTACCCACCTCAACACAGATTTGACCATACTAGGCTCTGAAGGAGCGAAAGCTGCAATAACAGTGCTGTCTGTCACCAGGACAAGCTTTCCCCGTACAGCAGGCAGAAAAGCCTTCAGCGCAAGTCTGATTGCCCACAGCTTCAAAAGTTTGATGTGTAGTTTGGACTCTGATGGAGACCAACGACCGCTGATTGTCAGATCGTTGGCGCGGGCTCCCCACCCCGTGAGTGAGGCGTCCGTCACTACTGTTATCTCTGGCCATGGGTGCCAAAAAGGTTCTCCCTTCAGAATATTGTCCTTGCAGGCCCACCACAGGAGATCCTGTGCAACACTGCTTGGAACCTAAAGTAGGTCTGACATGTTGCCTGAGACCATTGTATCCTGAGAGACCATTGAAAGGATCTCATTCTCAGGCGAGCCTCTGGAACCAGAAAAATGCAGGTTGCGATGAGGCAGAGAAAACTCAAAAAGTCAAAAGCCGGGAGACGCTGGGCACTCTGAAATTTGGTGACCATCTGCAGAATGTCTTGAGCCCTCACCTCGGGTGGCAAGCTCTTTCCCCAAAATGTATCCAGTGCAGCCCCGATGAACTAGTGCTTTTGAGATGGCATCATGTGAGACTAATTGAGGGAGAAGCCCAGTCTGTGGGGAGAGTGGCAGGTGACATTGAGATGTTCCAAGACTTGTTCGGCAGAACACGCCCTGATCAGCCGATCGTCCAGATAGGGGTAGATGTGAATTCCCCCACCCCCCTCTCCTGAGACTCGAAAGGCAGTACTCAAAACTGATAATGAGAGCCGCCAACGGCGAACCTCAGGTACTTTGTGCTTGAGATGAATTGGCACATGAAAGTACGCATCCTGAAGGTCCAATGACACCATCCAATCCTGGAGTTGGAGGGCCTGAAGGATCTGAAAAAGTGTGACCATCTTGAGCTTGTCTTTCCTGAGGCACTTGTTCAAGTATCTCAAGTCCAAGATGGGTCTCAGTCCTCTGTCCTTCTTGGGGATTAGGAAATATGGAGAACACCATCCATTGTTCCTCTCCGCTAGAGGTACTGGCTCTATAGCACCTTTCTCTAGCAGGGTCAACATTTCCTGCACAAGGAACAGATCTGGAACCCTCATAGAATGGCTCCCCAGTGTATGGTTCCGAGGTTTCTGAGTGAAGGGGAGGCAGTAACCTTGGGCTATGGTTTGTAAAGCCCAAGCATCTGAAATAATGTCTCGCCATTCTTTCAGATGCTGAGACAGGCTGCCTCACACTGGGGTGTCGTGACACAAGACCTCAGAGAGGTTTTGAGGCGGTTGAAGCAGTGGCTATTGGTAAAGATGCCGCTGCTTGAGTGGGCTTTGCACCTCGCCCTCCTTCACCACGCGGGAATCTTCTTTGGCCATTTGGACCAGCCATTCCTCTCGCTCTTCCAACTGAGGAGTAGCAGCAAAAGGATCTACCCTTCCAAAATGTTCCACTGGAGTGAAAAGGCGGAGACTGCCTAATAGCGGCACCCAAAGAATTGGCTGCCGCCTTCGAGGTCTGCAGCTTCTCAAGGCTGTCGGCAGCCTTGCTGCCAAAAAGATGAGACCGGTCAAAAGGCATGTTAAGGAGTCTAGACTGCACGTCCGGTTCAAATCCAGACTTCCTTAACCATGCAAATCTGCGAATTACGGTGCTTGCCGCCATGACTCTGCTGACGCCGTCAGCATAATCTAAACCAGACTGAAGAGACTCGCACATGGCCTCCTTCACATCCTTTACAATGGCCAAAAAGCCGTCTCTTTCCTCCCTTTCGAGAATATGCTCAGCTGCCACAGAAATGCAGAACCATAGAGTGCATGTGAACTTTGCCAAGGCACATGTGGAGTTGGCTGATTTAAGAGCCATGCTCCCAGGAGAAAATACTTTTGTTGACCAGGCATCTACCCTTTTATCATCCCGATTTGGTGGGATGGTCGGATAAGCTGCCTGTTTAGTTGCTGCCTGCACCACCCGACTTTCTAGGGTAGGGTGTTTCAACAAGTGTCTGGGGCCACTAGTTGAAAGACGGTATTTCCTTGTCAGGTTCTTATTTACTGCCGGACTTGACTCTGGTTTATCAATTGGCACTTACTCTCTTCTGAAGAGCAATATGAAAGGGTAAAATAGGATCTGTTTGAGGGACTTTATCCAGGATATCTGTACGGTCAACCTGTTCGAAAGGGAGGGCAGGACTGCTCCATTCTTGGTCATCAACTGCCTTTAAGAGGCATCTGCATGCTCATCTGACTCAGGCTTTCCAAATTCTAATTCCGGTGAAGTGTACACTCAACTAACTGGCTGTCTGTACATTTTCATGCAGGTCTTTCAATCTGGATTCCTCCGATATAAAACTATTGGTGACATTTGGTGTTCCATATTGCAAACCAAAGGGCGCATCATTATCAGATGGCTCATAGTCCTCATTAATAGAGGTCAGGGATTAAAGAAATCCTTCCTTGGTAAAGGAGTGAAGGTTTTCTATATCTCAGTTAAAGGCGTCCAAGGCTTTGAACGTTTCAGGTTAGATGCCCCTGGAGCTGTCAATGTCTTCGATGGTTCCGAAGGCTTCGATGGCGTTAACAACCTCGACCTGTCTTTCGACTTGTGGCTCGAAGGATCCCTCGATGATTTCTCTGTGTCGAGGTCTCGATGGCTCTCGATGGGAATCTGACCTTCGTTCAGCGCTCGAGGCCGACAGGATTTGGCTCCAGCCTTTTCATACCGGCTTCAGAAGACGCGGTAGGAGCATGGCCTGCCTGCTTCGAGGGCTTCTGGCTCTCGAATATCTTCGGCATTTCTTGCCTGAATGCATCCCATTCGGCTGGAGTGGAGGCCTTAGTGGGACAGGATATTGTCGCCTCAGGGGAGGAGTCGGTTGAGGATGTCGAAGTAGCCGATTCTTCTTCGATGAGGAGTGGTGGGAGCCACTCTGTGACCTGGTCTTTTTTGCCTTTTTTTGTCAAGGAGAGTCATCCCTCGCTTCGCCAAAAGAAGGTTTTTTCGATGGGGTAGTCGACTGGGATTTCTTAGGGAATCTACCTACCGCCAATTTCCCCTTACGCTCCTTCAGAGCTTTTCCGGTCATCGATTTACACTTTGAACAGGCTGTGGTCTTGTGCTCCACACCGAGACAGAACAAGCATACTCTGTGCGGATCCGTCAGCGACATCTTGGCATCGCAGTCTTAACACTTTTTAAACCTGGTTCGGGGTAGTCGGTGTCAAAGACTAAGACATTTTTGGATATTTCTCGAGGAAATTTCTGAAGCGGCTGTAGTTCTTGAAGCTTAAGCTTACTAGGAATAAACAAAACTAAAGCCAACGGGTGCTGCGCGTGCGAAATATGCCTTCAATGACATCATCCTTGAGACGGAGGCCCTTGAGGGACATTGAGCCGACTGCATCGACGTACGGTGTCCTCTGCCGAGAAAAAAATTCAGAAGCAGATATTGGAGATATCAAAGATGAGGAATATATGGGAGGACAAAATCCATTCGAAAGAAGATTACCAAAGGCAACTAATTTTGTTCTCTAATGGATAGTGCTCTCCCACAGATTCCTCATCGTAGACTCCCCCCCCTCATCAGTATGGGGAGAGCGAGCCCAGCAGCAAAAGTAAAATCAGAAGGTTTTGAAGAACTGCGCTGTCAAACCACACCCCCTGGCCAGACAAAGACTCTTGGCAGTAGAGCTTAGAGAAGGACAAGTTACTTACCCGAGGTAAAGTTCTTTCGACTGAATGTTCCTCCCACGCATTGATCATCTTTAATATATCCAAGTCTGCATGCAGCTTGATTCAGATTTTTTTTTCTTCATAGGGTCGAGTGTCGTGCAGCCTTGTGTTATGGCTTTAGACGGTCTCCGTAGCGTCCCTCGCTGTGACATTGGTATATGAAGCACACGCAGCAACCGTTAACTCAGTTCTAGTTTTCTCCTTTAATTTGCATGCTCTGCCATAGGAGGAGACATTCTTGACGTTGCGAGAAAGACATGTGTAAGAGACAGGAATTCTAGGCAAGTAAAACGTGATGGATGGGAGGGCGATGAGGAATACGTGGGAGGAACATCCAGTCGAAAGAACGTTACCATGGGTAGAAAACTTGTTCTTCAAATAGATTGCGTCCTCCCATTTATTCCTCTATCTTTGATAGACTCCCAAAGCAGTTTGTCGTAGGAGGTGGGTGCTAGCAATATTTATTTGTTGATCTTGTGGAGGACTGATTTGTCACATATGGTCTCCTCTCCTGAGAATGGCTCTATACAGTAAAACGTGCTGAAAGTATGAAGCAACAACAATGTTGTCACTCTGCAGATGTCCTGCACTGGCACTCTTCTTTCTAGAGCTGATTAAGCAGCCACCCCTCTAGTGGAATGTCCCTCAACCTTCCGGCGAATCCTTGCCTGCCAGTGAGTAACATTCTGTTATACACATGACCATCCATCTGGAAATGGTTTTCTTATTGCTAATCCTAATCTTTGTCCATCTTTTTTTACGAAAAGCTGGTCATCTTGGCAAACATTTGCTGTCCATGTAATACAGTAACTTAATACCCTTTCAGGGTCCAGATGATCTAGTCTCTCCTCCTCTTATGATGGGTGAGGAGGAGGGTAAAAGGTTGGTAATACAATACGTTGTGAAAGGTGAAACTCTGACAGAATTCTCGGAAGAAAGGATGATTGAACTATTAAAACTACTTTGTCCTTGAAAAAGGACATGAAAGGAGGCTTTGAAGAAAAGGCTTGTAGCTCACTTACCCTGCAGGCAGACGTGAAAGCTACTAAAAAAAGCATTCTCAATTGACACGAATGTAAGGGCTCGAAAGGAGCTCCCATAAGGCATTTCAATACTAGGTTCAAGTCCCATGTTGGCACGATAAAGGGAGTAGGCAAGAACCATTTTGTTAGACCCTTAAGAAATTGTATTACCATCAGCACTTTAAAGTACAATCCCTCATTAAGAGGTCTCTTATAAATTGACAGTGCCGCCAAGCAGCCCTTCACCTTGATCACTTGTAAACCAGAGTGGGTCAAGTGGAGCAAGAAAGATATAACAGTGGGAAGTTTACATGTGAAAGGATCAAATGTCTTTTCCCTGCAACAGTTACGAAACTTATTCCAATGGCAGAGATGAACAAGTTACTTACCAACTGTAAAGTTCTTTCGACTGGATGTTCCTCCCACGTATTCCTCATCTTGTGATAATTTGTTTCGCCAGCTTTGCTGCATCAGAAAAATAAATTCGGCAGAGGGCGCTGTGCTCGAGGTCGTGGCATTTAATGTCCCTCGACGGGCTCTGTACCGTGTCGACGTCACCGATGGTTTAAATGGCTTGAGCCGTGGCCGTTGGCTTCAGTTCTGTTTTTTCGAAGAAATACTCGTGGAACATCTAGGCGTATGCTGTGACTAATAGGCCCATCGTGAGAGGAAATTGTAAGAAAATATAAACTATGCTGCGGGGTAGGGTCAATGAGGAATACGTGGGAGGAACATCCAGTCGAAAGAACGTTACAGTTGGTAAGTAACTTGTTCTTCAAATGGATTGTGTCCTCCCACGTATTCCTCATTTTGTGATAGATTCCCATAGCAGTGACCAATTTGGAGGTGGGAGTGCTAGTTTTTGTTTTCATGTACAGAGTGAAGTACTGCTCTGGCAAAAAGTCCCTCATTTGAGGATGAGGCATCTAAGCAGTTATGCTTGATGAAGGTATGCATTGGTGCCCATGTTGCAGGTGAGCAAATATCTTTTACAGGGACTCCCCTCTTCAAAGCCGCAGAAGTAGCCATTCCCCTTGTGGAGTGAGCACGTAACCCATCCGGTGGGTCTTTCCCTGCTAAGCTGTAGCATTCCAATATAGCTAGAATAATCCAGCGGGATATGGCTTGTTTTGCCACCGCTAACACCAATTTACGACCTGTGTATCCCACAAAAAGTTGGTCGTCTTGATGTAATTTTGTCATTCTTGCAATGTAAAAACTGAGAGCCCTCTTGGGGTCCAGTCTATGTAACCTCTCCTCTTTTCCCAAATGAGGAGGATAGAATGTTGGTAAAACAATTTTCTGCGACAAATGGAAGTCAGAAACTACTTTCGATAAGAAAGGGAATAGTTTCTTACCTGTAACTCCATTTCTCCAGCATTGGTATCTTTCATGGATTCACATGCTTAGAATATTCCCCGTCGTCAGGCTGGGAATCCCCGGTACATTATATAGACCCTTTCCCATAGGAAAACTTTTTGACGCTTATGCGTCCTATCCACCTCGTTTTGTATCATGCGTGCCCGCGCCGTCAGGACGCCATGATATAAATACAGGTCCCGCCCCCGCGCTCCCTCAGATTTCGGCCCCCAAAGTAGTGGGGGAACCAGTTTGCATGGCCAGGGGAGGCAGGCGGGCGCATGTGAATCCATGAAAGATACCAATGCTGGAGAAATGGAGTTACAGGTAAGAAACTATTCCCTTCTCCAGCATTGGATCTTTCATGGATTCACATGCTTAGAATAGATTACATAGCAGTACCATCCCGAAGAGAGGAGGCGTGCATGCAAACTCACATACTTTCCTCACAATGCCAGTTCTCTATGGTCGTGCACCCATCAGCCATAGTTAACATAGAGAACGAACAATATTCAATCATAATTGCCAACCAGATCTAACCCCTCAACCGGGGCTTACCTTATTGGAATAGGTGTCGAAGCACCGCCTGTCCCATCCGAGTATCTTCGGCATGTTGTTGTGACAGGTAGTAATGGCGGGTAAAAGTGTGTGTAGCCGCCCAGGTAGCCGCCATGCAGATGTCCCCCAGAGGGACTCCAGACCACAGCGCCGTCGACGATGCCGCCGCTCTAGTGGAATGAGCTCTTGGGCGTCGCAAAAGAGGCTTCCCAGCCTTGGAATGGCAGTACGAAATGGTAGAAGATACCCATCTTGACAGTCCTTGCTTTGAAATGGCTTTGCCTTTAGCACCCAGACCATAGGCCACGAACAATTGCCTCGTTTCCCTGAAAGGTTGCGTGCGATGAAGATAAAACTTAAGAGCCCTCTTCACGTCTAATGTGTGTAACGTGCGCTCCGCTCCCGAGCATGGCTCTGGAAAAAACTTAGGTAAGACAATAGAGGAATGTTTATGGAACACTGAAGGCGCCTTCGGTATGAACTGTGGGTTAGTGGCAAGGACCACCTTGTTCTTAAAAAATCTCAAGTATGGTGGGTCTACCATCAGAGCTTGGATTTCCGAAACACGTCGGGCTGAAGTGATGGCCACCAGGAAGGCCAATTTCCAGGACAAAAACCTTAGAGACGACGATGACATTGGTTCAAAAGGAGGTTTCATAAGAGACGCTAACACCAGATTCAGGCTCCACACCGGAGGAAATCTCTTCTCGGGAGGGAAACTCCTGAACAACCCTTTAAGGAAGTGCTTAATCAGGCGGTCGCTGAATAATGGTGCGGAATGTCGTTGACGTGTAAACCTGGAGATGGCGGCCAGGTGTACTTTTATCGACGACACCGATAAGCCCTTTTGAGCTAAGAACAGCAAGTATGGGAGGAGCTGTTCCGGCATAATCAACTGCGGATCCAAACCTGGTTGATCCCCACACCACTGACAGAAACTCCTCCATTTGTATGAATATGAAGTGTTTGTGGAAGGTGCTCTTGCCGCTTGCAGAATACGACGACACTCCTCCGGAATCGCTAGCTGGCAGAATTCGGCGAAGTCAGGAGCCAGGCCGTCAACTTGAGGCTGTCCGGGTCGTGATGCCAGATGATACCCTCCTGTCGAGACAGAAGGTTGGGGATCTTCCTGAACCTCATTGGCTCCGCTGCAGCCAAGTGCAGCAGGTCTGAGAACCACACCTGTCTGGCCCAATACGGGGCTACCAAAATCACCCGACATGGGTACTTGAGGATCAATTGCAACGTCCTCCGAATAAGAGGAAAAGGAGGGAATGCGTACAGGAATTTGTTCGTCCATGGGAAGGAGAACGCATCTCCCAGTGAGCCCTGCTGAGGCCATCTGCTTGCATACTGTGGGCATTTTTTGTTGTCCTTCGTCGCGAACAGATCGATGGAAGGATGTCCCCACTTCTTGAATGCATGTTGTAGTTGCTGGTCGTTCAGCACCCATTCGTGAACCTCGTTCATTTCCCTGCTGAGGGCATCTGCCTCGACATTTCTCACGCCTGGTAGGTGGAACGCCAAGATTAGCATGTTGTGTTGCAGGGCCCAATGCCAGATTTTCTGTGCCTCCGTCGACAGGGACCTGGAACGTGTTCCTCCTTGTTTCCTTAAGTAAAACATTGTAGTCGTGTTGTCCGTCATGACACGCACCACAGAGTCTCTCAGTTGAGGAAGAAAAGACTTTAGAGCCCATCGCACTGCTCTCAGTTCTAGCAGGTTGATATGCAGGGAGGACTCTTGTAACGACCACCGGCCTTGTACTTGTAACATCTCCAGATGAGCTCCCCATCCGCTCAGTGATGCATCCGTCACCACCGTCTTCTGGAACTCCGGTTCCAACAGAGGCATTCCTTTCGTTAGATGAGCAGAAACTCTCCACCAGCGGAGTGCTTGTACCAGTTGTTCGTCGACGACCAGTCTGTCGGACCAGCGACCTTGGCTCTGCATCCAACGGTCCGCTAGAAATTCCTGGCAGGGTCTCATAAACAGGCGGCAGTTGTTTATCAGCGGAATGCAGGACGACATGGTCCCTAGCAGGGACATGTATTTGCGCACCGACACCCTGGTACCGCATTTCCATTCCGAAGCCTTGCTTTGTAGCTTCAGTATTCTTTCGCTGGATGGTCTTACAAGGCCTGTGTGCGTATGAAACTCCGCTCCTAGAAAGACCAAGGTCCTCGAGGGCTCTACGGAGGACTTGCTGAAGTTTATCGCGAAGCCCAGTTCCTGTAAAAGGGACATCGTGGCCCCCAGACTGTTTCGTGTTCGTTCCATGGACGAGCCTCTGACCAGCCAGTCGTCTAAATATGGATAGACATGGTGACCGTCCTTCCTTAAATGGGCCGCTATGGGGGCCAAGCACTTGGTGAACGTCCTGGGGGAGGACTTGAGACCGAACGGGAGGACCTTGAACTGAAAATGCTTTTGGCCGACGACGAACCTTAAGTATCTCCTGTGTTGTGGACGTATTGGGATATGAAAATATGCGTCCTGAAGATCTAGCGACGACAGATAATCCATGGGTTGCACTGACCTGATAACCTCCTGGAGCTTTAGCATTTTGAGCTCTTTAGCCATTTGTTGAGTACACTCAGGTCGAGGATGGGCCTCCATTTTCCATTTGGCTTCTTGACGACGAAGAACCGGGAATAAACCCCTTGTCCTTCCTGTGCCACAGGAACCCGTTCTACCGCTCCTTTTCGTAGCATAAGCGCCACTTCTTGTCTTAGAACTCGAAGGTGGGGCTGGGCCGAAAACACTAGCGGAAGACTCGGAGGCTTGTTTTTGAATTGCAGCGCATGACCCATGCGAACCGTGTCCAGAACCTATCGATCTGTGGTGATGCACTCCCATTGGTCGATATGATGAGAGACTCGAGCCCCCAGGACGTTCCGAAGGCCGTCATTGGTTGCTGGTTTGCTTGTCCTTCGTCGAAGAGGGACCCAAGCCTCGTTGTCTGGAGGCTTGATAATCTCTGCCTCTACGTGCCGACTGGGATGCCCGTCTGTAGCCTTGTGAAGAGTATGAGGGCCTGTTAAATCCACGGTCCCTAGAGGCTCCAAAGCGGGAGTTTCCGGAGGCGCCCCTGAAGGGGCGAAAGGAGCGAAAACTTCTACCTGTCTGTACGGCGCCAAGAGACCTAGCGGTATCCGTGTCTTCCTTCATCCCCTTCAAGGCTTCATCAACCTTATCTCCGAACAGATGTTCTCCTTCACATGGCATGTCTAGAACTTTGTACTGGACTTCAGGTCTAAAAGTAGTACATTTGAGCCACGCTTGTCGACGAAGTACTACACCATGATTGATTTGTTTGAACCCCGACTCTGCTAGGTCCACCGCAATATTAATGGCATGGTTCGAGGCCTCCTCACCATCCCGTACTAGTAACATGGCTGCTTTGCGATGTTCTTCCGGCAGGTGTTCTAGGATAGGGGCTATTTTATGCCACATCTCCCTATCGTAACGCGATACAATCGCCAAGGAGTTGGCTGCTCTCACCGTCGTGGCGCCGACTGAGAGTACCTTTTTCCCGAAGGCGTCCTGTCTCCTTGCCTCGCTTTCTGGAGGGGTTGAACATTTTTGCTGTGCTCTGGCCTTCCTAGCCGCTGCCGCCGATACCACAGAGTCTGATAGTGGTCGTGATGTTAGACATTTCGGAGTGGACTCCGGAGCTTTAAACTTTTTCTCAATACGCCCCTTAATAGCCGGTTCCGAGAACGGATGACGCATCGTCTTGAGGCCTTCTTGCCATACGTGGTCCAGGATTGGGATGGCAAATACCGATTTCCTCCTTTGACCCATATGATCAAAAAGAAAGCAATCTTTCTTCTGCTCCTCAGGAAATAAGCCGAACTCGGAACACGCTTTCCCCATCATTGCATGGAAGGCTCCCACATCATCCGGAGGAGATGGTTGTGCCTGGCTCCTCGTAGACTCTGCCTCTACATCTGAATTCCATGTTGGGTCTCTCGACGGTGACAGGGAGATGTCCGACCCTGAGTCACCTCGTATAGAATCGGACTCCGATAGCTCACCCTCCTCCTGCAACCGAGGACGATCCTTCGCCACCTGGGAGGCCGAAGGGCTTTTGGTCGTCGCGCGAGCAGCTTGCGCTTGTTCGTCGACGGAAGGTGCAGAAAATATTGACGATGAAGTGCCAGGCTGAGGGATCTGCGTGTCCAGACGCTGCAGGAGCTTCTGAAGTGTATTAAGCACATCCAGAGACAAAACCGTCTGGGGGGTCAGCAACGTCAAGGATAGAGGGACCACACCCCCACTCGCACTCGCACTCGTCGTCGACGTATTGGAAGGCCGTAGGCCCAAGTCCGACGGCTGCATAACCATGTCGCCTTCTCCTTCCACCGACGACCCTGGCAAGGCCGTGTCTTGCAGCAGGACCTCAGGGGGGGCCGGTTCACAAACCTCTGGCTGCCAGGCCATAAACTGAGTCCCCGTCGACGAAGGAATCCCCACCGCTGCTGCCTGAATAGTAATCGGCATCGACAGCGATACCGGGGTCGACAAGCCCGTCGCCGGCACCGAGCCTTTAGACTTCGTAGCCGATTTTGTTGCCGACTTCCCTGCTGGCGCGTCTCGACTCACGGAAGACCTAGGACGGTCCCCAGAGGAGGATTTTGATGCCGCTTGCCTCTCCGTCTTAGAGGATGAGGAGGAGGAGGAGGAGGACTTTTTGTGTGATGAGGAAGACCCAGCATGCTTCCCCGCATGCTTGTCCGCAGGGCATTTTTCGACAGGCCTCGCCTTCTTCGAGGGAGGTTCCGACTTGCTCCTGGAGGCCGTGGAGCCAACTTCTGATGCCGGATAGGCACCCGCTCCGTCGTTAAGCCAGTCGACCAACCTTCTTTTCCGATCTTTAAGGGTTTTTTGGGAGAAACCCTGGCATATCTCGCATGTATCCGCCGTGTGGTGCGGGTGGAGACACTAGATACAATCCATGTGGGCATCACCCTCATAGACATTTTTGAGTCCACATGTCGCACAAGGACGGAATAAAGTTTTTCCGGACATATTTTCTTCAGAACGGAACTTCGCCGAAGCGAAAACACAACCTAACTTCAATTAGCAGTAACCGTGAGGATCCCACTACTTTGAAAGACGGTTGAAATCTGAGGGAGCGCGGGGGCGGGACCTGTATTTATATCATGGCGTCCTGACGGCGCGGGCACGCATGATACAAAACGAGGTGTATAGGACGCATAAGCGTCAAAAAGTTTTCCAGCTTGACGACGGGGAATATTCTAAGCATGTGAATCCATGAAAGATCCAATGCTGGAGAAGATGGTTTTACTTTTAGAATCACTTTTTCTTTATAAAAAGTGGTGTACAGAGGTTTACATGAGAGAGCCTGTAGTTCACTAATCCTGCGGGCTGATGTTAATGCCACAAGGTTGTTAAAAGCCTCAATGGACATGAGTGCAGAGGCTCAAATGGTATACATGTTAGGAATTTGAGAACTAAATTCGAATCCCAGGTTGGAACATGAAATGGTATTGGTGGATATACATTTCTAAGTCCTTTTAAGAACTGTATTATTAATGGTATTTTAAAGTAAGAAACCTCTTCCGAGGAGTGCTTAAAAATGGACAGCGCAGCAAGATATCCTTTGATTGTTCCGATCTGGAGCCCTAGATGTAACAGGAAAGAAAGCACCATTGGTGTGCCACATTGAAAAGGGTCCACATCTCTATCCTTGCACCAGTTACTGAATTTATTCCAACGACACCGGTACAAAGATTTTGTTGCTGGCCTCCTGGCCGAAAGCAAAATCTCCATTACGTCATCCGGAAGGTCCCAATCCTTGCATCTCAACCTCTCAGAAACCATGCATGAAAGTTGAGCGTGTTGACCTCTGGATGGAGAACCCGACCTTCCTCTTGCGAGAGAAGATCCTCTCTTTGTGGAAGACGTATTGGAGGGCAGATGGACATGTCCAGAAGGTCCGGGTACCACGTCCTCCTGGCCCAATCCGGTGCAATTAGGATCATGGTTTTCCTGAACTTTCTCAACCTCCTGATTACTTGAGGAATCACGGGGACTGGAGGAAACCGGTACAGCAGGGGAAAATCCCAATCCACTACGAACGCGTCTCCTAGAGCTCCTCTCAGAGGAAATTCTCTTGAGCAATGCTGATCGCACTTTCAAGTCCAAGATGGGTCTCAATCCTCTGTCCTTTTTGGGGATGAGAAAATAGGGGGAGTACCAGCCTTTGTTCCTCTCCGCTACAAGTACATGTTCTATTGCACCTTTCTCTAGCAGGGTTGGAGCGGATGTGTAATTTTGGTAGAGCTGGCTCCTGGTGGATGATCTTGAGGTCTTTTTATTAAGGGTAGGCAGTAACCTTGAGCTATTGTCCAGTGCCAATGCATCTGAAGTAATGCCTCGCCATTCTTCCAGATGCTGAGAGATTCTGCCTCCCACAGGTGTTTTGTATAATAAGACCTCAGAGATATCTGGAGGCGGCTGCAGGAGCGGCTGAGGGCATAGTTGCCGTTCCTGAAGATGGCTTTGTAGTCTTTGCTCGTCCACCACGAGTGACATTTCTTCTGCCCCTTTAAACAGCCTGTCCTCTTCCTCTACCAACAGAGGAGTAGTATTGAAAAGGACGACCCCTTCAGGAAGATGAGCCCGAATAGGGTTTCTGAGGCTGTCGCATGGAGGCACCAAGGGACTTTGCTGCCGCTTTCGAAGTCTATAGTTTTTCCAGGCTCTCATCAGCCTTACTACCAAACAGCCTCGAGCCATCAAAGGGCATGTTGAGAAGCCTGGTCTGTACATCTGGTGCAAACCCTGACTTTCTCAACCATACAAATATGTGAAGCACTGAGCTTGATGCCATGGACCTGATAATACTATCAGCAGTATCCAGTCCAAACTGGAGGCATTCCCCCATTGCCTCTTTACCGTCATTGACTATATTCAGGAAGCCTTCCCTTTCCTCACCTTCCGGAATATGCTCAGCCGCCGCCGAAATGCATTCCCACAGGGTATGTGTGAACCTGGCCAGGGTACAGGTGACATTGGTAGATTTAAAGGCCATGCTACCCGACGTAAAAACTTTACGAGCCCAGCCATCAACCTTTTTATCCTCCCTGTCCGGAGGTATGGTTGGGTATGCTGCCTGCCTGGATGTAGTAGCTGCCTGAATAACTAAGCTTTCTGGAGCAGGGTGTCTACTCAGGTATTCTGGGTCAGAAGAGGAAGTTCTGTACTTTTTTGGGAGATTGCGGTCTACTGCAGCAATGCTATAAGGTTTTTCCCAGTTTTTCTCAACTGTTCTTTGCAATGCCCTATGAAAGGGGAGAACTGGCTCTTTCCGGGCTCCTCGGACTATAATATCCATCATATCGTCTTGTTCAAACGTAGGGGAGGCTCTTCCCCAACCCATATGCTCAATCACCCTACTCATCAAATTCCTATACACCGAGTCTGCATGTTCTGCAGGATCAGGTGCAGCAAACTCCAATTCGGGTGATGTGTCCACACCACTAACAGAATGCAGAGTTTCAGATAGATCTTTAAATTTTGTCTCAGGATTTATCAGTTCCTCTGGAACTTGTCTAGTCCCATATTTTACTCCAAGAGGAGTGACCGCCTCATCATCTGAACCAGATGCCTCAAAAATTGAAGACATGGATGGGCCTAAAGAAGTCCGATCTTGGTAAAGGTGTAAACCTTCTCTCTTCTTCCTCATAATTTGTTGAAGGAATCGGTGCTTTCTTCGAGGGAGTAGAAGGAACCTTCGACACACTCAACAAAGCCTTTGACAAAGGCGTCGAGGATAAACTAGGCTTCGTTATCGGAGCAGTCGGCGCCGATGGCGTCGAAGTTGCACCCGACTTCGACAATTTTTGTTTCTTATGAGGGATCGGAGAGGCACTCAATCCTCGAGGATCTCCCGACGACTTGTCGACTCGAGATCTATGGGTACTACTAGGCTTAACCGTTGTAGTTCCTGACTTCCCTGCGTCATCCAAAGGAGCAACCGGGGTCTGGCTTTTCTGAGGTTTCTCCGAGGGGGTCAAGGCTGCATTCTGAAAGACCTGCAACATTCTTTTTCTAAAGCTCTCCCACTTTGAAGGGGAATCCGATCTAGTCGGACATCAAACCAATTCTTTCGACGAATCGGACGATGACTGAGATCTATGTCTCCTTTTGAGCTTTTTAGAGGTAGACGAAGAAGAGCGTCTCAACCTGCTACGAGATCGGGATCTCTTCGAGTGCTTTTTATGGTGTTCCGATTCCTTATTGTCGGATGATTTTTAATGTTTTTTAGATAAGGCTTTCAAAGAGCCCTTCGACACTACCGCCCCACCGCTAACTTACTTTTGCTCTCACGGAGGGCCTTCTCCGTCATAGACTGACAGGAGCCACAGTCGCCGGTTCGATGGTCTGAGCCCAGACACCACAAACAGATACGGTGAGGATCGGTGATGGACATCTTCGATCCACAGTCATTACACTTCTTAAACCCAGTTTTGGGAGTCGAAGGGGTCGATGAAGACATTTTCTTGACAGAAAATCTCAAAGTGCGCCGCTCACGAGAGCGAAGCAATCGGAAAAACGGAACTGAAGCCAACGGGCGCGGCTCGAGCCATTTACACCATCGGTGACCTCAACACGGTACGGAGCCTGTCGAGGGACATTCGACGCCACGACCTCGAGCACAGCACCCTCTGCCGAAAAATGTTTTCCGATGCAGCGAAGCCGGCGAAACGAATCATCACAAGATGAGGAATACGTGGGAGGACACAATTCATTCGAAATAGGGATTTTGTTGTTGGTCTTCTAGCCGAAAGCAACACCTCTACCACGTCTTCCGGAAGGTCCCAATCCTTATATCTCATCCTTTCAGACACCAGGTGTGAAGGTTGATAGTCCTGATTTCTGGGTGAAGAATGCGACCTCGCTCTTGTGAGAGTAGGTCTGCTCTTTGGGGAAGACGAATTGGAGGGCAGTTGGTCATTTATAGAAGGTCCAGGTACCATGTCCTCCTGGCCCAATACGGAGCAATCATGGTTTTCCCGAACTTTCTCTACCTCCTTATTATGTGAGGAATGACAGGGACTGTAGGGAACGCATACAGCAGTGGAAACTTCCAGTACACTACAAACGTGTCCCCTACAGCTACTCTTGGGGGAAATGCCCTGGAGCAGAACTGCTCGCACTTCTTGTTGATACTGGTTGCTAACAGAGCCACTTAAAGGTTACCCAAAGCGCGAAGATCTCCAGGAGGACTTCCTGAGCTTGCTCATATTTGTGGAAGGTAGTACTCTGCCTGCTCAGAGCATCCACCACTCTGTTTTCTTCTCAGGCTAGATGAACTGCCACAAGAATGATTCCTTATCTCAGTGCCAAGAACCAGAGCAGCATCGCCTCTCTGCACATGGGAAGCAACCCTAGGCCCCCCTCTCTTGTTGAGGTAGTGCATGGCCACTATGTGGTCTGTCATTATCAGGACACTGTTCACACCGTATGGAGTGCACGAAGGCCATCAGACCTAATCTGATTGCACTGAGCTCCAAAAAGTTGATATGGAGTCTGGACTCCGACTGAGACCAGTGTCCGCTTACGGAAAAATCTTTCATGTGCGCTCCCCATCCTGTAAGGGAGGCGTCTGTCACAACTGTCATCTCTGGCCATGGTTGTCAAAAGGGTTCTCCTCTCATCACATTCTCTTGGCTGGCCCACCACATGAGATCCTGAGCAACCTTTGTTGTGACATGAAGGTCTGTCATTCTGCTGGAGAATGGAAGTGTTAGGGAGAATTCTCTGTTAAGGCTAATTTCCCAAACCTAGTGCAGCAGCTTTGCTGGATTTTTGGGGTTTATTTTTTTTCTCCTGCTAAGAGTGAGACTCTTTCTCCCACTCTCAGGCATGATTTGAGAGTGTCCTTTGACTTTGTAATGTGTTTTATGGGCTATGGTGTCTTTTACTCCATAGGGCTTCATGTGTTTTTGATAAGTGTGTTACACTGTCCAGTCCCCCCTTGTCGAGTTTCTGGCTGGTGGCAGTGGTTACCACACGAAATATTCCATGAGAATATTTCCCATGGGATTTTCCCATTCATTTTAAACGCACCACTTTTTTTGGTGCAATGTTAAAGATACCACTGGGTTATTTATTTAATATTTATTCCCCGGTTGGGTCTTTTTGCCAGGACTCGGTTTTAAAATGGCGTTTGTGTTCGCCTCTGTAACTAAAACCCAAGTCGAGCCCTTTGTTCCACTTTTGGCTGGCTTCTACACAGAAGCCTCCAAAAGTGGTGCCACTCTGTCTGGGTCTACAGGATGTGTGGGAGGGGGGGAATAGGCACCCTGGACTGAGTTGCCTCAGCAACTCAAGTCGCACTCTTGTGTGATTGTCCCAGTGGTGAGCTGCCCGGCTCACCACTTAGCATGTTAGAGTGACAGCTAGGACTAATGAATGGGGGTTTTCTGCATAAAAGCAGGGCTTTGGGGACTGGAACTTCAGAAGTCGCCACTGGACCAAAGAATCTGAAGAGGGAGAAGCTGAGCCGACCTGCAACTACGACACCACCGGTGGAGCCCTGCTGAACCGACTCACCACTTCCCAACGACAGAGAAGATCTTCTTCCAGGAGCGTCTTCTTCCTTTGAACTTGTGGGGTTAACCAGTTCGGCCTCTTTTCGCCTTCCTGGATCGTCCCGTGGTCGAATCGCCCGTGCCAAGCACCCCGGCGGCCGGATAGCCACGCTTCACCACTACCGCGAATAAAAGGGTAGTACCTTTTAACAGGGAAACTCAGCAGCTGGTTTCTTCCCTGGCAGTGCAACAACCTCCAGCTTTCCTCCACGTCGAGATCTTCTCTTCCCCTGGACGAAGCACTGACTTGCACCCGCTGCCAGGAACAACTGCCCCCGCTGGAGCTTTCTCACCATTTCAGGTACTGTGTCCCGACTGGTCTCCCTTGAAACAGACTGTTCAAGGTGTCCCATAAATCCGTGACTCTCTATCCTGGGGTGACCTCAGACCTGTTAACTAACTTTTCTGAACCGATCTAACTCCTTTTTGAACTACCTGCAAAGACTTTTAAAGTATACTTAAACTGTGATCTTGGGCACATTCCGCCTTGCTCTCTCCAATAGTGGGCCTGGCCTACCAACTTTTTGCTCTACAGTAGACCCTGCCTTTCTTGACTTGCTGTGGTTCTTTAAAAGTGTTGGTATTGTGTGTTTTCCTATTTCTGCCTTTTCGGCTCCCTTTTTAAATAATTATTGGAGTGCCATCTTGGTTGAGCGCTCACCTCTGTGTTGCTAATAAGTGGTGTTCTTTTCCTAAGACTTGTCGAATAATTAATCAGGGAGGTGTATATATATATTTCTAGTGACTGTTTGAACTTGCTTGACATATTAGTGCCAGTGTATTTTTACAAGTGTTTTTAAATAAATAATTATATACTTTTATACCCAAGCTCTGGTCAGTGTTTGCTTGTGCTACTGTATTTTTGTACCTAATGTGTATACTCTATATACTGCCTAACTCTTCTTGAGAGAAGCCTGACTGCTCAGCCACAGCTACCAGGTAAATCTGGGTGGTACAGACTGCTACCAATTGGGTTTACTGCTCCTGTAGTCTTAAACTTTTTGCAGTGGTCCCCAAGGGAACTGCACAGGTTTCTGCCTAACAGGAGACCACTCGGATATGAGAGCCCACTGAAGGGATCTCATTCTCAGACAGAGTTCTGGCACTAGAAAAATGCAGGATGCCCCAAAGACGAGCAACCTTAGGAAGTCGAAGGCTGGGAGATGTTGGGCACTCAAATGTTTTGACCATCTCCGAAAGATGTTGAGCCCTCAACTCGGGTGGCAAAGCTTTTCCCGAGGTTGAATCTAGGACTGCTCCAATAAATTGAAGCTTCAGGGAGAGGCCCAGCTTGTTGACGAAGTGGCAGGTGCGACTGAAATGACTGACTGTTCTGGAGAACAAGCCCTGATTAACCAGTCGTTCCGGAAGGGGTAGATGTGAATCCCCTCCCTCCTTAGACTTGTGGTGACCACTGCCATAAGCTTGGTGAAGAACCTCGGGGCTGAGGTGAGCCCGAATGGCAGAACCCAAAACTGATCATGAGAACCAGCCAACTGCGAACCTCCAGTATTTTCTGTGCTTCTGATGAATGGGCACACAAAAGCATTCTGAAGGTCCAATGGCACCAACCAATCTTGGAGTCGAATGCCCTGAAGGATCTGCAAATGAGTTACCACCTTGCACCTGTCCTTCCTGAGGAACTTGTTGAAGCATCTCAAGTCCATTAGGATGGGGAGTAGGGAGAATACCAACCCTGGTTTCTCTCTGCTACAGGTACCAGTTCTATTGAACCTTTTTCCAACAGGATGAGAATCTCCTGTTGGAGGAGCAGATCTGGAATCAAGGTAGATTTGGCTTTCTGGAGACAATATGGGGGTTTCTTTAAGAATGCAAGGTAATAACAGTTGGCTACCGTTTATAACACCCGTGCATCCGAAGTTATGGTTTGTCAACTTCTGAGATGTTGCGACAGTCTGCCTCCTACAACAGATTTGTGGGTGAGAGTCCTTTTGCTGCTGCTAAGGCTAATTCAGCGGGTGTTGCATGTGGAGTTCTACCTCCTCTGCCTCTGGCTCCACGAGGAACCCTCCTCCGACTGCATTGTGCAAATTGACCTCTTCCTTCAGAGATGTAAAAATAGAAACGAAAAGTGCGTGCTCTCCGTCCTGGTACTGGTTGTCTGATTTTTAACCAAAAAGATAAGTTCCAAAAAAAGGCATGTCCAGCAAACGTGCTTGGAAATCTGTCAAAAATCCTGACTTCCTGAGCCATGACATACATTTAAGCACAGCAATGGCAGCCTTAGATCTACTGACAGAATCCACAGTATCAAGACTAGACTGTAAAGATTGCCTCATTGCATCCTTTCAGTCTTGGATTAGGTTTAAAAACCCATCCCTTTCTTCTCCCTCTGGTATATGGTATGCTGCAAAGGCAGCTATACCCCAACGTGTGGGTGTGTATTTTGCTAAGGCACTTCTAGCATTGGCTTATTTCAGTGCCATGCTTCCTGCACTGACCATTCTCTTTCCCAATTAATCAAATTTCCTGTCCTTGTCAGTAGGAGTTGAAGGGTAAGCTGCAGACTTAGATGATGCTGTTGCTGCTTGAACTACCAGGCTCTCTGGTGTTGGATGCCTGTTGAGGAAAGGAGGGTCTACAGAAGCTGTTCTGTACCTTTTAGAGAACAGTTTATTCACAGGCAGTATTGAATCTGGATTCAGCCAATTCTCCATTACTCTTACTCTTAAAGCAGCATGAAAAGGTAGTACAGCTTCCTTTACTGGACCACTATCTAAAATATATGTAAGGTCATCAGTTTCCATAATCTCTGCAGGGTTTGACCACCCCAGATACTCAGCAACTTTACGTATTACTGACCTGTAGGAAGGAACAGAGTATCCAGCCATCTCTGGGTTCCCAAAGTCAGTTTCAGTAGATGTCTCCCAACTGCTGGTCTCTTTTAGTGTCTGTACCAGAATTTGCTATTTAGATTCTGGTGATATGAGCACCTTAGGGACATTGGGTGTTCCAAACTCATACCCAAACGGAGCTTGGTCTTCCTCTCCATCCTCCTCAAAGCTGGAACCCATAGAACTGAAGAAATTGGATCGAGGAAGGGGTTTGTAAAACTTTGTTGGGTCAACTACAGGTTTTAAAGTCTTCGAAGGCACAGAATGCCCTGATGGCGTTGACGGCTTTAAATGCTTCGGCAGCTTCAAATTGTTTATATGCCTCGAGATGAAGGCCCTGAATCCTTTTCCTTCGAGGAGATCGATATTGTTTTTTTCGTATGTGTCGAAGAAGACGCCTTCGACTTGTGTCGAGAATCCTCTCTTCCAGGGCTGTTAGGCGTGCGATAAGGAGACACATGCGACTCCCTGCTGGTCTTTTAAGACACTGAGGGGTGGCTTGGTTTCCCAGACTCCATCAGAGGGGCACTCGGAGGAGCCTGCCTCTGAAAAAGATCAAGCATTTTTAAACAGAAAACTTCCCATTCTGCAGGAGTTGAAGATTTTTTAGGGAAAGACACTTGGGAGAGGAGGAAGAAGATGATGAGGATCTGTGATGTCGTTTCTTGCTCTTCTTGTGAGAAGACGAGTGTCATGATCTCAATCTTAAGCGGCTCCAATGTTTAGGACGCTTTCTCTCAGGGGATACGTCACTCAAGTCAGATGACTATTTTCTTTTGGACAGGGTAATGGATGGGGATTTGGGAGGGGGCTTACCTGCTTCAAGTTCCTACTTCCTTTCCTGCAAGACTTTGACTGTCATAGATTGGCACGGGCCAGTCATCCACCTTGTGACCTATCCCCAAACAACACAGACATGGACTTTTTTTCCCCACAGTCTGCACACTGCTTAAATCACACCTTTAAGTGTTGAGGACATGTCGAATGAATGTCCTATCAACTCAATTTGAAGTTAAAATGCAATCGAAATGCGCTGATGCGATGGCTCCGAAGCACGCTAGCATGTGGAAAAACCAGAACTGAGGTAACAGTCACCATGCGTGCTTCATATACCAGTGTCGACGTCACAGCGAAGAATGCTACAGAGGTTGCCGCAGGCCATGACCAGACGTTGCATGACGCTCGACCTTATGAAAAAGAATTCTGAAGAAAGCTGCAAGCAGACTTGGATATATCAAAGATGAGTAATACGTGGGAGGACACAATCCATTCGAACAACAAGTTACTTCCCCACAGTGATGTTTTCTGATGGATGTTCCGTCCACGATTCCTCGTCTTAGATATATTCTTCCAGCCTTAGCAGATCTTGGAAACTGACAGCAGGGGGAGCGCCATACGACATTAGCATTGAGGTGACTCAGCGTGCTTCATCCTGGAAGCAGAGACTGACACCAGTATAAGTAGCTCACACTATAGCCCCTCAGTTCAAAAACATTTTCCCTGTACTAGGCCGTGTTGGGGAATCGATTATTATTAACAAGTTTTGGTGAGAGAGAGCAATAGTTAAATCTCTTTACCGGAGAGGAAGTATGAAGAATCCGTGGGAGGAACATGCATCAGAGAGAACATTACCCAAGGTAAGTAATTTGTTCTTCTAAAGGATTGTGTCTTCCAAAGGATTCTTCATCTTAGACAGACTTCCATAGCAGTATAGATTTGAAGGAGAAGGGAAGAGCGAACTCCAAGGCGAAGGCCAGAACAAAACATTTTGCAAGCCCACCCTACCAAAGAACAAGTTACTTACCTTATCTGGTAACGTTCTTTCGAGGGGATGTTCGTCCGATGTATTCCCCATCTATGACAGGAAATGACCACAGCTGTGCTACTTCGTAAATTTATTCGGCGTAGGCATCCTGCGTCGATGACATCGATACGCTGTCCCTCGAGGGTCGACGTCACCAGATGTTATATATTGGACGCACGGCGCCCGTAGCCTCAGTTGTAGTTTTTTCACAGAACATGTGGCACCAATCTCCTGCCAGTATGACTGCAGAAAGACTTGCGGAAACGTAAGCTGCAATAGCATAAGAAATTCTGTACAGGGGCAGGCTGGGAGGGGTTGATGGGGAATACGTCGGAGGAACATCCCATCGAAAGAACGCTACCAGATAAGGTAAGTAACTTGTTCTTCGAGGGGATTGTGTCCTCCGACGTATTACACATGTATGACAGACTCCCAAAGCAGTACCAACGTATGGAGGTGGGAAAATAATTTACAAATTTAGAATTTTAAAATGCCCAATCAAATTGCTGAATAAAGGACTGCTTTACCAAAGGCCAAATCCTGCCCATGAATGGAGTCCAAGGAATAGTGTCTCACAAAAGTATGGACAGAGGCACATGTGGCTGCTTCGCAAATATTGCGAATTGGAACGCCCCTCTGTAGAGCAGTGGCGGTAGCCACACCCCTAATAGAGTGAGTCCGTAAGCCTAGTGGAGGGACCTTTCCCGCCAAACAGTAACATTCAGAAATCGTCAAAATGATCCATCTGGACAAGGTCTGCTTAGAAACCGCCTGACCTAAACGCCTTCCAGCATAACCAACAAAGAGCTGATTGTCCACTCTGACCAGGTACATCCGTGAGAGATAGAAACTCAAAGCTCTCCTAGGATCCAACCTATGCAGCCTCTACTCTTCCTTACCAGAATGTGGAGGACAATAAAACGCCAGAAGAATTACCTTCTGGCTCAAATGGAATTCCGACACAACCTTCGGAAGAAAAGAAGGCAGCACCCTAAGGACAACCCTTTCCTTATGGAACACAGTGAAGGGGGGTTTGGCGGGAAGTGCCTGCAACTCACTCACTCTGCGTGCGGAAGTAACCGCAACTAAAAATACAGTTTTATAGGATAACAGTCGCAACGGACAAGAATGTAACGGCTCAAACGGAGCTCCCATCTGAAACTTTAAAACCAAATTCAAATCCCATCCCGGCACCTGGAAAGGCGACGGTGGAGACACATTAGTTAGCCCTTTTAGAAACTGAAATCAAAGGAATCTTAAAATAAGAACATTCCTCAGACGAGCGCATAAATATAGACAGTGCCGCCAGGTAACCCTTAATGGTACCCACTTGGAGGCCCTTGTGGGCTAAAGAAAGCAAAAAAGACAAAACCAAAGAATAGAACATTGGAAAGGATCCACATTATGTACCCTGCACCAGTCGCAGAACTTTCTCCAACGGTAACGGTACAGGGACTTTGTTGCGGGCCTTCTAGCCGAAAGCAACACCTTCATCACGTCTTCGGGGAGGTCCCAATCCTTATACTTCAACCTTTCCGATACCAAGCATGAAGGCTGAGAGACTTCACCTCTGGATGGAGAATCCGACCCCCCTCCCGTGAGAGCAGATCGGCTCGATAGGGAAGACGGCATGGAGGGCAGATGGACATGTCAAGAAGGTCCGGGTACCACGCTCTCCTGGCCCTTGCCGGAGCAATGAGGATCATTCAGGAACCGAACCACCGTAATCTCCGCAACACTTGTGGGATGACGGGGACAGGAGGAAACGCGTACAGCAGTGGGAAGGACCACTCCACTACAGACGCGTCCCCTAAGGCTCCTCTTAGAGGAAATTCCTGTGAGCAGAATCTTTCGCACTTCCGGTTGACACTGGTGGCAAAGAGATCCACTTGCGCCTGTGGCTGCAGCTCCAGCGCCACAGGGTCCCACTGTGTGTGCTGCGACAAGTAGGATACCCTCTTGGGAACACTCCTGCACACCTAAGTTCTCGGGCCTGGACCAGACTGGGACAGAGGTCCCTCAGCGGCGACGAGCCCTGCGTTTGAGAGTGGCAGCATGGGCACCGTCTTCGGGATCAGGCGCCACGGAATGTGTTCCACTCCCTGTGAACACTTTCATGTCAAGAATGTATGACATTGTCGACGAGGGCGTCCAGATCGAATTTAAAAACCTGTGGGTTCTAGGGATTTCCTGGAAGAATCCTACGGGGTAGGGGAATACGTGTTAGACCTGTAGGGGGCCAGTGGCCTTGACACCTCCCTGGAGATGGGCTGTTTGCCAGGTCCCCCTTCACCCCACTTAGGATAGATTCACACTGCCTTCCACCTCTTGATGGCTAAGCTGACCAGTACTCCGGGGTTATCTTCTCCATTCAGGTCCAAAGTTTAGTACTATTTGTGATATTTTGGACGATTCCCCCCAAAAAGAGACGCTCCTGCCCTTCAATGTGGCAGTGGAGGCCCCTGTATAGTAGGTGTTGGAGAAACCTGCCTCTGTTATGGCAGTGGTCAGGGATCTGGCAAGGAAACATATCCCAGCTCTGTGTGATTCATCAGTTCTTTCCTCCCATGCTTAGTTGGAGAGCTTCGTGGTTAAGGCAATGTCAGCTAGCTTGAAGACTTCTAACTTTCCGTCCCTTCCACCGGACAGGAAAAGTAAGTGGTTTTATGCAAGGTGCAAGAAGGGGTTTGGGTCGAACAGTTTTGCACTGTTGGCCGTAAATGCCTCTTGTGCCACGGCAAAGTTCTCCTTTGGGCGGCGGTGGCCAATGTGGCTGAGTACGTCCCAGAGGGAGAGATGAGGGATGGCTTCCTGTCTTGGTCTTGCATGGCAAAGCAGCAGCACGTCAGATGCTGCTGTCGGGGCAGGACACAGCAGACTGTGTGAGGGTCAGGGCCACTAGCACAGTGGTCAGGCACCCCTTGTGGCTGAGGACGGCAGGGTTTGCTGCTGTCTTCCAGACCAGGCTGTTGGATATGCCGTTCTACGGTCATAACCTTTTTGGAGCTAAAGCTGATGGCGTACTCCAGAATGGGCAGTCATCAAAGGCAACTGCTAAGTCTTTGGGGCTTACAGTAGAACAGCCTTCAGCATAGCCGTTGCCTCTGGGCAAGGGTTTTCGTCCCTTTCTCGCCTTTGCACTGAGGGGCCGTGTTGAGTCTGCCCCAGGAAGAGGTCAAGGCAGGAGCTTCCCGAAAGGCAGAGGAAGGGGTGCCCAGCAAGGGGGCATTGTAGTGGCCACTGTGCCCGCCACACCCCAGGGCACCAAGTCCCAGTGACAGGCTTTGCCATTCGTCACTGGTGGGTTGGTGATGGTTGGGCGGGGGGGGCTTTCCTTGTTCAACCCAGAATAGTCAAGGATCCCATCAGATGCTTGGGGCCTTTCAAATTATTCAGCAGGGATATTGCCATCCAATCCTCCAGCATGCCCAAATCACTGCACTCTGGCCACCCCTTTGTCTCCGGACCCCATTCTATTGGAGCAGGTCCATCATTATCTGTCAAAGCACGATTGAGCTAGTTCCGCACTCAGAACAAAGGAAGGGATGGTACTCCACCTATTTTCTGGTGTCTTAGAAGAACAGGGGCTTGAGCCCCCATCCTGGATTTCCAGCTGCTGAACTTGTTCCTACAAAAGGAACAAGTTCAAAATGGTTACTCTAGCCCAGATTTCACAATCCCTTAATCTACAGGACTGGTTGCTTTCCTTGGACCTTCAGGATGCCTACTTCCATGTGCCTATTCATCGAAAGCACAGGAAGTACCTGAGGTTCGTGGTGGGTTAACACCATTACCAGTTCAAGATCCTGCTGTTCTGGCTTTCTTCGGCTCCCAGGGTTTTCACCAAGCTGCTAGCAGTGGTGGCGGTTCGCCTCAGGAGGGAGGGCATTCATGTCTTTCCCTATCTGGACGACTGGCTCGTCTGAGCTTGCTCCCCAGCTCTAGTGACAGAGCATCCTTTCAGCACATGCACTCTACTGCAAAGCCTGGGCTTTTCCCTGAACTTCAAAAAGTCCCACGGGTCCCAAGGGTTCGCCATCCCAGTCCCTCTGATTTATCAGTGCAGTCTTGGACACTCGCCTGGGCAGGGCCTTCCCATCTGAGGATTGAGTGGTGAACATCTTTCGAATGGTCAATGTCTATCCAATCCGAGGGACAAGTCCCAGCCTTCCTTCCGCATTTGGGCCTCAAAGCCTCCTGTATCCTAGTGGTGCCGGAGGCAAGGTTGTGCATGCAATCTCTTCAATGGCTTCTCTGTTGCCAGTAGTCGCAGTTTTAGGACCAGATATCGGATCCCTTGCAGGTCTCAGATCAGGTGGTGCACGACCATGCGTGATTGGCCGTTCGAGACTACTTGTTGAAAGGCGCATTGTTTCTCCAACCTTGACCCCAGGTGGTCATGGACGCATCTTTGACTGGTTGGGGCATTCACCTGTCAGACCTTACATTGAGCGGAATGTGGTCTCCCGTGGAGTCTCGGGAACACAACATGCTAGAGCTGGTTAGTGCGGGGTCCTTGCCGCAATGCAGAGAACTGGTCTGGCAAGAGAATGTCACAGTGGATGCTTTGAGCAGACACATTTTGGTCACCCCTTCTCCTCTTGGGGAACTCCTCAAGTGGACCTCTTCACTTTAGTGTCAACAGGAAGTGTGACTTGTTCTGCTCCAGGGAATTTCCTTGTCAGGGAGCTCTGGCGGATGTACTGATAGCCAAGTGGAATTTCAACCTTGTTTATGCATTTCAGCTGATCCCTGTCATTCCTCTGGTTCTCATGAGATTGTGCCTGTTCAGAACCATGATGATTTTGCTCGCCCCAGACTGGGCAAGGAGAACGTGCTGGACATGTCCATTTGCCCTCCCTGGCGCCATCGGAGGAGAGTCGACTTGCTCTCCCATTCAGAGGGGCAGGTGCTCCACTCCAAACCTCAGCAGCCTGATCCTTAATGCTTCGCTACCGAGAGGCTAAGATGCAAAGATTGGGACTTATTGGACAGCATCCTCGATGTGCACATTTCAGCTCACAGGTCCACTACAAAATCTTTGTATGCCTGCAAGTGGTGTTCATTTTCGATTTGGTGCCAGGAGAAGGACCTGGATCCTTTATCCTGTTCTCCTTCCCCTGTATTGGATTTTCTGCCATCTTTGGCTCAGGTAGGCATGCAGATTGGCACTATAAAGGGTTACTCTCGCCGGTATTGAAAAGGTCTCCTGAACAGGGCTCGTTTTTCACAATCCCCACTGTTATGCAGTTCTTGTGTAGTTTGTGTAACCAGTTTCCTCCCTGCCAGTTTGTGGTGCCGGCCTGGGATTTGAATTTAGTTTGAACGTTTCTTATGGGCGTTCTGTTTATGCTCTTTCATTCCTCTTCTATTAGATTGCTCACCCTTAAAATGATTTTCCTGGTTGCCATCACTTCGGCGAGACTGGTGAATGAGTGCCAGGCATTGTCCATTTTACTTCCCTATTTTTTTTATCTCAAAAAGAAGCTAACGTTGAGTGAGATCCTCCTTTCTGCTGAAGGTGGCCTCCGATTTGCATCTCAGAAGATCTATCTTTCTGTATTATTTTCTACAGCTCACCCTTCCAAGACAGAGGATTGATTCCATCGGCTCGAGCCCGTAATTTCTAGGTCTCTCCTACTAGAGAGGCTAGGAAAGATGAACAACTTTTCTTTGGTTATGCTGGTGCTCATGCTGGCAGGGTTGTGACCAAACAATCCCTGTCCAGGTGGATCATTCTCTGTATCTCAGAATGCTCCGATCTGGCTGCTCAGGATGTGCCAGAGGGTCTCAGAGCTCATTCTACCAGGGGAATGACGGCCCCCTTTGCCCTGTAGAGGGGAGTCCTAGTCTGCATGTTTGCTGTGCATGTAAACGTGGGTGTCCTTGCACACATTCTTTAAATACTGTGTGAGGATATCGCATCCTGGGAAACCTGTAAGGGAAAGGTTAAGGTGTACTTTATCTTGTATATTACAGGCCAGTCCAAATATGTTCAATAATGCTCTGCTTCTTTTTCTACAGGACCCACTACACCAAATTACTTGGGAAGCCACAGGAGAACAGGATCCAAGACGAATCTGGTACCCCTGGATGATTCCTGAAGGTGGAAGACGCTCTTCCTCATCACAGTAATTTGGGTGCCTTGACAAGCAGTGACATTTCTTGGCCTTATTTGACGAGGCCCCTAGAGGATGGACCACCTTTGGAAGGAGGAGTCGCTGGGATGTCGAGAAGGAGGAAACCGGAGAAGGCAGCACTTTCGGTCTTTGCAGTGGTCTCCGTTGGCAGGTCGTTACTCCAGCTGTTGATTGTTAGGGAGAATTCTCATTTATGGCTAATTTCCCTTACCTAGTGAGTCCCTTGGTAGCTTTGCTGGATTTATGGGGTTTATGTTTTCCTTTTTCCCACTCTAACATGTGTTTTGCCATGTGTATTTCTACTTTTTGAGTGATCTTGGGCTCTGGAGCCACACCACTCCATGAGCCCCACTTTTTGTGTGCGTTACACAGCACCTTCAGTGTAGTGACAAAGGGTTGTCTAAGACTTCCCACTGACTCCATTTTTCTGGGGCCTGGCTACTGTCCCCCAGAAACAGGTAAAGTTGCCTTTTACTTTATGTAGTCATTTAACCTACAGACCCAGTACATACCCATCTAACATGGAGTATTGGAAAGGGTTAACTCGGATCCCTTTTTGTGTCTACCTCCTGGAGCCTTGTTTCGCTCCCTTAACACTAAGACTTGGCTGGTGGCAGTGGTATCTACCCTAACTTTTTTACTGCGATTACACTATATAAACGTGGTACTGTTTTAGGCTATTGTGTTAGCCTCGAACATTAACCCGCTTGACCAAATATATTTTATTTTGGCTCCGGTCGGGTTTAGTCGCCATTTCTGTGTGTTAATATCCTTCTTGTGTTTTACTTTGCGCGGCAAACCAGGTTTGCCTTCTTTGTTCGCCGTCCTTTGGCGGGCTTCTACGAAGAAGCCCTCCATTGGCGTTTGGGTATCTAGGTGGGCTGAATGTGAGGGAGGGGTTTAGTAACCCCCTGCACAGGGTTTCCTTGGAGACTCAAGTCACACTTTGTGTCCATTGGCTGAGGTGGTTGTCCGGGCTGGACAACCCCCCTGCTGTGTGATTGAGAGCCAGGCTGTGTCAATGGGGGATCTTGGCATAAAAGGTAGGTCTCTTGGGCTGGAAGTCAGAGTCGCCACTGGAACTGCATGGAACCGAAGAGAAGCGGAGAAGACGACGGCTGCTGCAACTCCCGAGTCCCGGTGAAGCCCTGCTGCAGTCCTAAGCCATCTACCCTTCAACGACAGAGAAGATCCAGTCCGGAGTCTTCTTCCCTTGAGCCTGGTGGGATGAACCAGCTCACCTTTCTACAGGCAGAAAATCCTCTCCTGGGTCGAAATCTCTGTACGAAGCTCTAGTGGTCCGGATAGCCATCTGAAGAGCCCTCTCCTGTTTTAAGGAGTGCACCTTTTATTCACTGTTGCTTTGCTGCTGCTGGCCTCATCCCTGGGTAGTGCAGATCGCTACACACGTCGTCCTTGTCCCCATGACTGAAGCTTCAGGAACCGTGAGTCTGCAGGAACTACCAGGAACAACTGCCGTGGCACCAGCTTTCTTCATTCGAATAAGGTACTGTGTCCATTTGGTTGTTCTCTCCGTCCGACCTTGAGGAATCGGGGTGAACCCTATTCCTTGCCGAAGGCTTGTCCTTTTTCTTCCTTCCCTCTTATAACTTTTGCCTCCCTTTGACAATATCCAAGTACTCCTGGCAACGTTAATCTCGAACTGTTCTAATCGTGTTATCCTCGACAACAGAGCCCTGCTCCATTTGCCACTGGCGCAGGCCTATTGACTTTATCTGTCTCTTAGAACACGTCCTCTGATTTGAGTGCCTTGACAAAAGTATTGCCTATGATTTTTATCCCCTATTCCTTGTTCCTTGGTTTTAATTCAATGTGCTAAATGTGTTTTGACTACGGTTAAAATTCTTCCAGAGGGTACGCTTTTCTTTCGTAAGACCGAACTGTCATTACTGTCAAAAAGTGAGCGCTGCTTAACCCCCGGTAAAGTCTTTTGTTTCACAACACGGTCTGTCAAATCCCAATGTACTTACCTTGAATTGATCTGAACCAAAGGAATTGGTTGTGTGTGGTATATTTAGAGTGTGGTTTTGTTTAATAGAAGTGAAGTGTTTCGTGAACAGATGGTTTAAAAATAAATGTACTTATATTTTTTAACCAGAAACCTTGAGTCAGTGTTTGAGTCACAGTAATTGTAGTCCATTCTGTAATCCCTATTACTGCTCATTTGCTCTTGAGATAAGTCTGGCTGCTCTGCTACTACTACCATTATAACTGTGTAGTACGGGTTTGTACCAAAGGTGAAATTGTACTACCACTTGTGGACTTAATTGTCTGTAGTGTTCCCTAAGGGTACTGCAGAGGATTCTGCCTAACACATCCTTCTAGAGAGGGATGCCAGTCCGGATCGTGGAGCGGAGCGTTTGCATAAGACCTCTGCTAGCACTCCTGACTTCTGGGGGTCTTCCTCAGGAAGAGGGACCCGCACAAACTCTGTCAGGCCCTGAAGGCGGTCAAGGACGGATGCAGAGGGTTCATCGTCCTGGGTGTCATCATCTCCCCCCTTTTTTTTTGTTTACAGACCGAGGGAAATCCGGGCCCTGCCACACAGGTGCCAGCGGAGACCATCCCAGGTCCGGAGCTACAGACAGGTCCAGCGGCTTTTGAGGGGAAAACGTTGGTGGTACAGGTGGAGGTAGAGGCGTCAGAACAACCGGTGGGGGCTGAACCGAGGAGGGGGCCAAGGCGGCGCCACCAGCGGGATGACCTCCTTCACAATGTCCTTCAGGAGCCCCTTCATCTGAGGGGAACGCATGAGGAGGAGTAAGTGCTCGAAGAAGCGGTCCTCGCAAGCCGTATGATCCCTAAGGGCTCTGCCCTCCGAGGCACTGGGCCTCCGCTCCTGGTCAACGCTCTGAGGCACCTGGTGCATGTAAATTGTACGGCTGTGATGGGTAGATGTAGCCCTGAGAGGACCAAAAATCTGCACCGTAGGATCCACTGCTGCTTCCAGAGGGAAAGGGGCTTGAATCATCCTGCAAAGCTTATTAAATGGGTGAAAGCACTGGTGGGCCTTAAGCTGGATGCAAGATGGCTCCTTGCCTGGTAAGCTCCAACACCACGTCTCGCTCCGCCATTTAGAAGCCTTGCGCCATGCCCTGGGTTGGAGGGCGCGAAGGCTGAGCCAAGAGAGGCATCAGACACAAGAGGATACAGCTTGGGTCTTGCACCCAAAGCAGAACCGTAGACCTCAGAGATCCCTCTGGTAGGTGCTGAGCCCTCAGCCGGCCGGCTGGTAGTCAAAACGCTCTCATTCACGATCTCGGAGCAAGCTTTGGTAAGGCTGGGAGCCCTCAGCACCTGTGCCAGTAGCTGTGCTGGATCTGGCTGAAGACAGACTCTTGGAGGTGGCACTCGACGATCCCTTACACTCTGGGGTAGAAGAGGACAAGCATGATTGTCCTGCCGAGGACAGCCTAGTAGGGCCCCTGAGCCCCTAGACTTGGGAGCCGGAAGCCTTAGAGGCCTCAGGCCTGCCAGAAGCAGAATCCAAGAAACTCAGATCCATGGGAACCCCGGGGAAGGAGTTGCTGTACTGTGGAGCCGTGTTGAACAGAGGGCCTAAAGTCCTTAAGGTGGGGTGGAGGAAAAGTGAGGAAGATCTCCCTCCACCGCGACAAACGATTCTTCAATGCCCTGTGACCAAAAGCACTGCAGGCTGAACATGAGTACCACCAGTGATCGGGACCCAGACACTCAAGAGAACGCATGGGGGTCGGAGGCCGGGAACTAACTGAAGTACATCTCGTAAAGCCTCCTGCAGTCGACGTGTGCCGGAGGAGGGGAGGCACCGAAGTGAAGTGAAATAAAAACTGAAAAAAATAGAAGGGGAGAAAGCAGAAAGCAAAAAAGTCTCTGAGCTGGCTGCCAGGTCCGACACCATCCGTGCGGAAAAAGAAATTGTGGTGAGGCGGCGGGCCTCGGCGACGTGCTAGGCTGCACCCCGCGCTTGATACTAAATTTAAAGGTGAAGCTCAATATTTTGCAGATAAAGTTTCTGGTACGTTGCCCATTTTGGGGGACGCCCACAAGGATGGAGGAAAGGGGACGGGACGTATGAGTAATGTGCTTTCGCTGGATGGGTACATCTAGCTAGACTAGCCAGTCCTGTAGGTCTAGGGCTAGCAGAATCTGAGCTAATCTAAACATCTGGAACTTGTTCTTGCGCAAGTACAGGTTCAAGAGCCACAGATCTAGTATGGTGAGTAAGCCCCATTCTTTTTTGGCAGCAGAAAATAGGTTGAGTATCACACCTTGGCTCATTCTGATGTCATTCTTCAGCTTTAGCCCAAAACAAATTGTTGCCATCAAATGGCTTGTCCAGGAGTTTAACCTGGTTATCGGGGGGAAACCAGAGGTTCTCAACCATGTGTATCTTCTAAACACCACCCCCGTGGCCATCATACAAGCACCCCAGTCAGCCATGTCCAGGCCTAAATGAAGTATTTGTCGGGCTGTCTCCTTGCCATCCTTGACTAGGACTTCAAGCCCCCCTTCAAATCTTCTGCAGGGAGGTGGTCTGTAGTCCCAGAGACAGGAGACCAAAGGCCAAAAGAGAATTAGGCCAAGGCACAGGAGGCATTGATGGCCCTCATGCCCAGGCAGCCCGAGTCAAAAACCTCCCTTCCCCACTTACTCTCTCCCCAGAGGAAATTAAGGGAGAGACGTTGTCTTCAAGCTCGCTGTGGTGGCCTGGCCCACCAGGCTCTCAGGGGAGGCGTGTGAAGACAAGAAACACTGGTTAGACAGAGACCAGTGACTTCTCTTTTTCAAGGAAGTAAGAATGGTGTTTCGAATGAACACTGGATGAACAAGGCCTCTTGTGGTGTTGCTTCTTGTCCTTGCAGACCGGGGACCGTTCTTCAGTTTTGCGCTTCATGTCCAGCGACGTCAAATGTCCCTGTCTGTGATCTTTTTCCTTGTGGAAAAAGCTAGAGTTTCGCCACCAGCTTTGAAGCGCCTTGGGGTGTAGACTTGCACAACCCGCAATCCTGCATGTCGTGTTCTTTTGTCAGACAGTGCAGGAAATTTGACAACTCCAGTAGATGCATGGTTTAAAACCTGAGCACCTAGTTAGATTAGACATGGTGCGAAAAGACAGAAGAAATTACGTACACCTGGAAATATTCTTTCTACTGGCTTGTCCTTGCATGGATTCCTCATCTTTGATATACCGATATCTTGCTTGCAGCTTCCGAAACTTTAGGACAGCAGAGGGCGCTGTGAGTGGAGTCAAAGTCAGTCGGTGGCTTCCATCTCCGTGCTTGGACGTGACGTTGGTGCTGGTATAAATAGCACGCACCATGACCATTGCCTGAGTTCAGTTTTTCTGCATGCAGAGCACACTTCGAACGGTTCGATCGCCTCAGCGATTTTCAACTGCGTATTTACGTTTTTCGACTATGTCTACTAAAACTAGGTTCAAGAGGTGTGCGGACTATGATTTGAAGATGTCAATCACAGATCCGCACAAGATATGCCTCTGGTGCCTTTGAGTGAATCACAAGGTCGAGGATTGCAGGTCTTGCTAATCTACGACCAGTGAGGCCTTGAAGCAGAGGAAGACTAATCATCTGATGAAAAAGGTTTGAGGGACAGTTCTCTTCAGAGACCGAAGAAACGTCTGGAGCACTTGAAGCGCTCCAGGTCCAGGAGCTATTTGCGACAGCACCATCACTCGTCATCTTCGTCAGACTCCTCACTCGACAGGAAGAAGGTAAGCTTTCCAAATAAATCTGCCTCTAAAGCAGATTTGGAGGAATTCCGTCTGCAAATGATGGAAGTTTACAAGAAGGCAATCTTGCCCGGTCCTTCCAGTGAACCAAAGAAAGCTTCTGACCCTGTCGTGCCTCGTAAGGCCAACAAGGTGTTGTTTAAGACCACTTCACGCGTGCCTAACGCGGTTAGTGTGTTGAGAAGCAACTTCCATCGCCACAGAAAAAGATGAAGCCACTGCCCCTTATTCTATTCCATTGAAGGATTCGAAGTCAAAGACATCAAAGTCTTTCTCTGACCCATCAACAGCTTTTAAGCCTTCGTTGAAAAAAGGCTTTAAGTCTATGGGATCCATTTATGAAGAAGAAGAGGAGGAGGAGGATGACAATCCTTTCTTTGTTCCGAAAAGTATGGCTCGGGGAACAGGACCCCTTTTAATATTGTTCTTGTTGACCTTAGGGACCTTCGGCTCCATAGGCTTCTTGACTACTGGCTTCAAGGTATCGGTCCCGGGAGACTTTGGGTATAACTTGAAGAGCTTGATGGCACGCTCCCAGCGGGAAGGATCTGCAATCTACCTTGCCATGATCCCCCTGAGATGGTACCAAACACCCCTGAGGGATCCGACACAGACATTTGTCACCCGCGGTCCGCACTGGACTTAAAGCCCGAGTCCTTTAGAAGGTTAGGCATGAGGCAGGCAGAAGTAGCTAGCTAAGCAGCATTCCAGAAGCTTAAAAATTAACTGAGGTCATGAGGTGTAGCGGTTTCATATATACTGGCCCACACATGGCCGGCATGGGGCATACAACGATGCTGGGGGAAGCAGAGGCAGAGCAGTGCTGCACCTCTTGGTGGCAGAAAAATGTCATAAGTCAGATGCCTCGGAGATAGAATATTAAAGATGAGGAACCTGTGGGAGGAAGGAATCCATTTGAAATACTTGCTGTTAACAGTAAAGGTATTACACTGGCAAGGGGTGGGATCCAACATTTCTGTTGGTGAGGTATCCCCTCCCCCAAGAAAAGAGGGCATTAGAACCTCTTGTTGCTAGGCATTATCACCATCAAGTGGCATTGGAAGGAGAACTATGGCCCAGATGTTAATTTCTGTCCCGATGAGAAACGACAGAAACCAAGAAACATTCTGAATGCTATATCTGTGGGGCTGTGACTACATTAAAAAGAGGGTGCTAGGTGCAATATCCCTTGGAAATGGATTGATAGTTTCCCCATTCTGACACATCGAAAATACCCGAAGACCTGCTTCATTCTAGAGCAATCCCCAAAAATGTACCAATTCCTCCCAACCCCTACCTAAAAATGTCTGAATGTAAAAAAGATGCTGAAATGCATTATCCCTTGTGTGCTCTGATGGTCTCTCGTTATCACAGCACGTACATTATCAACCCTTTGCTTGAACAGCAAAAACTGTATCCTATTCAAAGTGAAGAACACCATTTTCCTTTTTCGGGATCTTGCCAAGAGCATCTGGACATAATCTTCTAACTACTTGTCCATCTTGGTCAGGATCTCAAAGGAAATGTTAAGTCAGGACCTGTTCCCACCATCTTAAACCTTCTGAGTAGTGGTGGATGATCAGCCTAAATGGAACACTCTCAGAGATAGGATTTCTGGTCATGGGTATAAATGGGTCTGCTTCATCTACATGTTATCCGATTGCCAACACATAATTGCTTAAGTACCCTATTGTTTTAGAAAGGTGAAGTGTACCCACTGCTCAATCTTTTCTTAATATCCTGAAGCATTAGAGCAATGTCCACTTCTGTGGTTGGCCTGGCACCTTGAAACAACATTTGATGTATAGGCGCTTTATAAATAACCAGTAAATAAAAAAATAAAAACCATTCATTCTTCGCATTAAACCAGTTTTGGACCACAGCACCTGCCACAATCTAACCAGATTCAGGTATTGGTTGTCTGTGTCCTTGTTGTTTTAGTGATAACTCTGTGACCGCACATGAATCCTTCTCTTTTTGATCCTTTGTTTATAATGGGGGCATTGAATGTCCCCCAAGGAACAGTGCAGCGCATCAGACACAAACAGGGCTTTAATTTGGGCTGCTGGCTAAGGCAGGTGCTGCAACAGTAAAGATCTCTACATGCCCCATACACTCCCAACCAAATTGCCCAATCTCTCTGGAAACCTGCTGATATTCCAACGTAAAACAGGAGAAGTAGATCAAGATCACCACCCCTCCAGTTAGGCCGTCCTGCTTCAGGACTTGCAGTTGCTTCTCCCCCTGTACGAGAGGAGAATCTGTACCCCATTGCCAACACAAATCCTCAAATGATGTTAGCATTGTGGTTAGATACCTTTGAACCACAATTCTAGTTCTCATCCTTAGTCTACTGCTCACTACGTGCTTCATTGCCCCTGGTGAAAGGAGGGGCTACTAAGCATGGACCCAACTCCTACCTATAGGGTACCCAGCTCCACACACCCGGTCCCTGTCTCTCCCCTTGTTGGAGGCCACAGCCACTTTATCGGTTTCTCCTTCCCCACCATTCACTTCGGCACATACACTGCCACCATTTTAGTTTACCAGCTACCACAGGGCAGAGTCCAGTGGTGAAATACCAAATCAGACCCCACAGTACTACAGAGTGTGCTTGCACTACTCCATAGTGAAGGGTGCAGAGCGAAAACCCCTCTCAGCCATCCGTCTCCCAAAGTGATGCCTTCATCGTAACAGCACTTTGTCACAGTAGTCCGGCCACATCGTGATTGACCTCTCTCCGATCGTGCCTCTCTGGCCGATCTCTGACCTTTACCTGGTGGTGGGCATGGCTGCAGTTTTCCCTTGTGCTGGGCTCTTCTCTCACTCCATGACCCAGGGTTCAGTTTCCAATTTCTGCTGTGGTCCTCCCCAGGAACAAGAAGGTGTCACAAATGCATGGCTCCCCGACCTGCCTATGACACCCCCACACCATCATGCTTAAGATTTCCATAGCTACAATTAATCTAACCTAAATGCTAATTGTGGGCCTTAAAGTGGTCATATATTAATCATCTTCAAAGGTTTAATTAAAAATGATATTCCAATGACAGTGACCACTACGTTGCGGAGCTGAAATATTTCTTTAGACAAATAGGAAGAGCTCCACATGTAAACATTTCCATCCAATTTGCCAAAAAGCATCCTAGATTGCTTTTATACACTGCGGTCACAATTGCTCATCTGCTAAATAGTATTACACGTACCAATTATAAAACCATTGAAACAGTTTTGTTTTTTTACAAACTTGCTGTTGTGTAAAACTAATGAAGAAGTTTCGATATTCACCTTTCACTTTTCCATATTAAAAGTAATATCTTCTACTGAGCTACAGATTTAAGAACAAAGTTGCTTCATTCCATTTTTTTCCAATCAAAGGATGACAAATTGAGCTGAAATATTGGTTTACCTTCATTTTCCACATTACGCCTCCTTTCATTCTCTTGCTCCACCTTCCTTTGGTATTCATTTATTCTATTTTGCAACATCTTGTTTTCCTTCTCAATCTGGGACACAGCCGATTCCAGGTTTTTCCTTTGATTCCCCTTATAAGAGAGGAAAGCAAATATGGTAAAATATTTATTTACAGTTCAGCAATTTCTACACTCCTCAAAAGACTTGAAATAAGTTTCCCACTTTACTTAAAGTCACTGATCTCTTAAAATTGGTTTAAATATGTTTAACAGTTCACAAATTAACTCCCAAGAGCCTTTCAAAAACAGTGAACACCCAACGCTGTGAGCGAAGCCTTGTGTCAGTAAAAAAGAAATGGGTCACAGAGGTAAGGGGAGTCGGAGAGAGGAGGCAGAAAGTAAAATAATCCGATATGGAGAGACATAGGCAGACAGACATATGCAGGTAGCAGGGCTTGAGAAGCAGAGAGCAATGCAAGAGGCATTTGGAGTAAACTGGCAGAGAGGCAACTGCTCTGCAGAGACACCATGAGCATCCAGTTTGCAGAAGGCTACCAAGACATCGAATGACCACAGTCTCTGTGTGAGATCATGCTTGCAGAGCCATCTGGAGAAGCTAGAGAGATCTGGTGCAGTGGAAAGACTTGCACAGACTTGTGAATGAGCTCACAGTGGAGGCCAGAGTGTCACATGAGAGAAGCCAGTCCCTGAATAGTTCTGATATTTGAGAAGTGAATAGCAGAGAAGACTATTAACACCCCACATGGATCAGGTGCTCAGACAAGACAAGTTGAGCTTAAGGAGGCGCTGTGAAGGTGGAACTTCGAGCCCAAATCAAATCGATACCTGAAGGTGAATTGTGGAAATCCACCGACAGCTGGATGATGATTAAATGCTTTTTGGGAGTTTGCGATTCCAAAACATTACGAAGTGCATCACAGCTGGCAAAGAAACACTTCATGCATGAATTGAGGTGTATATTAAGTGAAGTAAAAGAACAAGTTACTTTCTTACCTGGTAACGTTCTTTCGATGGGATGGTCCGACGACGTATTCCATATCTATGACATGTAATCATCACAGCTGTGCTGCTTCGGAAACTTTTTTCGGCGTCTGCGTCCTGCGTCGATGACGTCGATGCGCCGTCGTTGAGGACCTCCTCCGACGGCCGACGTCACTGGATGTGATAAGTAGGACGCACGACGCCTGTAGCCTCAGTTGTAGTTTTTTCCCCCAGAACGTGTGACATTAGTCAACTGCCAGTCAGACACAAAGCCTTGCGGAACGTAAGCTGCAATCGCAAAAGAAATTCTGCAGCGGGGAAGGCAGGGAGGGAGCGATATGGAATACGTCGTCGGACCATCCCATCGAAAGAACGTTACCAGGTAAGAAAGTTAACTTGTTCTTCGAGGGGATTGGGTCCTCCGACGTATTCCATATCTATGACAGACTCCCAAAGCAGTACCAGAGCAAGGAGGAGGGAAAGAATTTAGAATCAAAATTTAGAATTGCCAATCAAATAGCAGAGCAAAGGACCGCCTTGCCAAAGGCCAGATCCTGTCCTCGGATAGAATCGAGGGAATAGTGACGTACAAATGTATGTACTGAAGCCCAGGTGGCTGCATCACAGATGTTGCGAATAGGAACACCCCTCTGCAGGGCAGTAGATGCAGCCATACCCCTGATAGAATGGGCCCGCAAGCCAGCCGTTGGGTCCTTACCCGCCAAGCGGTAACACTCCGAGATGGCCAAAATAATCCAGCGAGACAAAGTCTGTTTCGTCACAGCTTGCCCCAAATGCATTCCAGCGTAACCAATAAAGAGTTGATCGTCCACTCTGACCCGGGACATGCGTGAAACATAAAAGCTTAAAGCTCTCCTAGGATCAAGCCTATGGAGCCTCTCCTCTTCCTTACCAAGATGCGGAGGAGGATAGAATGCCGGAAGAACAACCTTCTGGGCCAAATGAAATTCCGTCACTACCTTCGGAAGAAAAGAAGGACGAACTCTAAGGACAACCCTGTCCTTGTGAAATACAGTGAAGGGTGGCTTAACTGAAAGTGCCTGTAACTCACTCACTCTGCGAGCGGAAGTAACCGCAACTAAAAACACAGTTTTCAGAGTTAACAGCCTCAAAGGGCAAGAATGTAAAGGCTCAAACGGAGCACCCATAAGAAACTGAAGAACGAGGTTTAAATCCCAACCGGGCACCAGGAGAGGTGACATGGGGGAACACATTAGTGAGCCCTTTCAGAAACTGTGAAATTAAAGGGATTTTAAAGTAAGAACACCCTTCAGACGAGCGCTTAAAGATGGACAGCGCCGCCAAGTAACCTTTAATGGTACCCACTTGCAAGCCCCTGTGGGCCAAAGAAAGTAAAAAGGACAGAACCATGGGGATGTCACATGCAAAAGGATCCACATTCTGATCTCTGCACCAGTCGCAGAACTTACGCCAACGGCAACAGTACAGAGACTTTGTTGCTGGCCTTCGGGCCGAAAGCAACACCTCCATCACGTCTTCAGGGAGGTCCCAATCCTTATACCTCAACCTTTCAGAAGCCAAGCGTGAAGGTTGAGGGATCTGACCTCTGGATGGAGAACCTGACCCCCCCCTCCCGTGAGAGCAGATCGTCTCGGTAGGGAAGACGACGTGGAGGGCAGATGGACAAGTCGAGAAGGTCCGGGTACCACGTCCTCCGAGCCCACGCCGGAGCAATGAGGATCATCCGGGAACCGAACTTCCGTAACCTCCGTAGCACTTGCGGGATGACAGGGACTGGAGGAAACGCGTACAGCAGCGGGAATGACCACTCCACCACGAACGCGTCTCCTAAGGCTCCTTTTGGAGGAAATTCCCGTGAGCAAAACCTTTCGCACTTCCGTTTGACACTGGAGGCGAAGAGATCCACTTGAGGGGTCCCCCAAAGGGCGAAGATCTCCAGGAGAATCTCCTGAGCCAACTCCCACTCGTGAGAGATCGTGCTCTGCCTGCTCAAAGCGTCCGCAGTCACGTTTTCGTCTCCGGCCAGATGAACTGCCGAGATCGAAACTTCCTGCTGGATGGCCCAGAACTCGAGCTGCATCGCCTCCCTGCACAGAGGAAGTGACCCTGCCCACCACTTTTTGTTGAGGTAGTGCATGGCCACTGTGTTGTCCGTCAGGATCAGGACATTCTTTCCTCGCACAGTCGGCAGAAAAGCCTTCAGGGCTAGCCTGGCGGCCCTCAGCTCCAACAGATTGATATGGAGTCTGGACTCCGACGGAGACCAATGACCGCTGAATGTCAGCCCGTTGACATGAACTTTCCCATCTAGTGAGGGATGCATCCATCACGATCGTCACCTCCGCCCAGGGAAGCCAAAATGGAGCCCCCTTCATCAAGTTGCCTTCGACGGCCCACCACAGAAGGTCCCGGGCGACCGAGGGCGGCACCTGAACCGGGTCCGACATCCTGCCGGAGGACTGCGACCATTGCATCTTGAGTGCCCACTGCAAAGATCTCACCCGCAGGCGAGCCTCTGGCACCAGAAGAGCGCAGGATGCCATGAGGCCGAGCAACCTCAAGAACTCGAACGCTGGGAGCGTCTGGGCATGCTGAAACTTGTGCACCATCTGCTGAATGTGAAGAGCCCTCACCTGGGGAGGAAAACACTGCCCCAGGGAAGTGTCGAGTACTGCTCCGATGTACTGGAGCCGCTGTGTTGGCATCAAATGGGACTTCTTTAAATTGAGGGAGAAGCCCAGCCTGTGAAGGGAGTGGCAGGTGACGGACAGATGATCCAGGACTTGCTCGGGAGAGCTCCCCCTGATCACCCAATCGTCCAGGTAGGGGTAGACGTGAATCCCCCCTTGCCTGAGACACCAACCAGTCCTGAAGCTGAAGGACCTGGAGGACTTGAGAGAGAGTAACCATCTTGAACTTGTCCTTCCTGAGGAGTTTGTTCAAACCGCGCAAGTCCATGATGGGTCTCAATCCCCCGTCTTTCTTCGAAATCAAAAAATAAGGGGAATACCATCCCTTGTTCCTCTCCGCTACAGGCACCAGTTCTATGGCGCCCTTCTCCAGCAGGGCTTGAATTTCCTGCGCAAGGAGCGGATCCAGACTCTGCAAAGAGAGGTTCCCCGGTGGATTGTCGCGAGGCCTGTGCCGAAAGGGAAGACAGTAGCCGTGGGTTATGATCTCCAGAACCCACACATCTGAAGTAATGGCTTGCCACTCTACAAGATGCTGCGCCAGTCTTCCTCCAACCGGCGAACCATGGGACATGGCCTCATGACTGAGTGGTAGCGGCTGCGGCGTTGCCTGAGGGCAAAGAGGCAACTGCCCGAGCGGCCTTGGCACCACGGGTACCCTGTCGTCCACCTCTGGTACCCCTGCGTTGGCCTCTTTGACTGCCAGCTCCTCTCGCTTTACTGAAGGACGAGTAATAGCAAAAAGAACCACCCCTCCATTGCTGTCCCCTTGGACGAAAAGGCGGAGGTTGGCGAACTGCAGCGCCCAACGACTTCGCTGCAGCTTTTGAGGTCTGCAACCTCCCAAGGCTCTCGTCAGCCTTGCTGCCAAAAAGGTGTTCACCGTCAAAGGGCATGTTGAGGACCCGGGACTGCACATCAGGAGCAAACCCCGACTTCCGCAACCACGCAAACCTGCGTATCATGGTGCTCGCCGCCATGGACCTGCTGACGCATTCAGCCAAGTCCAAACCCGACTGAACGGACTCACACATGGCATCCTTACCATCCTGGACCATAGCAAGGAAACCATCCCATTCGTCCCCTTCGGGAATATGTTCAGCCGCTAACGCAACACAGTTCCACAGAGTGTGTGTGAAACGAGACAAGGCACAAATGGAGTTGGCCGCCTGAAGCGCCATATCACCAGAAGAAAACACTTTCTTCGCCCAGCCACAAAAACGTTTGTCGTCCCTATCAGGAGGGATGGTAGGGTACGACGCCTGCTTCGCCGGGGCCGTGGCCGCCTGCACCACCAAACTCTCCAGAGTGTGGTGCATGGTCAAGTAGCAGGGGTCGCTACTGGCTGGACGGTATTTTCGCGACAAGGACCTGCCCACCGCCGGGAGACTCTCCGGAGCAGTCCAAGCCGCCGCCACCCTTCTCTGTAAAGCCACATGGAACGGCAGTACCGGGTCAGTTGGGGGACCAACATCAAGGATGTCCGTGAGATCATCCTGCACAAACTCCCCTGGGAGAGCAGACCATCCCAAATACTCAGAAACCCTAGCCATAAGGCGTCGGTACGAGAAATCAGCATGAGAGCCAGGCTCAGGCCTACAAAACTCCACCTCCGGAGAGGTGTCCAGTCCACTGGCATCATGCAGTGACTGCCTCAAATCGTCAAACTGACTATGGCCCGAGACAATTTCATCTGGAACCTGACTAGGAACCAGGCCATCAGAATCCTCATCCGCCTCTGAAATATATTCCAGGTGGCGAAAAGAAGGCCCCCGAGAGTGCTTGCTCTTAACCAGAGCCTTCCTAGGGGGTTCCCCCGTGCCACGGGGTACCTCCGACACGAAAGGCGTCGAGGGCGTCGAGCGAATCGGCGCCGAGAGAACAGGCATCGGCGCCGAGAGGATCGGCGTCGACGTCAGATGCAGCGCCGCCAGCATCGGCGGCGTCGACACAGTCCTCGAAGCCAGAGCTCCGAGCATGTCCTTCAACGACCTGAGCGTCGACTGCTTCGACGACTTCCTCGGAGCCGGAGCCTCGAGAAAGCCTGTCGACGCCCTCGACGCCTCAGACGTCGATGTCTTCCTCGAAGACATCACAGGTGCACACGGTCTCGAACGCGTCGGGATCGGGACCTGGAAAAAGTACGTCGAGAACGAGTCTCCTTGTCCGAACGGGACCTCTCCCGTGACTCGTGTCGACCACTCTTGCGAGCGGTGTCTCTCGACCTCTCATGACCGACCCCACTCGGTGGCGCGGACGGCTTAGTACCCTGCGACTCGAGAATCGCCAGCATTTTCTTCCCGAAGGAAGCCCATTCTTCTGGCGTTGCACGGCTAGTGGGGTAAGCGACATGCCGGGCAGAGTCCTCAGAAGAGGACCTGGAAGACGACCGGTGTCGCCACTTCCGAGAATGCCTCGAAGAGGCTGAGGAGTGGCGAGACCGACTCCTAGAAGGAGACCCACGAGACTTCCGACGATGACGCGGAGAGTCTCCTCTCGAATCATCCGTCGAAAGCACCGCAGACTTCGACTTCCGGGGCTTGGACACCCGACCTACCAACAATTTCTTCTTACGTTCACGCAAGGCTTTGGACGTGAGCGACTGGCAGTCGATACAGTCATCCGTGTCGTGGGCCTCCCCGAGGCACCAGAGGCAGGCGTCGTACGAGTCCGTCTTGAAGCCCGGACGCGGGGTCAAAGACGAAGTAGAAGACATCTTCACACAAAGGATTATCACAAAAACGAACAGGTTGGAAGAACCGAGAAGAACAGAACTCCAAAGAGTCGAGGCGTTAACCGATATTCACGAAGCAACACGTTCGCGGAAAAAACGGAACTGAGGCTACGGGTGTCGTGCGTCCTACTTATCACATCGGATGACGTCGGAGGAGGTCCTCGACGACGGCGCATCGACGTAGGACGCAGAAAAAAGTTTCCGAAGCAGCACAGCTGTGGTGATTACATGTCATAGATATGGAATATGTCGGAGGACCCAATCCCCTCGAACAGTGAAGTTGATGTCAAGCCTCTTTAGTGCTTCTTTTTCAAGGAGAAAGTGACCAAATAAGATGTCCCTCCTGCCAAAGCTTCTCAGACTTTCACCTCTCACAAAATCAATATTTGGGTCTTCTACACTCTGCCTCCAATATTTACAACTGAGGCAGCCCTCAGTCATCGTCTTGATCCTAAGAGGGTTCTTAATTACTATGGCTTTCAAGACGGGGAAAACCACGTAGGACAATCTCCTTCTCAGCTTTTCTGGTGCCTGGGCTGGCAAGACTGCTACTAACCAGACCCTGTCCAGGTGGGTTTTCCACTGCATTTCTGAGAGATAAGATCTGACCAACATGAAAAAGTGGCTATGGGTCTCAAGGCACACTCTACCAGAGACCTGGTGGCTACCACTACCTTGCAGAGTGGTGCCCTTTTGAGGACATCTGTCGGGCTGCATTTGGCCATCTGTGCACATAATAGCCAACATTTCTGCCTGGATTCCTTATTAGGTTGGATCGCCAACTTTGGCCAGGCTGTGCTCCAGAGTTTCCAGGTGTAGTTTATGGTCTCTCGTTCTCCATCTCGTCCAGATAAGCTTCCAACAGAGACATTTTCCAGAGGTCTGGTCTCTAGAAAACCTTACAATGTTGGCAGCTTATCATGCTGGGGCGGAGAACAAGAACACCAGTCACATTGATCCCCTGCAAAGAGGCAGCAACCTCATACCACCTCTCCTGTTGAGGTAATGCATGGTCACTGTGCTATCCATCGGAACTGCTCTGGGGGCTGAAACACAGGACTGTAAACTGGTACTGGACGTTGTCAAGCACATACCTCGGGTTGGGATGTAATTGAACATGAAATTAGGCATCCTGAAAGTCCAGTGACACCACCCAGACCTTGGAGGTTTGGAGACTGCATGATCTGGACAAGGATGAACATAGGGAAGTTTTCTTTGTGCAGGTCGCATTTCAGCAACCACATATTCAGAACAGTATATAGACCCCAGTCATGGCATTAAAACATAATGGGAATATCATCTCCTTCCTCTTATCGTGACAGGGACAATTTGTATTGCAGCATTCACCAGAAGTTGCAAGATTACCTTCAGTAGGAGGGCATCTGGGGAGGAGCGAGAGGATGGTGAGTTTGTGACTTGTTGGGGTATGGGGGTGAAGGGGAGATTGTCTGTTAGGCCCAGGCCCAGGCATCAGATGTGGTGTTCATCCTCTCAGTGACCAAACGGTGACTGGCCCCACAACAATGGAAAAGAATAGGCAATGCAAAAGTGAACAGGTTTTGGACCATGGGTGGTGGGGAAGGGGACTGCGAAGGGGGTGGCATTGCCCCTGTTCGCACTTCTACCTCTACCATGACAGGGGATCCTCCTTTGCTGCTGCTTGCCTGACAGTGGTTTACCCATACCAATGTTTGCAAACTAGGCAAAAAGAGAAAAAGAATGTGTTCTAGCAGAAGGAGCAGAAGACTGCTGAAATCCCAGCCCCTCACTACCCCACAACACAACAAGCACACTTCACCCCATACTAGTACAAACAAAAACATCAAAGGCACACAACATTCACCTCTTAAATGTGCACTACTGAATGTACGCTCCCTACCTGCACATGCCCTCGAGATAGATGATCTACTATCCATACTTAATCTGGACTTACTTTGCATCACCAAATCCTGGCTCAATGGTGCCTCCTGCCCAGCCATCGCACTAGCCTTACCCACAGGCTACGCCATCCTTAGGCAAGATAGATGTGATAAGATTGGAGGAGGGTCGCCCTTATCCACAAAGACTCACTATCCATCAGATTAGCAGACCATAGTACATGGGGTGGTAATGCTGATATCCTATCAGCCGAGCTGACACTCTCCCCCGATAATCTAATCAACATCCACATCCTATACAGACCTCCCGGACTCCCAGCTGACTTCCAAGAGCACCTCTCCCATCGACTCAGCAACAACATTAACAAGTCCTCCAAAATCCTTCTATTAGGAGACTTAAATTTAGGATACAATGATCCTAAGGATAAATCCGCCGCAACCCTACCTAAACAACTCGCAGACTTAGGTTTCTCCCAAAGAGTCCTCACCCCTACTCACTCCAAAGGCCGCATCCTTGACTGGGTCATGGATCACAACTGTGCATCCAACATTACCTCAAACACTTCCCTTCCTTGGACGGACCACACATGCATCAAATTCCTCATTCCCACCAACCCTAAACCTAAGACTCTCCCCCACGCACCACCTGCCATAATAAGTTCTAAAAAACTCAACGTAGACAACTTGCGTCCCCACCTTAAAAGCCCCTGCCTAGCAACACCTTTCTCTCAGGACCCAAATATGCTATCAGCTATCTTCAATGATACTCTCACCAATGCCATAAACTCTATAGCCCCACTTGAAAGCAAGAAAGAAAAAAAAACATTTCACTGCAACTCTTGGTTCTCGGAAGAACTCCAAACCCTCTGAGCTCAAAAGCGCCAGTCGCTTAAAAACTGGCAAACGGATCCGAGTGATCTATTAAGAGCCTCTTCAAACAAATAGCCCTCCAATATAAAAAGCCATCTTAGCAGCAAAATCCAACTCCTTCAATGATAGGATCTCAAAGGCCAACTCCCAAGTTAAAGAACTATTCGCAATCTTTAATGAATTCGTCACTCCTCCGGCTACCGCTGACGAGATAACTAAAGACAAAGCCTGGTGTGCCAGCATTCAGTCCGCCATGCTCCACAAAATAAAACTCTTCCAGAACAAAATCCAAAACCACTCCAAAGCCCTCCCAAACCAAAAATCCAACCGCCCTACACAAGACAAGTGTAGTAATCTCAATCACGCTCAATTCTCCTTCAGAAACGTCACTGAACCCGAGGTCCTTAATCTCATCAAAAACCTCAAACCATCCCTCTGCAAAGCACACATTTGCCCTCCCAAAATCATCAAGGAATGCGCCAATTAGCACACCTGATTACTGCCTTCATTAACACATCTTTCCAAACAGGAACTGTCCCAGACAATCTCAAGGAAGCCTGCATGCGGCCACCACCCACCTCACCCATGCAGCCCATTTCTCTAATCAAGCAGCATCCTGGATCACTTCCTTCCTTGAAGGAAGAGCCATGAAGGTCTAATCCGACACAGCTAACGCAGATTCTACCACTATACACTGTGGTGTCCCCCAAAGATCTTGTACAGCCCCCACCCTCTATAACCTCTTCACAAAACCCCTCTTCGACCTACTTGACTCCATGGGTGTTGCATATACAAACTATGCAGACAACACTCAAGTACTTTTACCCCTATCTGGACTCTTATCACCAAGACGCCACGGCCCTTCACAACATCTATGCCACTATCCAAGGTTGGATGGCAATCAATGGCCTCTGTCTTAACGGGGAGAAGACTGAAATTCTCATCCTGGGCCAGACAAACACATTATCAAAACTAAGCCCCCAATACAACAACTTCAACATAGACAGCTCAACCATCTCCGTATCATCCTCTGTCAAGACTCTAGGTGTTCACAGACTGCAAACCACACAAAACAATACCATCAGAGCCGCCATGAGCATCCCTAGAAAAGACCATAAATCCCACGCCAGACGTGAAGCCCGGTGGCTCCAGGTCAAAGACCGTATTACTGTTTAAATCCTCACCATCACTCACAGGTGCATCAACAAAACCATTCCAGCATACCTATCTGAAACAATATCAAGGACCACATCCACTTGCCCCACCAGAGCTCAGTACACCAACCAGCTACAAATACCACGCATAAAGAGAGCCACAGCGGGAGGTCTAGGCTTCTCCTATATTGCACCGAAACTATGGAACTCACTCCCTGCCACCTTTTGAGCTGAAACTTCATCTCTGTCTTCCGCAACAACCTCAAGGCCATTCTCCTCAACTAGCAAGTGGAGGACTGCCTCCTCCACTTCTGCCATGTATACTGTAATATAACACAAATGTAATATAACTATATTGTAACCTGTATATACACTGCTAATGACTATGTAACTATATTGCAACCTGTATATATATTGCTAATGACCATGTAACTAAGTAACTAAGCTTTGTACTGTAACAAGTGCCACGATGTCCTCGGGCTGTTGTGCGCTATATAAATACGAATAAAACAAACTCGCCCAGAAACCACAATGATTTGCACCATCTAAAAGCATGTTCAAAGGTTTATCCTGCATATCAAGCACAAACCCAGTCGTTTACATCCAGGCGTGACACCTTAGTACAGTTCCAGAGGCCATAGAGTGGCCACAAAATTCAGTGTACAAACCAGGCATCAGAATCTGCCCAGCAGTGTCCTTGTTCACTAAATCAGCTAATCTAACATGCATTTCAGAGGGAAGGTTATCTGCTGCCCACTTTTCACAGGGTGTGCGAGTACCTAGTTAAGATGCAAGAGGCGTTAACCACCCACCACGCTAGACTGCGTGAGGTGAAAACCTTAAGCCAAAGAAAGTCCAGTGTTCTGCTTTCCCAGTCAAATGACAACAAGGTAAACGTAGCTGCCATTTCCCCTGCAGTGATGACCTGTACTACCAGAGTCTACAGAGAAGTATGGGACAAGATGTAATCTCAGGTCTTAAGAGCGGTCCTTCACCCCGAATGTACAGTTCTTGGGGGAAGGCTTTCACTTGGCCTTTTCCCATGGATTACAGCTCATGGATGGCATCAACCTTCTTGTCGAAGATCTGTCAATAATTGGCAAGAACTCTGACCAGGGGGGCCGAGGTAAACCTCTGGCTCTCCTGTACCTCTTTAGAGAGACTGGCGTCAAACGACACCAATGCTGTGCACCCAATGCAGAGTCTGGCGCGACCATGGAGCCAAGTGCATAGGCATGAGAGACTACACCATTCTGGTGCCGAAGGAGAGCAGTCTGATGGGGACCCTGACCTAGCCCACAGCCGTATAGAGAAAAGCCGAAGTGGCGCCTCTGCCAGCCTGAGAATGAACAGTGGGCACTTCTTTCACCAGTACTGAGGCTGAAGCAGCCGGGACTATAGTAAAAACGTCCAACATTTCCTGCCAAGAATCTTCCCATTGTTTCAGGGTAGAGGAGCTGGAGTGGAATGGTATGATATCTGCACGCACGACAGTCTATCTGGAAGGTTTCCTAGGGGAGGTGATCTAAAGAGGATGCTTACTGTTGTCCATTTTTACACACTCGCTCCTCACTGGAGTGTGCATTCTCTGGTTCTTTGGTCTTTGACAGAACAATGCTTGCCATTTGCAGCAGAAGGGTCTGAAAAAGTTGGGACCTTGAAGGGAGTCTCCTCACCTTTGTGGAGAGTGGTGGAGATTCAATGCAGGTAGGGTCTCTGGAGTCCAGTGAAGGGCTCTTAGGGTTAGGGTTCAAGTTAGACTAATGGCCAAAAGTAGCCCCAACAGTCAGAAGTCTGACGCAAGCAAGCAATGGCAAAGCCAAACGTGTTAGAAATAAGCTGTATTATAAGCCCATTGATTTATAATGGGAGTGGGTTAGATACCTTGTAACTTAACCCTGTACTCCGATTCTTCCCCAGACTTGACAGAAGAGTGTCCGATGCCGCTTTTCGCGCCGAAAGTCGCAGTCCTTGAATTCCAGGGGTTGCAGGTTCGAGCTGATCTCTGGTTGGTGTCTTACTGTTGCAAGGACTTTGTCGAAGAATGCAGAAAAACTTGATGCAGCACCCCTCTCAGATCTGGACTCGGGTCAGGTAAGCAATTTTCAGACGGTAGTCACCACGCAGGGCGACACAAAAGGACTTGGCAGCTGCAGTCAGACTTTCCCTTCTATCTCGGGTCCCCTTCAGGCTAGGATGTGGGAATTCCGCAGGCGGTAGTCTTGCAGGGCCAGCTGAGGATCCCCAAAGGTTCAGGCCGAAAATCGTACGGTGATGCCGGCAGCACAGCAGCCCAAAAACAAAGCTGGTCAGCCACAAAACGGATTCAGGGCACTTCTGAGGGATTCCTTTGGCAGGGCACTGAGCAGACGTCGGGAATGGATGGTCCCTCCACTCCAAAGGTCATAGCTCCTTCGCAGGACTACTAAAGATCAGGAGCAAGACAGGGCTCCTCTATGACAGAAACAGAAGTTGGTTGCCAGGCCTCCTTCAGCCAGGTATCAGATTTCTTTGCAGGTCTCACAGCTGAATAGGATACTTGGCTCCTTCAGGTTTCTCGAGGATCTCTGAGGTATGGGTGCAGGTGTCCTCTTATCCTAAAAGCCAGGGAAGAGCTGAAACTCCCACTAGCCAATAGCAGGACTAGGCCACACACACACACACACACACCCAATCCGGTGGCGGGAACATTCATGCATACCACTCAGACACACTGAAACCAGTTTGTGGTTTGGAGTCAGACCCAGCCAACATCCTGCCAGCAAACACACACAGCCCTCCAGTAGACCGCCAAAAGCTTCTGCTTTCCCAGGCACTGGAAATTCTTATAAGGATTTTCCCGGCCTCTGAGGCCAGGAAGAAGGCTAAAGGACAAGATGGCAAAAGAGCAGGCGAAAAATCTCGTGGCGCGGCCATGTTCGACCAGTAGCCACCGTTAGTAGCCAAACGTGGTAAACACGGTAAAGCTAAAACGAAAATCCCCAAAAAGTGGGGAAAAGTCACTGCTGCCACAAGCCTATCCTTTTAGCAGATCTAGAGTAACCAAAAATCCTCTGAGTGTTAGTCTAGGGCAAAACAGAAATGCACCTCACTGTACTGCAGTGTAAGCTGCATTGTACAATGATAAAACATTACCACAAGTGATACAAAAGTAACCAAAGTAGTAACATAGTAATTCGACTAAGGGAAACAATGTTTCCCAGTACTGACAACCTGAAGGACATATTAGTTTCCCCATAGCTTATGAGCAAAGGCCAGTGTAGTGAAGCTTAAGGCTTCACTGCACTGCAAAAAGTACAGGACAGATTTAAAAATAAAAGCAAAATGTTTGGGGGTTCCATAAAGATGAAAGGAAAGGTGCAGTAAAGGGAAATCTTTTGTAACAGTGTCCACTTTTTCAGTATTAAGGAAATCCTCATGAAGCAGTCGGGCCTTTGAACGAGGCGACTAGAAGGCTTTGAAACAATATCAAATACTGCTAGGGATTTCCTTGCTTTCTGAACGTTACAATGGAAGAACGAAAAAGCATCTGGAGGGTTGAGATCCTTCATCTGCTTGTCATTCTGCTGAGGCACAAACTACAGATCTTAAGCCCCAATACAGGGAGTGGACCAGGTTGGGTAATACTAAAAGGGAGAAGACAAATGGAGGTGGACAGAAGTTGCAGCATGAGGACAATGAGGTGGCATGCCAGGCAATGTTTTAGGGTCTAGAGCATCTTTGTTTTCTTTTGCTTTTTCTTGCATTGCCTCTGATTGCTCTTGCAACACCACTGACCAGAGAAATTCCTTTCAGGACAGCCTCCTCAATGGGGATTGGATATATGAAGTTTAAACAACATTCACCTTTTTGGCATTTTATTAGAACAAGAATCAATAAAAAGATTAAGATCCAAGATGACCACCGTGGGTAGAGGACGTGCATAGGAGCCTCTCCGCATGGGCCGCTATTAAAAAGTGTACAAAAAAGCAACGACAAAACCCGAAGCCCCCCACATAACCCCGGAACGGAAAAGGAACCACCACACCCTCCCACCCCCCCAGGCACGGTGGCCGTATCTGCAGAATCGGCGGGAGTGAGGAAACCAATATACAGAAGTGACAGTACACAGTACACGGAGACCAGCGAGGGACGGGCCGACCCCGACCCCGCACAAAGCATCAGCAGGCAATTAAAACCCGACATCTGGGGGAAGTATGCCGTGGAGTCAAGGCCAAAGTACAGCGAGCGGCCCCGTACAGCAGTAACGGCACAAGAAGACCATAGCGGGAAGAAAAACCCCTGCTGGAAAGGCTTACATATGGGAATGTGTGTGCCGGGGGGTGCAATAGCAGGCAAACCCATCACCCTGCAGGCGGACGGCTCACCCGGCACGGGTATACAAACAGAACGCAGCAGGGATCCACTCTGAGCACTGAGGGACCGGGCCCCAAGAACAACCTGCGACACGCCGGGGTAATAGGGACAGCTGCCCCGGCAGGCTGGACGCAACAAAGGAGAAGCAAGTAAGTCCTGTTCAAAAGGTGAATGCCAAGACCGCAGAAAGTGCAATCACATTAGGCTACAGCTTGGTAGCTAACAAAGGTTGAAAAAGGAATCCCAGCCCCGGCTAGCCCCACAGTTCAGAGCTACTATAAGGTGACAACAAGAAGTGGCTAGGGACAGAGGGAGACATCTGATAAAAAGAGCAGGAGTCACAAAAGGGAGTGGGTAGCCCAGACAAAACCAGTGGGTCCCCGGGAAGTCTCACACAGAAATGGAAGGTAGGCACAAATAATCCACAAGGAAAACACATGAAGCCCAGGCCAACATTGGGAAAATCCTCGGAACAGCAGATTTCTCCAACCACATGTCCAAAACAAGGGGCAAAGTGGCGGCAACTCATCAATCTCACCAGGCAAAGCAAGCGGCTAGCATTAAGCATCTGTGGGGTGCTGAAGCAGAGATAAGCTCAAGAGGCAGAGGGAGCAACCAAAGCCAAAAACATCAGGGAATCACCACTGAAGTGGCAATGGCAACCCGCAAAGAGGACATACAAGGCTGGTTTAAGGAGTTTCAGGAGCAATTCATGGCCTCCTTTCAAACACAGTTCGAAACTCTCAAAGAAGAAATGAAACACTTTGTTCAAGAAATTAAACTGGACATCGCCAAACTGGAAGAATGGACAGACGCAGTAGAAAGGGCCGTCCAGGAGCTGGTGGACGACTTGAAACAAATCGAAGAAGCATTGGTACACCTGGCGCGCCTGATGCACAACTTGGAGATACAATCTGAAGACCTTGAGAATCGCTCACGTAGGTTCAATATTAGAATTAAGAACCCGTCGTAAAAAGACAATACCTGTAAAAACACGGCCCAACAGCTATTCACAGAAGTTCTGGCAGACGACTCAGTAGCCATGGTCAAGATGGACCGGATACACAGAGTAGGCCCACGCAGAGCAGAAGACGCAGGGCCACGCCGCCGAGATGTGCTGGTGGTCGTCACCTCATATGAACAAAAAGAACAAATCCTACTTAAAACGAGGTTGGCGGGCCAAGTCCGAATCAACGGAGAAGAGGTGCAACTTTACCAGGACCTAGCGCAGGTCAAACTTCAAAAGAGGGGACAGATGGGTCCAATAGTGAGATTCCTAACATCCAAGCAAATGAGGTACAAATGGACTTTGCCGTTCGGACTGCTCTTCACATGGGAAGGAAGACAACATAGAATCACAACATACGAAGAAGATGAATTAATATTGAACCTGCAAGGAGACTACCACGGGACAAGCGACAGACAACAGAGAGGAGGTACCTCCCCTGCAGGAAGCCATGGGAATGAAGAACGGTTACTGACAAGGCAAAACGAACAAAAGAACGCTCGAGACAAGGAACACAGACACAGGACGAGCCAATAAGATGGTGTATGGGGACACAAGGCAGAAACCTGGGTGGGGTCAAGACCAATATCGTCACATGGAGCAATAGGCCCAGGGGGGTGGGAAGGGAGGGAGTCGGTCAAAGGATCTCATAGTGGGGTTTAGAAAACCCCACAACGATAACTCTGGAAGTTCAGAGGGCCAGGAGCGCCAGACACTTTGTCCGATCGGTCATAGGAACCTGGGCCCTCCTCAGGGTGTTGGGGATGGGGGGAGGGGGGACAAAAAGTTGTGGGAAGTTGGGATTGTTGAGGGTAGAGGGGGGAGTTAAGGAAGGGGGTAGAGGGGGGAGTTAAGGATGGGGGAAGAGGAGGGGTGTAGATCCAAGTCTCTGAAAACAAACGTGATAATAAAGCCAGGAAGATAGGATGGCGCCATTAAAAATACTAACGTACAACGTGAGGGGCCTAAACTCCCCAATCACGAGGAAAAAAGTAGAACTCCTCAAAGGGGATGAAGGCGGACATACTAATGTACCAAGAGACCCACATCAAAAAAACAGACAAGCGACACATAAAAATTAGAGGGTTCACCCGGATATATCAGGCAAATGCAAGGGAGAAAGGGGTGCGGTAATGATAGCAATACAGGACCGGAAGGGAATACAAGTGCAGGGAACCCTAGCCAATACGGAAGGTCGCTACCTCTTCTTGAATACTACATACAGAGACAAGAAGTGAACACTAGCCACGTTATATGCCCCGAATTCGGGACAAGACCCTTTCAATCCTGTGGGGGCAGGGAGCGGTGGTATTATCAGGTGATTTCAATCTTGTTTGGGACCCACGTCTGGATAGGAGCAACATCACACGGTCGGGAGAACAGGGCCCTTCTAAGGGATTGAAACAGAAAATGGATACATTAGCACTCCATGACTTATGGAGATTGATAAGGGGACAGGCACAAGGATTTACCCACTACACTCACGTCCACACCTTGCAGTCAAGAATAGATTACATATGGGCCTCCACGGGCCTGGTGGGCAAAGTTAAGGAGATGGACTTAAGCTCCATCTCTCCTTCAGATCATGCCCAGATTACAGTGACACATCAAAGGGTGGCTATGGAAGTGGAAATTTCCTGCGGAACTCCTGCAAGACCAGGGTATGGTGGACTCCATTGGGGACAAAATTTAACAATACTTCTCTGAAAATGACACGGGTGAAACACCATTGGGACTAGTCTGGGACGCATTCAAAGTGGTGCTAAGGGGGGAATTAATAGCATTAAAAGCAGAGAATGACAAGCAGAAATGTAGGGAGGAGGAGGAACTGGAAAAGACAGCTCCAAGGAGAAATATCTAATAAACCAAACAAGGACCTGCGCTTAGCACTGCGACATATTCAGGGTTAGTTGAGTACCCTACGTAGCAAGCAGGCAGAAAAATCCCTTCTGTATTTGAAGCATAGTTATTATATAACAGCAAACAAGGCAGACAAATTGACGGCAAGGCAGCTGAACACTAGGGAAAAGAATAAAACAATTATGAAACTTCAGGACGATAGGGGCCAGGATAAGACCAAAGATGAGGACATGGGGGGAGGGCCTAAAGGAACACTATCAAAAGCTATATACACCTGACAACCCCAATGGGGACAGAATGGATGAATCCTTGGATAATCTTACCCTATCAGGGATCAGAGGAGGAAAGGGAACTCTTGAGGGAGATATACCAGAGGAAGAAGTCAAGAAAGCAATCAAAAACCTACAGAAATATAAGGCACCAGGCCCAGACGGCTACACAGACCACTTCTATAGAATGTTCTCAAGCATTCTGGCCCCTAGACTAACCAAACTGTTCAATAAATTTAAGAGTAGGCAACATAACCAGATCAATTTATGAAGTGAAATTGGTAGTTTGCCCCAAAAAGGGTAAAAATCTTGAACTCACGGGCTCATATCGCCCAATAGCTCTCATAAATCTAGACTCGAAGTTCTACATCAAGGTTCTGTCAGAGAGAATCGCACACTCGCTCCCATCACTTATTGCACCAGACCAATCAGCGTTTATACAGACAAGGCAGACGTTTGGTAACACACACAGAGTCTGCCACTTAATAGAAAAAAATTGAATTAACACAATCACCAGCTATATTAGTCTCGCTTGACGCAGAGAAAGCGTTCGACAGGGTAGAGTGGACGCAATTATTCTGCAGAATGGAAATAACGGGTTTCAGGAAGAACTTCCTCAATATGGTAAAGGCAAACTATAACTCACCTCAGATGCGGGTGGCTCTAAATGGCATAGTGTCAAGGCCAGTGAGCCTGGGTAGGGGAACGAAACAATGATGCCCAATGTGTCATGATCTCTGCATCCAAAAGGTCAGGGTTTTCCCAACTCCCTTGGAAGCAGATCCATAACCAAGGTTCCGAGTGCCAACCAGTCCCAATTGGGACCTTTTGGACCCAGTCCTGGCGCCAGTGGCACCAGGCTCATAAATATGCCCAGTCCCAGCGCTGGAAGCGCCGGGCTCATAATGCTTGGGTGGACTTACCTGCAGCAGCCCATGCTGCTTACTTGCCTGCCAGTTGAGCCTCTGATCCTCTTCTGTTTGGAACTACTTTTCCTGTTGGGTGGGGCAGGAGCCACTCCCTAGGTTCAGAACACTTCTGCAAAGCAGGAACTCTTTTCTTACCTAGGCGTGGCTGTGGAAGGAGACACCTAAGCACTACAGGAGGCTATTTAAACCACACCCGATGGATGAATCTTGCTTTGCGTTATTCTGCATCCTCTGCAGCAGAACGCTCATCGTGTCTTCTGCATCTGATCCTGGGCCTAAGGAAAAAGGCTTACCATCCTGAATCCAGTCTTCAGCAACACCTATAAAGACAAGAAAGAACAGGTTAGCATTACGGTCTTCAGTGACAGCGCTTCACTTACCTGGTCCATCGGCTGTCACCAACGCCTCGCGCTGCATTCCGGCATCTGAAAGACAAAAGCTTACCAATTCTTCGCACGCTCCGGAGGCCTTCGGCGCTGCATCCCACATCTGAAAGACAAAACAAGGTGCGTTTAAAGACATTGGGGAACTTTATACTCACGTGCCATTACTCCTTGCCACATCTAACCCAGTGGGTATTCCGGCACCCTGCAGCCGCTCCGAACTTGTACCTGCAAAATAAAAAGACAATTAGAGCGCATTGTGAAGCAGGTAACAAGCGCTTACTTACGTGCTTCCAGGCGCTTCTATTCATCACACGGGCTCCATCTTCAACTCACTTCAGCCCGTCATCCGCCATCGCCGGAACCCTGCAAAACAAGAGACATCATTACTAAAGACTTTTAAAGACATTAGAATTACTCGAAACTTACCGTTCGTGCACTAAACGACGGACAGCAGTCCTCTGAAGTCAAGAGGCCTGCTCCCCTTATCCAGTGAAGAAACTGGTTACAGTACCCTGCCCCGAGGCAGATGGAGAGCACGGCGTTCACTTACCTAAGGTGAGAGCGTTAACCTTTGGGGTTCTACAGGAGAAGAGAAAGGGAAGAAGAGAGAGACATTCAATAACCCAGTTCATTAATCCCATATTTTCTATCTGCAGACATCTTACCCTTCGAGTCAGACATACAGTGCACAGAGGTCCAGCCCAAAGACCCAGCCGTGTGTTACACATCACCTTTGAAGATACGGTATACGCCCAGTCAAGACCGGCGCCTCTACGGGAATCAGGTGAGCGTTACACAATGTCGCTGTTACTATATGCAATCTTTCTGGAGCCTCTACTGGCCAAGATCCGAGAGATAGAGGAGGTGAAGGGTATAAAAATGGCAGAGCTAGGAGCACAAAAAAATAGCCTTTACAGAGAATATGTTTGTAGCATTAACAGCCCCAGATAGCTCCCTTCCAGTAATTATGAAAGAACTGGAAAGGTTCGGGGAAATATCAGGTCTCACGATCAATAGACAAAAACCAGAAATACTAAACTTAACGGCAAAGCACGACACAATAGAGAGACTAACCCAAACACTACAAGTGAAAAAGGCAAAAACTGGTATAACATATCTTGGGGTAACATTAGCACCATCAATGAACCAACTGCACAAAGGAAACTTACCAAACCCACTAGAAAAAATTGAAACAGACATTAAGAAATGGAATCCTCTCACGACATCGTGGTGCTGGCGAATAGCGATTAAAATGATGGTACTACCGAAACTACTATATCACTTTCAGGTCATGCAGATCCGAATCCCAAACATGTTTTTTAAATCTTTGAATAAAGTATTAAGGGTATATATCTGGAAGCAAAAACCACCAAGAATTGCAATTCAAACAATGATGGCGCCAAGAAATCAGGGAGGCTTATCGCTCCCCCACTTCCGCAGGTATCACGATGCAGCCCAGCTGCGGGTAGTGAAGGAATGGCCAACAGACACGCCTCAACACATATGGACTACACAGGACACGGCGGTGGCGGGGTCCCCACTCTCAGGGCTGCTATGGCTAAAGGGGCAATACAGGCACCCCAACACAAAGATTAGCAAGGTGGTGGGTGTGGAAGTATGGGATGAAGCTATAAAAAGGGGGGCAATGTTAACCCAACCCTTCCCCTTCCTCCCGATGTTTGAGCACCCAGGGTTCCAACCGGGGATGGACAAAGCAGCATATAGAAAATGGACTCAAGCAGGATGATAAGGGACATGTTCCAGGGGCAAAAAAATAAGGTCATTTCAAGACTGCAGTCAGACCCTGGGTCTAAGGAATAAAGACAACTTCAAATACACTCAACTCAAGCACTGGCTAATGACCCCACACATAAGGCAGGCAATTACTAGACACCTGACACCTTTTGAACTCTACATGACAACGTGGGAGTACATGTGGGGCAGCATGCCAAAACTCAATACAAGTAAGAGATGTGGTAAAAAGTGCTGCTCCAATGGCACTACACCGCGGATAGGCTTCATGCAATGTTCCCAGCGACATAGGACAAGTGTTGGAGGGGGTGCACAGTGAAGGGGGATTGGAAGCACATATGGTGGGGAGCTGCCCGGTGGTACAGCAATTCTGGGAGGGGGTGAGGGAACATGCGGGCAAAATGGTAGCAGGGGCAGAGCACCTTAAGGAAAGGGTTTGGATGGCTAGGATGTGGGACCCTGTGCGCGGGGGCCCCACAAAGTCTCAGACAAGGGGCTTTATGATCTTGGTCATAGGAGCGGAAGAAAAGAACTTGACCCACGATTTACTGTTAAGATGGATTTCTGAACTCAGACCTGGTGGGCAGAGGTTCAGAAGGCCAGCCTAGTTTCTTGGAACAGGGTAACCTTCTGGACAAGCCAGACCTCTCAAGGTAGGAACAGCGGCGTTCACGACTAGGTCTCAGGAGCGGTAAGGGTGACTGAAAGACCTCAATGAGCAGACAGAGTAAAGGACATTTACAAATCACTCCCAGTCAGGTGTATATATATATTACAAATACATTTATTTCAAGGCCTTTGAGTTTCAACACACAAATAAAATCACAGTGATACTTCTAAACCAACACAATCCTATCAAAATACATATATACAAGACCAATGGTGTCTAAAAGATTAATACACAAAATGGGTCCACAACCTAAAAGGGGAAGGAAACAGGCAGTGCAAATAGTCTTCAGTCCCTTCTGCATCAAACACAACCCTAAATGAAAGGCAGTCCAATCCCTAAGAAGAGTGGAGCCTTTTGCTCAAATGTACTTGCAATGCTGGTGCACGTGGTAATGCAGATGGGCAAAACAGGGTCTCTTCCAGGGTCTGTAGCAGCTCAGGAAGGTGGGTGAGGTGATGCAGAATAGGTTCCCACTATTCGTGGAGGGTCTCCCCAACAGGGCAGAGCAGGTTCCAGAGTTTGGGAATAGTTTGCTAGTTCGCACTAGCAGTGGAAAGGAGAGGAGCCCTCAGGGGCCACTCGTGCGTAAAAATGGATGGATGCGATAGGGGCCATTGGTTAGGGTTGCAACTATTCACCAACCCCGGCGCACTCCGTACCAAACTTCGGCAGTAAAGTCCACTTTGGTTGCAGGTTCAAACGTGGCAATCTCGTGGCTCTGTGGCTTTCAGCGACGAAGATACAGCGTTCATTCCAAAACGGGACAGAGGCGATTTCTCAGCTCCTGGTAGATGGATCAGGCCAGTTCCGCTGTAGCAGGCTTCAGGGCACAGAAGATCACAGCTGCAATGAACTTGCAAAGTTCGTCACCACGGCTGGGTGACACAGTAACAGTGTATACTCTGTTTGGGCGCACTCACCTTACTCCAGATGTGGGAACGCCAAGTGTACGAAATTCGGTGTGAGAGTGCCGTGAACCCAGAGCTTGCGACGTACCAAGTTTCAAGGGCCTTGCGGCGTCAGTATCAGGGCAAAGGTCCTGTGCAAGCTGGACAGCCCACTGGTTGGCCCAGGGACACTTCCGAAAAGGCTTACTTTCAAGTCTTGATGAAGGTGCTGAGAATAGTTGGTCCCACTATTCTAATGGGTCAAAGCGTCTTCGCAGACCTTCTAGGACAACCAGATGTAGAGGGGTCCCATGGGACGGCAGCGGGCTCAGGGTGCCAAACTTTCCAGCGGGTCATCAGCAGTTCCTCGACTCGGCTTCTTAGTTTCAGGAAATTTTGCTCCTATCCTTCGTTCAGTGAGAACTCCAGAGATCGACATGGTATGGGTGTTTGGAGCCTTCTCTTATCCAAAATCTCCTTCACGCCAAAACGAAGAGGACCCAATGGGAGACCTGCTCACATAAAGGTATACCATACGTGGACCAATCATGGACCACGGTGGTGTCCCAGGCATTCGCAGCACACCAGACTCTCTGGCAGCCAGGATGTGTATTGGAAATAGACAGTCCAGCCCACATCCTAGGGGCGCACACTCAAGGCATGCAGAAGCCCGCGAAAGCTTGGCGCTTTGCGGGAAAATGCATGCCCAAATAAGTACTTACCCGGAAGGTGAAGGGGCAAGATGGCCAAAGGACAGGACGAAGAAACTCGTGGCATGGCCATTTTGGAGCCAGGCCACCTATTCGTGCCAAACGTGGTTAACACGGTTTACCTGGCAGTAAAGGGTTAAAAATACACGAAAAGATAAACTGCCACCAGCCCTGTCCAAGGAACATCTGCACTTCTCCTAAAAATCCTTTGAGAGTATATAGGGCCTTTAGAAATGACAGGAAGACCCAAGTGCACTGTACTGTAAGGTACTTTGTGCACTTGCAACATGTTGCAGAAAAGTTGCAACATTGACAAGGACTAAGGGGAACAAAGTCTCCCAGTACTCACTGTCTTTAAGGGCATGTCAGTTTCCCCATAAAACATGAGCGAAAAGCCCAGGGGAGTGCAGCAGAAGGCTGTGCTCCTCTGGCAAATTCAGACCAGGGTGTTTAAACAAAGCAAAAAGTTGGGGGGTACACAACTGGAGGGAATATTACATATGAAATGGAAACCTTTCCTAACATTTACGAATGGCTGCAAAAGGTGTGGAGCTTTATGTCCCTAGAATGGGTAACATCAATTCCAAGGCACCCAAGAGGACTTCACGAAAGAATGGAGGAACATACTAACACACCCCCAAAGCAATTACCTACAACAATGCTGCCCAGACAACATCAGAATAGTGGACATCTTTCACTAAAAGGTCAAACTACTTTGGAGACTGGAAAACTACACCGGGGGAAGTTGGGAAGTTTTAGAGAGTATTATGATGATGCCAGAACTGTAACTAATGAAAATTAATTGAAAAAAAGGAGGGGGTTGCCGAATGAGTTTAAGGAGTATATTGGTTTATGATGATACTAACACTACTTATTGATTTTCTTTGTTTTGCGGGTTCACCCCATTGGAATACACTAAATAATCAGTCCCTAAGCTCCAGGCCCATTCAGAATACCCATTTGAGCCAAGTTGGGGAATAGGCTCTTGTTTGTCTGCAGCACACAGGAGTAGACCATGTGGGTGGGGGCGGTGTGGGGGCACAAATGTGGAAAATATTTTTGGCTCAAGGTGGAATTTTACCTCAGCTGGGAAAGTAGTTTGGCCGAAGAGACTGGTTTTATTTGTTACGTGGCTCTGATTTATCAGCATTGTTTATACCTGCTTAGGGGGTTCTCATGTATTGATTTCTTGCATATTTCTGAAAACACATTTCTCAGGTCGCGATTGCAACTCTAGTGTTATCAGATCATTACCCTGTATCTTTAGATATTCATATAATCAGAACCAAGGAACCTTAGAGTCCTACCTGGAAATAATATGAATCAGTTCTGCAGGAGCCATTAGTATGCCAGGACATAACCCTTAACATTGTTACCTATTTTCGTGAAAATACAATCCTGGAGACTGATTTAGGGAATGTTTGGGGAGGACTGAAAGAAGTCTTCAGAGGCATATTTCTTAGTTGTACAGCAAAACATATAAACGTTAGAGGGTCAGAAGACCAATTCGGCGACTGAAGTCCACAAACATGAACAAGGGCCTAAAAAGAAGCTTCAAAGTAAAATGAATGCTCTCAAATTAATACAAATGGACAGATAAACAGTTATCTGGGAATTAATGTCACCTAAAATCTGTCCAAAATGTATGCAGATAATTATCCACCGTGAATCAAATCTATTAAGGGAGACTTACAGAATTGGAAAGGATATTTATCCTGGACCAGCAAAAAACACAGACCTGAAGATGAACATATTACTTACAATGCTATATTGCGGCAGTTCAGATTCCAAATCTGAACAGAGAAATAAAGAGGCTGCAGAAACATGTTCTTGACTTCATATGGAATGGGAAAAAACCACGAGTTAAAAGAAAACTGTACCGTGCAACTAGAGAAAATTAAAGTTACTCACTGTAGTGACAAAAGTACTCATAGTCCATAGTTCCCTTTCCTCATCCTTGTGGGCGTCCCCCAATATGGGGACGGTACCAGAACCTTTGCAGCAAAAAATTGAGCTTCCCCTTTAAATTTAGGATAGCGAGCAGGGGCGCGGCCTCAGGCATGGGAACGCCCAGCAGAGGCCCCGCCATCCGGCACATCATCTCTGTCCCCTTTGAACACATTGGACGCTTGAATTCCTGGCTACTCTTAGTACACATTAGCCCTTGGCATACTAGCGGGGGGAGGCGGGTGGGATGTACGGAGGACATGGGACTATGAAATAAGTACTCTAGTCACTACAGTGAGTAACTTAATTACTCAAACCTTCCGGCCCCCTTTCCTCCATCCTTGTGGGTGATTCCACTGAACAAGAACATAGGATGGAGCTGTGATAACCTGCCTCATATCTAGGAAGAAGCAAAATGTTTAAGAACCACCTGACCAAACTTTGCATCGCTACCGGAGCTGGTGTCCAATGAGTAGTGCTTACAGAAGGCCGACGGAGTGGCCCATGTGGCCGCCTTGCTGATGACATCCCAAGAAGCATGTCGCTGAAATGTGACAGCCATGGCCTTGGCTCTGACTGCATGGGCATGAATCCCGGCAGGAACAGGCCTGCCCATGGCCGTGTATGCCTCTGAAATGGTCTGAACCATCCAACGGCCGATGGAAGTCAAGGAAGCCTGAGAGCTGAGGAAGGAGCCCTAAGATGTCACGAACAACTCCTCAGACTTCCTGAAGGATTTAATCAGAGATACAAAACTTGAGGACCCTTTTAAGGTCCAGGGGAAGCAAAGCACTCTGTCTCTGACTGCAGGTTCAGGGAGAACACCGGCAGACAGTTCTCTTGATTCAGATGAAGAAACAAGTTACTTACCTGTAACTGTTGTTCTCCAGCATGGGCCTGGCATGGATTCACATGCTCATGAATATTCCCAGTCGTCAGGCTGGGAATCCTCAGTAAAGAAAAATCAGTATCAGTTTCGTTTCTGATCTGTCTTTCGTAGTAGTAACCAATCACTGATCTCTGCGTCATACTGACCACAGCCAATGACTGCCCTCTCCCTAAGCCCTGCCTCTGGCAGCCATCTTTAGATTTGGTAGCACGTGAAGTGGCAGTATGACCAAGTGAAGAGCCGCAGAGGGGTAGGCGAGAGGTTTTGCATGTGAATCCATGCCAGACCCATGCTGGAGAACAGTTACAGGTAAGTAACTTGTTCCTTCTCCAGCATGGGGTCTGGCATGGATTCACATGCTCATGAATATAAGAATACATAGCAGTACACACATGCACAACCATGGGAGGTGGCAAAAGGCTCAACATTAAGCAATACAAAAAACTCAACATTAAGCATCTCTTACCTCCTCACCAGGCTCACCTTAAGCGAACAGATTGCGCAGCACTGCTTGGCCGATCCTGGACTCCTCCCTGGAATCCCGATCGACGCAGTAGAATCTCGTGAAGGTGTGCGTCGACCTCCACGTAGCAGCCCTGCAGATGTCCAGCAGGGGCACACCAGATAAGAACGCCGTAGTAGCAGCGATCGCTCTGGTCGAATGGGCTCTCGGACGGCCTGGCAGCGGTCGGTTAGCCAACCGGTGGCAGTGCATGATGCAGCCGGAGAGCCATCTGGAAATAGAAGACGTCGAGAGAGCCTTCCCTTGATTCACAGGTCCAAAGTTCACGAATAGCTGTGATGTCCTCCGAAAACTCTTCGTGCGTTCCACGTAGAACTTCAGCGCTCTAGCCACATCCAGCGAGTGCAAAGTCCTCTCGGCCGGCGACGAAGGAGACGGGAAGAAAACAGGTAACACCAAGGGCTCGTTAAGATGGAAGTCCGACGGCACCTTGGGCATAAAGGAGGGGTGCGCCCTAAGCACCACCCTCGAGGCATGGAAAGTCAAGTACGGTGCTTTGCAGGATAGGGCCTGGATCTCTCCCACTCGTCGTGCGGAGGTAATGGCCACCAGGAATGCAGTCTTCCACGACACAAACATCATCGGTGCGGAGTGCATCGGCTCGAATGGGGGCCCCATGAGCCTGGTCAGCACCACGTTAAGTTCCCACGCCGGGGCCGGAACAGTCCTTTCATAAACTCTTTTACCAGTTGATGGGACCACAGGGACGTCCGTCCTGTGGTTCCGGTATATCTGGAGATCGCCGGCAGATGAATCTTAATGGAGGCATGGGCTAGCCCAGCCTTTGCCAGCGATAGCAGGAACGGCAGCACTTGAGGGGCCGTAATCCGTAGGGTGTTGATCTTCTGTGCTCGGCACCAGATAGAGAACCTCTTCCACTTATGACCGTAGCATTTGAGAGTCGAGGACGCCCTGGCCTTTGCAAGAACCTCTCTGCAATCGGCCGGTATATCGTAGCCTCCAAACTCTAGCGCTGCAGGAGCCAAGCCTGCAGGTTCAGCGACGCCGGGTCGTGGTGGAAGATGGCGCCTCCTTCTCTGGAGAGAAGGTCCGCGTCCGCCGACAGCTTGATGGGAGGGGACGTTGACAAGTCCAGAAGGTCCGGGAACCAGATCTGCCTCGGCCACGCCGGTGCGACGAGGATCATCATGCACCGGGACCTCTTGAGCTGGTTGATGAGTCGAAGCAGCAACGGCAACGGAGGGAACGGATACAGGTATAGGCCATCCCAGGGGAACGAGAACGCATTGCCCATGCTTCTTGGCTGGGGAAACCTGCTGGCGAACCTCTTGCACTTCGAGTTCGTCGCTGTTGCGAACAGGTCGATTTGAGGTTTGCCCCATCGTCGGAAGAGTTGATCCACCTGATCCTGGCGCAGTTCCCACTCGTGACACGCGCGCAGCTCCCTGCTGAGCGAGTCGGCGATGGTGTTTCTTTCTCCTGCCAGGTGGAAGGGAACCAGGAACATCCCCTGGCTGACCGCCCAGTGCCACAGATCCTGTGCCTCTTTGGATAGGGCTGGGGATCTGGTGCCTCCCTGCTTCTGTATGTAAAACATTCTCGTGGTGTTGTCCGTGAAGATCCGCACCACCTTGCCCTTGAGCGACGGGAGGAACGATTTGAGAGCCCAGAACACGGCTCGGAGTTCCAGGACGTTGATGTGCAGGAGCCTCTCCTTCGGGAGCCAGAGGCCTCTTGCGTGGAGATCTCTGGTGTGGGCGCCCCAGCCTTCCAGGGAGGCATCCGTCGTCACCGTCTCCTGGTACGCCGGCGTCTGAAAGTCCTTGCCCGCCCTGAGGTGTGCTCGAACGCCCCACCACAGAATCGCCCGCCGGAACACCTCGTTGAGGGGGACCCTGTCTTCGAAGGTGCCCGTCGCCTGCATCCAATGGGCGTCGAGAAATTCTTGAAGAGGGCGCATCCGTAGTCTGTAGAGGCGCACCAGGTAGATGCAAGAGGACGACATCCCCAGGAGGGACTTGATGGACCTCACCCTGGCCACGTCCGTGGCTACCAGACACTGCACTTTGCCTAGAATGGTCTTTGTCCGTACTTCCGACGGTGCCGCCAGGCACCTCACTGTATCGAGCTTCGCTCCCAGAAACAGGGCCACCTGCGACGGCACCAGGTGGGACTTTGGGTAATTTATGGCGAATCCCAGGTCTGTGAGTAGCTGGACGGTCCTCGCAGTGTGTTCGACGGCGAGTTCCCTCGTCCTTGAGCGGATGAGCCAGTCGTCCAGGTAGGGGGTAGACGTGAATCCCCTGGAGGCGCAGCCGCGCCGCCACAGGTGCTAGACACTTGATAAAGACCCTGGGGGCCGACTTCAATCCGAACGGCAGTGCTCTGAATTGGTAGTGGCGTCCCTGGACGACGAACCTGAGGAACTTTCGGTGACTTTTGAGGATGGGAACGTGGAAGTAAGCATCCTCCAGGTCCAACAACGATAGAAAGTCGCCTTCCTCCAGCTGTCCCAGCACGTGCTGGAGGGTGACCATCCTGAATTTTTGTGACCTGATGTATTTGTTCAAACGACGAAGGTCCAGGATGGGGCGCCAGCCGCCCGTCTTCTTCCTGACGAGGAAGTACCTTGAGTACACCCTGGAGCCCCGGAGCCTCTTCGGGACAAGCTCGATGGCGCCTTTCCTGAGCATCGCCCGTACTTCCAACAGCAGTTGCGGGACGTGACTTTCCTTCCTGGCCACAGGTGGAACGTGAGGGCACTTCTTCAGGAATTCGATAGAGTGTCCTCTTGCCAGGGTATCCAGCACCCAACGGTCGGTGGAGATGGACTTCCACATGCCGACGAACTTCGTCAGCCGGCCTCCCACCGGGGTGCTTCGGTGGGGGCCCGAGGCCACGGCTGGTTCAGTCCTGCTTGGAGGTGGTGGCCTTGCCGCCCTGGCCACCTTGCCGACGGCGGCGAGGCGCTCCCTGCTTGCCGCGACCCCTGTAGGCCTCCTGAGACGAAGAGTGTGCCGCCTGGCGGTAGGACGACGAGCCACCGCTGGATCCCTTGGAATCACCCTGTGTGCCTCCGGAGCTCCGAAAGGGCCGTCGTTGCTGAAGGGCTCCTAGGGCGCGGGCCGTCTCCGTGTCCGTCTTTATGGCTTGGAGGGACTCGTCCACCGCCTTCCCGAACAAGTTTCTGCCGTCGAACGGCATGTCCAACACCCTGGTCTGGACGTCCTGACGGAAGTCGGTCGCCCGGAGCCAACCCCGTCGTCATAGGCAAACACCGTTGCCAGCTGGCGGAACCAGGTATCGGCAATATCGGTTGCCACCGTTATGGTGTGGTCCGACGCCACCTCGCCATCTTGAAGTATTTCCAGGGCCTCGGACCTCTTGTCGTCCGGTAGGAAGTCCAATATGGGGGCCAGCTTAAACCAGAGCTCCCTGTCGTAACGGGCCACGATCGCCAGGGCGTTGGCCGCTTTGATCGTCGTCGCTGCAGACGAAATGACCCGCCGCCCCATGGCGTCCAACTTCTTTCCCTCGCCGTCCGGCGGTGAATTCGACGTCGAGGCTCCTGACCCCGCCGTTTTCTTCTTTGCCGCCGCCGAGACGACCGAGTCTGGCGTTGGCTGGGCCCTGAGGCACAGGGGAGCGGTTTCGGGGTCCCGGTACTTCTTCTCGTACCGGTCCCGTTTGGCTGGTGCCGTGGAGGGGTTCTTGAGAACCGACAGGCCCTCCTCCCAGATGTCATCGATTAGAGGCACTGCGATGACAGTCTTCCTCTTGGCCTCCCGGCGCTGATAGAGGAAACCTTCCTTTTTCTGCTCCTCCGGGCAGAGCTGGAACAATTCAGATGCCCTGGCGATCATGGCGTGGAATGAGCCAATCTCGTCGGGCGGCGAGGCCCATGCGACGGGAGACCCGTTCCGTCGTCGTCGCCCTCAGAACCCATCGTCGAGCCCATTGCACCGTCATCTCCTGACTCGTGGGAGGATGAGGAGGGAACTGTAGGCCTTACGGGGGCGAGTGGAGGAGAGGGTTGGGTCCTCCGTCGTTTGTTCTGAGGACTTCCTGACGGGCCAGGTTGCGGGTCCTCCGCCCTGGGCCGTGGTAATCTCGTCCTTATCTCAGAGCATAAGGACTGGATCGCAGACAAAATGGCCGCCGTGCTATCCTGAGGCCTAGGTTCCGGCTGCGCCGGAAGGGAAGGCTGCTCTTCCTCGCCTATCTACCGAGGATCTTCCTTACGGGATCGAACCTTCTCGAATTGGACTTCGAGATTCCTCAGTCAGTTCCTCCTCCGAGGCTGACTCAGAGCTCGAGGAGGCTACCGTGACCCCCTCGCTTCTTCCATCATGGTGGCCATGACGATGGGCTGAAAAGAGGATTCCCTCTTTGGTGGCAGGGAAACTCTAGTCCCGGAGGCAGTCTCTGCTGGTGGGGTCTCTGCCGGCTTGGCCAGAGTCGCCGCAATCGCCTCGATAGAGGCCTTTGCCTGCTGGGTAGGGGCCTTCACCACCTTAGGTGGGCCCTGGGCCTTCTCCTTAGGGGGAGGGGCGACGCCTCGCTCCCCCTCTTCCGAGATCGGACGGGGCTTCTCCCGAAGCTTACCAGGGGTCTCGGACTTCCTCTTCCAGAGCGCTGGCTCGTGGTTGACGGTGCCGGGGAAGGCGCACCCTGCCTGGCGACCGAAGAGCCCGACCTTTCGGTGCTCCCGGAGCCAGCGGACTCGCAGCGCTTGGCCTGGTGTTGGCCCCCGTCGCCGGGCACCCGCACAGGACTTAGAAGCCCGCTCTGACCCTTTCTTCTTCTTCTCACCTGTTGAGCTCTTCTCCAACCAGCTGGCGAGACAGGATTGACGGTCCCTCATGGTCCGCTCCGACAAGTTCTTGCAGAACTGGCAGTCCTTCTCTACATGCGTCTTGTCCCCATGAAGACAATAGAGGCATCGCAAATGTTCGTCCTCCTTAAACACATTCTGCAGCCGGCATCCAGGGCAGCTGCATAACAGCTTGGGTCCGGGTGACGAACTCGCGTCCTGGGCCATCTCGAAGTAGGCCGCAAATCTTCTGGAATCCTCCAAGAAGTTGATTCGACGAAATCTTCACCCTTGAGGGGCGTAGGAAAATCCTGCAACGGGTAGCCGTTAACGGGAGTAGAAACGGTGGAGCTTGAGGCTCGATTAACCGAAAAAAAATGTGAAAATTCACCTGAAAAAGCGCGAAACACGCAGTAAAAGCTCAAGAGCTAAGCACGAGGACTCCCAACACTTGAACGTGCGGTAAAAATCTGAAGATGGCTGCCAGAGGCGGGGCTTAGGGAGAGGGCAGTCATTGGCTGTGGTCAGTATGACGCAGAGATCAGTGATTGGTTACTACTACGAAAGACAGATCAGAAACGAAACTGATACTGATTTTTCTTTACCGAGGATTCCCAGCCTGACGACGGGGAATATTCATAAGCATGTGAATCCATGCCAGACCCCATGCTGGAGAAATGGAGAGTCCACCTTGGACAAGAAGTTCGGGTGAGTGCGCAAGATGACCTTGTCGTGAAACACGGTGAAGGGCTTGCACAAAGACACCGCCTGCAGCTCATTAAACCTACGCACCCAGGTGAGAGCCACCAGTAAAACGGTCTTTAATGTCACCAAGCAGATGTCCGCCGAGGACATCGGCTCGAAAGGTTTGTGCTGCAAAGCTTCAAGAACACCATTGAGGTCCCAAACCGGGTGAGACCTATGCATCGGAGGAAAAAGCCTAGACAACGGCTTAAGATCGGCCTTAACCACCGGGTTAGCCTTACTAAATAAGTTCTTATATAGCGCACACTAACCCCTAGGTCTCAGCTGCCGAAAACTCATGCTTAGGGGAATTCTTGTAAGCCCCAATAGCCACCAAATAAGAGCATCAAGTTTGCACCTGAACTCCATAATGAGCCAGGTGTGCTGAAAAAGCCAGTATGTCATCCAGGGAACAGGTGACGGTGTCCAGACTGTTGTCACGAGCCCAATGGAAGAACCTAGTCCATTTTACTCTTATACTGGGACCGAGTTGAGGGCCTCCTGGCCTGATGAGTGATGTCCTAGTTGTCATCTGAAAATTGAGCATGTTTAAGCCTCAGCTGGTCAGGAAACAGGCCGCCTGTGCCAGCTTGGCCGAATCCAGATGTTCCGCCGCCCCGCCCTGCTTCGTCAGGAATCCCCCTGCTGGAGATCTGAAGATGGACGTGACCCTGGGAGCACAACTGCAGCAGATCCGAAAACCAGGATCTCGAAGGCCAGTGAGCGGGGCAATCAGGACAAGCCTGCAACTAACGAAGGATATCACAAGGGTAACGTGCTGGCCTTGGAAGCAAGACCACGCAGAGCAACAGAGGTTTGAATCCCGGATCCACGCTTAGAAACCAAAACTCACTTACTAAGCACGTTATAAAAAACAAAAAAATAAACCCACCGAAGCCCGAAACTTGCAGAGGGTCCATTGGAGTAGAGGGGTGGGTGGGAACGCATACCACCTGCGGCCGTGCCAAACGATCTGGAAGTAGCAGCGGTTCTTATGGTACAGGCATCTGGTCTCCTCAGGGATACATCTACCCATCAAAACCTTACGGCTACAGGCACCTCAATGCTCTGACCAGGAGTGGGGGTGGACCTCCAGGGGCCCGGCGGCTTCTGATGACTTCTTCGAGTGGCTTCCTCGAGTGATTGTTATTCCTCATGCATTCCCCTCAGAGTATGAGCTGAGTATGTGTGCAGGGGACTGGATGTGTTCCCTGGACCTCAAGGATGTGTACCTGCATGTTCCTATCTACCAGCCGCATCGCATGTTTCGGTGGTTCGCGATTATGTTGTACGACTTTCAGTACAGGGTGCTGCCCTTCGGCCTGTACTCAACCCCTCGTGTCTTCACGAAGTAGATGAACGCAGTGGCGGACCTTCTCTGCTTTGAGGGAAATCATCTGTACCCTTATTTGGATGACTGGCTGGTGAGGGTGGGGTCACCCAAAGGGGTGGTCTGCTCCTGCCAAAGATTGGCGGATATCCTTCATCAGTTGGGGTTCTCCCTCAACCAGAGGATGTCACAGTTGTGCCCATCCCATGAACTCGTCTTCCTACGGGTTAGTTGGAGCACTACTGTTCAGCAGATGTTCCCTACCCCAGAGAGGCTTTGGTCCCTCTGCAAGGCGGTTGGGCACTTTATGCCCAACACGACCACCTGGGCATAGTGGTTCCAGCACAGGACTTGGATCCTCTTGCAAAGCCCATTCGATGGTCGAAAGCACTGGCGGCTCATTAGCGGGATCCAAGATGGCCGCCAGCCTGGCATTTTCCGCCACATGCGCCTCTGCCATTTTGAAGTCTTGAGTCACGCCCTAGGCAGGAGGGCGCAGTTGTCTTGAGCTAAGGGAGGCCTCAGACACGGGAGGATACAGATTGGGTATTGCACCTGAAGCAGAGGCGTCAGCCTCAGAGAACACTCTGGTAGGTGCTGAGCCCTCGGCTGCCCTCGGCTGGACAGCCGGTAGTCCTAACGCCCTGACTCACAACCTCAGAGTGAACGATCGTGCAAAGGACAGACTCTTGGAGGTGGCATTCGACGATCCCTTACCCCTGCCTGGGGTAGAAGAGGTTGAACTTGATGGTCCTTCCGAGGACAGCCTGGTAGGGCCACTGAGATGGGCCTCAGGTCTATCCCCGGAGTGCCTGGAAGAGCCCCCGGGCCGCTCAGCTTGGAGGCCGGTAGCCTTAGAAGCCTCAGCACTGCCAGAACCAGAATCCAAGGAACCCCGATCCGTGGGAACCCCGGGAAAGGAGTCGCTGCGCTATGGGTCCTGGAGATGAAGTCATTAAGATGGGGAGGAGGAGAAGTGTGGAAGATCTCCCTCCACCGCGACAAACTATTCTTCAATGCCCTGTGACAGAGAGCGCTGCAAGCCAAACATGCCCTCCAGCGGTGTTTGGGCCCCAGAAACGCAAGACAGAGTGCATGGGAGTCTGAGGCCAGGAAAGAGCGGTCGCATGAGGCACATCTCGTAAATACCCCTGCAGCTGAAATGCGCCGGGGGAGGCGAGGCACCGAAGGGAAACTAAATAAGATTGAGAAAAGAAACGCGGAGGACACCACGGGGCGCACGGATGAAGCAAGCCTAATCATGCAGCTCCTGAGTCACTGGACGTAAAGGAGTACTGAGGCCCACCCTTTAAACCCTGTAAAAGGTTATCCATCGACGCCTTCCCCATTGGTAATCATCAGGGCACCCTATGACTATGACAACATTTGGTGGAAATCGGTACCTATGGAACGAGATATCACTGGGCAAAATTGATGCGTAGTGAGAGTTCTTAACGCAAGATGGACCTGCGGCAGAGTGGCATACAATGCAGTGCTGATATGAAACCACAGATGCTGCCGGCTACATTGCATAAGAGGAGCCACGGACAGAGGCATTGAGGTGGTCGAGAGCAGCCTGTGACCTTAGTAATGCCCCACGTCAACGGGCGCAGCACCTACTGCAACACGGGGTGAGCAACTAACTGGGGGAGAAAGTTCAGAGCCTGCACTGCTTGGTAACAGGAGGTAGAGAAGGAACAGCCCCTGATCTTCCTGTTGAGGAGACACAATCCACTTAATGGTGATAGGTGCAATCTCAGGGGGCAAGGGCCTTTAGTTACCGCAGCAAAACAGTCGTCTCTGCAACTTTCTGACTTTAGAGGACTGCTCCAAGTGTCAGGTCCGGGAAGCACTGACTTCACGCAGCAACCCCCGACTTCAGTGCAAACATATCTCGTGGATCGCCCATCTGGTGCAATGAGCTGGACCTAGCCGCACACCTTCCCTGGATGAGGGGATATTACTGGATAAGGGGTTTTGTGTACCGTCTCCCACCTACCTGCTCTGGATCTAGCGTAGACTTTGGATACCTTTTGTGAGTGCACAATATCTTAAGTTATTTATGTCCAATAGTGGATTGCTATCGGTGGCGGCGTCCCATACAGATCCGGAACACTGTCAGGCCCGACACCGGGCTCCGAGCTGGGTGATCTCAACTTAGCACACAGTAACATACTTCTGGAAGCACACAAGGTTACACAAGGTTGTGGATGCAGGGGCGCACTGTGAGCTACCAGTGCCCGCGGCCAATTGGTATCTTACCCACATCCAACGCTAGAGATCTGAGGAGAAGAGGACGCGGAGGGGATTCAGGAACCTGGGGCTCACATGCAGTCCGGACTAGTAGGGGTACTGAAGGAGAAAAAGGTATGGAATGGCTCAGCCATTTGGTAGGTGACAGGAGATTAAGAGGAGAGAGTGATCGTTCAAGATCACCCAGAAATGCAGTCAGACCCTATGGTTGGATGTCCTGGAGGGATTCGGTGTTGCAGTTCCAATTCCAGGGTTCTGGCATGCGAGAAGATACAACAGGGATCGCGCTTGACAAAACAATTGTGGAAGACCCGGTGTCTACAAAGAAGGACATAGCTGCTCTCCTGGAGGAGATAATAAGGGTGGACCTGGGACAAAAACTTGAAAAAATGGATCACAGGATAGATTCCCTCGACAATATAGGATCCAAGACCTGGAGGCAAATCAGTCCTCAGTTGATACTATGGAAACCCATATCGATATGAGACTAGCCAAACTTGAGAGGAGGGAAGCTGAAATCACACTTAAGATGGATGATTTTGAAAACAGAATAACCTTAGATTTTTTGGGTTTCCACAAAAAGAGGGGAAAACTTAACATGATATAAAAAAAATCCATAATGGAGGTGCTGTGACTCTTGTTTGGATCCGATGCATTGGATGAACCCACTATTGACCGAGCACATCGTGCGGTTTGGAGTGCCAGGGGCCCCGAGAACAATCCTAGCCAGATTCCATTACTTTGTCGAGAAGATGAAGATCCTCAAAAGGGCCAGGAGGTCCGATCCAATAGACTATGGCTCAGCTGGAAGAACTAGTTACTTACCCCTGGTAACGTTCTTTCGATTGGTTTCTCCTACCAGCGTAAAAGCAGAGAGGTCTTGGTAAATAGTTATTCAAATGGATTGTGTCCTCCCACGTATTCCTCATCTTTGAAACTTGTTGTCCAGCTTCAGCTGCTTGGGAAAAAATGTTCGGCAGAGGGGGCTGTGCGTCGATTCGATTTGTCCCTCGAAGGCCTCCATCGATGATGATGTCATCAAAGGCATATATAGCACGCGCAGCATCCATTGGCCTAGTTCTGTTTTTTCTACTGAAGGGGTAGGATGGGAGGGCGATGAGGAATATGTGGGTGGAACATCCAGTCGAAAGAAGGTTACCAGGTGTAGGTAATTAATTCTTCAAATGGATTGTGTCCTCCCACGTATTCCTCATCTTTGACAGACTCCTACAGCAGTATTTGGTTTGGAGGAAGGAGTAGAATTAGAATTCATGTATTTTCCTGGACGGAGTGAAGGAATATGGTAACACAGAAACAACGGTTCTCTAGGAAGATAGTCATTCATACAAATCAAAAATGCAAAAATAGGGCAAGATGATTGCTCACATTCTAACACAAAGGATTGGGCCTCTTTTTCTCTACGCGGCAGGCAGGTCCGAGCCACACTACCACGTCATATTGACGTCAGCACGTTACAATGACGCAAGCGCGAGCGCGCCCTTCTCTTTTCTTTATGGGCGATTGGCCCTCTTCCACCATACTCGCCCTTTCAGAGCTGTATACGTTGCTACAGCACTAGGCACGTTTCCCAGCCAGATCCTCTCTGACCACTAGTAGCTAATCCCTCTCGCTAATCTGCCACATTGTGATCATATTCTCCTAGATGGTCTAGATGCGTGCACGAGTTGCTGATTGCCATTGCTTCCTGTCACCCGAGTGTCTTCTGACATTCTATCGCCTCCTTGCTCCCTGGATGCCCTCCATTAGGTATGGTTCCCTCCATATGTACAGGTGGTTTTTTTCATTCACTATAAAGTCATCCCTCCACCTGCACAGTGGGCTATCCCCACCCAAGAGTTATGTTTTTTCCCCCACCCATACATAGAGGATATTTATAATATTATTTATGTGCATTTACCTTCCACCACCCCCCCCCACGCATAGACACCAGCAGGTCCTCCCGCACCCGTCTCGGCACCTGTACACACTGGGGCCTTTGGCTCCAGGGTCACTTCAGTTCCCTTTCCCTCCTCCTCTCCCCCCCTCTTTGGCGGAAAAGACCTCTCACAGGTGCCCAGACACCTTCGAACTTACCAACCTAAATCACTTGGTTTCTTCTATTTGCACATTCTAATGCATGAAGACCACCTTCACGCTAGCACACATTTATTGTTGCCAGTGGTCCATTTTAACCCCCTTCCCTGTTGTCTCCGTCCCCCCCTTTCCCCCCTTTTTTATCTCCACGCAGGAGACACCAACACTTCTCTTCAGTTCAGCAATCCTGAACTCCGACAAGACAGCTTGTATCATGAATCACAGTCCTGATGAAGATGGCTTCAATCATTAACGCCATTGAAACCGGTCGACCCTTTTCGGTCATGAGGGCTCTCATGACCGACCGTTGATCTCTATCACATCAACAAAGAGACTTTGCTTTCTGGAAATTGTTTGCTTGTGCACACTCAGTACTAACGAGTGAGCAGGTTTTATAAGGGCCAACTTTTAGCCCTGCAGCCCCTTGGGCTGCCTTTTTAGTGTATTACCCAACAGTGGGTTCTCCAGTTGTACTGTTTTCAAACTCTAAACCAGATTGACCTACGGCTGTATTAAATGATTATACTGTGGATAGAATAGAAACAGTTGACCTGCCTCCCAGGTTGTACCTATGTCTAAGACCCAGCAGACACATAATCTAATCTACAGTTCTATGAAATACTGCTATACCACTCTGGAGAACACCATTTTTTTTAGCTTCTAACGAGAATTGAATCCCTTTGTCTACCTCTACACATTGCCACTAGTATAGAAGATTGAGGGACAGCTCTCTCCTCTATATCTGTTAGATAGGCGATACATCACGCGCCGCCCATGGAAAGGCACTCCTGCCAGGAACATGGTGTTCTTCTTTAGGGTGAGATACGCTGAGCCGGGTGGCCCCCTTCCTTTGTGTTAGAATTTGAGCAATCATCTTGCCCTATTTTTGCATTTTTGATTTGTATGAATGACTACCTTCCTAGAGAACCGTTGTTTCTGTGTAACCACATGTTTTCTCGTTAACGGTTAAAAGGACGACCACGGCTGTCCGTGCTCTTTAGCTTTCTCAAGCTTTCCCTGTTTGTTTCCGGAGTGAAGGAATGCCTTGCCAAAAGCATCATCCTGACCCAGGGAAGATACTAGGTAATAATCCTTAGTGAATGTGTGGATGGAACACCACGTTGCCGCTTCACAAATGTTTTTAATTGGAACACCCCTTCGCAGGCTGTAGAGGTAGCCATGCCCCTGGCGGAATGGGCCCTTAAACCTTCAGGAGGGTCTTTTCCTGCCTGGCTGTAACATTCTGAGATTGCCAGAATTATCCACCTGACCCAGTTTATGTCCTGTGTATCCAATGAAAAGTTGCTCATCAATACGTATCTTAGACATTCTTGATATGTAAAAGTTTAACACTCTGCTATGTTGTCTTTCTACCTCCTTGCCAGGATGAGGTGGGAGATAAAAAAAAGACAGTAGAACAATTTTCTGACCTATATGAAAATCCAAAATGATTTTGGCCAAAAATGAAGGTTTGACCCTTAAAAGAACCCTATCCTTGTGGAATATAGTAAAGGGTGGCTTAGACTAAAGTGCCTGCAACTCGCTCACTCTACAGGCTGCAGTTAAAGCTACCAATAGAATGGTTTTACAGGTTACCAACCTTAAAGGACATGAGTGTAAAGGTTCAAAGTGTGTACAGATTAGGAATTGTATAACCAGATTAAGGTCCCAAACTGGAACCTGGAAAAGATATGGGGGTGGGGGGGAACACATTAGTGAGCCCCTTTAGAAATTGTTTAACCAGTGGAATTTTGAAATCGGAACATTCCTCTGATGAGCACTTAAAGATGGACAGAACTGCCAAGTAGCCTTTAATGGTACCAATCTGGAGCCCCAGATTAGCTAAAGATAGAAGAAAAGATAAAACATCTGGTGTTTTACATAGCAAAGGGTTTACATTCTTTTCCCTGCACAAGTTGCAGAATTTATTCCAACGGTAACGGTACAAAGACTTTGTTGCTGGCCTTCTGGCCGAAAGCAAAACAACCATTAAGTCATCTGGGAGGTCCCAATCCTCAGTCTTTCAGAAACCAAGCGTTAAGGTTGAGTGTCTTGACTTCTGCATGGAGAACCCAACCCTCCTCTCACGAGAGGTCCTCTCTTTGTGGAAGACACATCGGAGGACAGATGGACATGTCCAGAAGGAGCGGGTACCACGTCCTCCTGGCCCAATCCAGGGCAATTAGGATCATGTGTTTCCTGAACCTTCTCAACCTCCTGATCACATGAGGAATGACGGGGACTGGAGGAAACGCGTAAAGGAGTGGAAACTCCCAGTCCACTACGAACGCGTCTCCTAGAGCTACTCATGGGGGAAATTCCCTGGAGCAATACTGTTCGCAGTTGTGGTTGACCTCGTGTTAGGCAGAATCCTGTGCAGTGCCCTTAGGGACCACTACACACAATTAAGACTACAAGTGGTAATACAAGTTCACCGTTGGTACAAGCCTGTACTACACTGTTAAAGTGGTAGCAGTAGCGGTGCAGCCAGACTTATCTCAAGAGCAAATGAGCAGTAGTAGAAATTATACAAAGGACCACAATTACTGTGACTCAAGCAAAACTGACTCAAGGTTTTTGGTTGAAAAGTAAAAGTACATTTATTTCTAGACCATCTGTTTGCAAAACACTTCACTTCTATTAAATTAAAACCACATGTAAAATACACTACACACAACCAATTCTCTTTGTGCAGAACAACTCAAGGTAAGTACCTTAGGATTTGACAGACCAGTGTTATGAAACAAAAGGCATTACCGGGAATACATATGCGATCACTTTTTGACAGTAATGACAGTTTGGTCTTACTAAAGATACGTGTACCCGCGAGAAGAAATGTTACCGGAGTTAAAACACACTTAGCACCTGAGTTAACAAAAGAGAGTTGGGGACAAAAATCATAGGCAATACTTTTGTCAAGACAGACAGAATCAGAGCACTTTCTGACACGAAGATAAAAGTCAATAAGCCTGCGCCAGTGTCAAGTGGAACCGGGTTCCTGTTGTCGAGGATCACAGAGTCGGATAGTTCATGATTGCAGATTGCCAGGAGTACTTGGATATTGTCAACAGAGGAAGCAAAAGTTATAAGAGGGAAGGAAGACAAGGGCAAGCCTTGGATGAGGATAAAAAGGGTTCACCCTAGTTCCTCGAATCTGGACACAGTACCTTATTCTTTGAAGAAGCTGGTGCTACGGCAGTTGTCCTGGTAGTTTCCTGCAGACTCACGGTTCCTGGAGCTTCAGTCGTGGAGACAAGGAGGACGACGTCTGGAGTGATCTGCACTACCCAGGGATGAGGCCAGCAGCAGCGACGGTGAATAAAAGGTGCGCTCCTTTAAAACAGGAGAGGCTCTACAGATGGCTATCCGGACCCCTACAGCAGTGTGCAGCGATTTCGACCACGAAGAGGATCCTCTGGCTGTGAAAGATGAGCTGGTTGATCCCACCAGGCTCAAGGGAAGACGACTCCAGACTGGATCTTCTCTTGTCGTTGAAGGGTAGATAGCTCAGGACTGCAGCAGGGCTTCACCGGGACTCGGTAGCTGCAGCAACCATCGTCTTCTCCGCTTCTCTTTGGTTCCTTGCAGTTCCAGTGGTGACTCCGACTTCCAGCCCAAGAGTCCTGCCTTTTATGTGAAAAACCCTCATTCACACAGCCTGGCTGTCAATCACACAGCAGGGGCGTTGTCCGGCCCGGACAACCACCAATAGCCAATCATACCAAAGTGTGACTTGGGTTTCCAAGGATAAGCTGTGCAGGCAGGGGGTGACAACAACCCTCCCTCACATACAGTCCACCTAGACACCCAGGCACCAAGAGGAGGGCTTCTTGGAAGAAGCCTGCCAAAAGACGGTGAACAAAGGAGGCAAACCTGGTTTGCTGCGCAAAGTAAAACACAAGAAGGACTTTAACAAAAAGAAATGGCGAATAAAAGAAAGAGCATTTGGTCAAGCGGGTTTATGTTCGAGGCTACTATGATAGTACCACGTTTATATATTATAATCGCGGTAGAAAAGTTAGGGTAGATACCACTGCCACCAGCCAAGTCTGAATGTTAAATGAGCCAAACAAAGCTCAGAGAGGCACAGACAAAATGGGATAGGAGTTAACCCTTTCCAGTACTCCATGTAAGATGGGGTGTACTGGGTCTGTAGTTTTAAATGACTATGTAAAGTAAATGGCAACTTTACCTGTTTTCTGGGGGCAGTAGTCAGCCCCAGAAAAATGGAGTCAGTGGGAAGTCTCAAAGACAACCCTGTGTCACTGCACTGAGGGTGCTGTGTAAAACACATCAAAAGTGGAGTTCATGGAGTGGTGTCATCTAGAACCCACTACAAACAGTAAAAATACACATGGCAAAACACATGTAAGAGTGGGAAAAAGGCTCACACTCTTACCAAGTGGAAAAATAAACTCCAGAAATCCAGCAAAGCTGCTGGGGGACTCGCTAGGTGAGGGAAATTAGCCATAGAATGAGAATTCTCCCTAACACCTCGGTTGCAAACAGATCTACTTGAGGGGTTACCCCAAAGGGTGAAGATCTCGTGAAGGACTTCCTGAGCCAGTTCCCACTCGTGGGAGACTGTGCTCTGCCTGCTCAGCATCCGCCGCTGTGTTCTCTTCTCTGGCTAGGTGAACTAAAGATAGAGAGGTTTCCTCTTGAATTGCCCAGCAGCAGAGCTGCATTGCCTCTCTGAACAGTGGTAGGGACCCTAAACCTTCTATCTTGTTGAGGTAGTACATGGCCACTGTGTTGTCCGTCATTATCAGGACATTCTTTCCCCGCACAGAGGGCAGGAAGGCCTTCAGCGCTAGTCTGATTGCCCCAGCTCCAAAAGATTGATATGTAGTTTGGACTCCGATGGAGACCAACGACCAGTGATTGTCAAATTGTTGGCAAGGGTTCCCCACCCCGTGAGTGAGGTGTCTGTCACTACTGTTATCTCCGGCCATGGTTGCCAAAAGGGCTCTCCCTTCTGAATATTGTCCTCGCAGGCCCACCACAGAAGATCCTCCAAGACCCTGGTTGGAATCTGAAGTAGGTCCGACATCTTTCCTGAGAACTGGGACCATTGAGTTCTGAGAGCCCATTAAAGGGACCTCATTCTCAGGCAGGCCTCTGGCACCAGGCGAATCGAAGGCCGGGAGACGCTAGGCACTTTGAAATTTGGTGACCATCTGTAGAACGTCTTCAGCCCTCACCTTGGGTGGTGAGCTCTTTCCCAAGAAGTATTTAGTACAGCTCCGATATACTGGAGCTTTTGGGAAGGTGTCATATGGGACTTCTTGTAATTGAGGGAGAAGCCCAGTCTGTGAAGAGTGGCAGGTGACCTTGAGACGATCCAGGGCTTGTTCGGAAGAACACGCCCTGATCAGCCAATCGTCCATGTAGGGGTAGGGGTAAACGTGAATCCCCACCTCTCCTGAGACTCGCTGCCACCACCTCCATCAGTTTGGTGAAAACCCTTGGAGCGGAGGTCAGCCCGAACGGCAGAACTCGAATGGCAGAGCTCGAATGGCAGAACTCGAAATTAATAATGTGAACCGCCAACTGTGAACCTCAGGTATTTTCTGTGCTTGGGATGGACTGGCACATGAAAATAAGCATCCTGAAGGTCCAATGACACCAACCAATCCTGAACTTGGAGGGCCCGAAGGATCTGAGAAAGTGAAACTATCTTGAACTTGTCCGAGTAGCTCAAGTCCAAGATGAGTCTCAGTCCTCTGCCCTTCTTGGGTATCAGAGAATAATGGGAGTCCCAACCCTTGTTCCTCTCCGCTACAGGCACTGGATCTATAGCACCTTTCTCTAGCAGGGTTAAAAATTCCTGCACAAGGAGCAGATCCGGAACCCTCAAAGGGTGGCTCCCTGGTGGATTGTTCTGATGTCTCCTTATGAAAGGAAGGCAGTAACCGTGGGCTACTGTTTCCATAGCCCAAGCACCTGAAGTAATGTCTCGCCTTTCTTCTAGATGCTGAGACAGTCTGCCACCCACTGGATAATTGTGACTCAAGACCTCAGAGTGGTTTTGAGGTGGCAGATGCAGTGGCCGTTGGTAAGGAGGCTGTTGCTTGAGCTGGCTTTGCACCTCTGCCTCGTCCACCGCGAGGGAATCTTCTCTAGCCCTTTTGAGTGGCCATTCCTCTTGCCCTGCCAACTGAGTAGTAGTAACGAAAAGATCTACCCCTCCGAGATGGCCCACTAGAACGAAAAGGCTGAGGTTGCCCAATAGTGGTGCCTAAATATTTGGCTGCTGCCGTTGAGGTCTGCAACTTCTCAAGGCTCTTGTCAACCTTGTTGCCAAAAAGGTGAGACCCGTCAAAAGGCATGTTGAGAAGTCTAGATTGCACATCAGGTGCAAAGCCAGACTTTCTCAACCACACACATCTGCTCATAACGGTGCTGGTAGCCATGGTTCTGCTGATACTGTCCGCAGCATCCAAACCTGATTGAAGAGACTCAAACATGGCCTCTTTACCGTTTCTAATAATAGCTAAGAAGCCATCTCTTTCATCCCCTTCGGGAATGTGCAGATTTTAATGCCATGCTCCCTGCAGAGAATACCTTCCTTGCCCATCCATCTACGTGTTTGTCATCCCTATCAGGAGGGATGGTAGGGTATGTCGCTTGTTTTGATATTGCAGTAGCTGCCTGCACCACCAGGCTCTCCGGAGTGGAGTGTTTTCACAGGTAGTCAGGGTCACTACTGGAAGAGCAGTACTTCTTCATTAAGTTTTTGTCAACTGCCGGATTGGTCTCCGGAGTCTCCCAGTTCCTGGCCACCCTTTTCTGCAAGGCTATATGGAAGGGTAATATGGGATCAGATTGTGGACCTTTGTCAAGAATGTCCGTAAGGTCGTCCTGCTCATATGGTAATAGAGGCCTACTCCAACCCATGTAATCCACCAGCTTTGACATGAGCTGACTGTAGGATGCATGCTCCCCAGCCTCAGGTTTCCCAAACTCAAGTTCAGGTGTGGTATCTACCCCACTTGCAGTTTGCACATTTTCATAAAGGTCCTTCATCCTGGACTCTTCCGAAATTAAACTTTCTGGTACACTGGGCGTACCATATTGTAGGCCAAATGGGGCTTCCTCATCACACCTCTCCTCTTGTTCAAAAATTGAAGTGACTTAAAAAAGTCTTTCTTAGACAGAGGAGCATAAGTTTTGTCTGGAATCATTGTTTTTGGCATAATAGGCTTCAACGCCATAGTAGTCGTCAAGGCTTTCTTTATCAGCGCCATTGATTATGGAGGCGCGGTTGGCATCAACGCTGCAGCTGGTACATGTGGTGTGGCTGGCGTCGAAGTCTTTGGCAGGCATCGAAGGCGCTGCTGGTGTCGATGCAGTCGACAACCTCGACTTGTCTTTATGTCTCGAATGATCCTTCGATGAAATATCGGATCGAGGCCAGAAGGCTCACGATGTGGAGACTTAGGACAAGACTTAGGACGAGACCTTTCCTTTCCGGCTTCTTTCGAAGGCTCGGTAGGAGCATGGCTAGGTTTTTGTTTCTCAAAAATCATAAGCATTTCAGCCCTGAAGGCTTCCCACTCTGCCGGAGTGGATTTCTTGGACGGGCAAGCAACCTTTTCGGGGAAAGGGTTCACCGACGAAGTCGGCATACAGTGCCTTCTCTTTGACTTCTTTGAGGACGAAGACGAGTGGTGTGAGCCACTCCTCGACCTGGACCACTTGGCCTTCTTTCTCCGAGAAGAGTCGCCTCTCCACTCGTCAGTCGAATGTTTCACGATCGGGTAGGGAATTTATTTAGGGTTTTTTCCTACCTTCAGCTTTTCCCCTTCCGGTCCCTCAAGGCAATTCTAGTCATAGACTGGCCTTTGAAACAGTCGGAGGTGTCATGGTCCGGTCCGAGGCATCACAAACCGATACGGTGTGGATCAGTGAGGGGCATTTTCGATCAGCAATCCCAAAATGTTTTAAAACCGGACTTCAGAGTCGCTGGTGTCTATGATGAAGACATACTAGTCGATTTTACAAAGACGTCACAAGATGTGAGGCGTGCCGAATTTTGTCGAAGCTATCGCTGTTGCCGAACAACGGAACGGAGGTCAACGGGCGCTGCACGTGCTATATATGCCTTCGAGGGACATCGACTCGATGCCATCGACGCACAGCGCCCTCTGCCGAGAAACGTTTCCAAAGCAGCTGAAGCTGAACAACAAGTGTCAAAAATGAGGAATACGTGGGAGGACACAATCCATTCGAATAACCATTTACCAAGACCTCTCTGCTTTTACACTGGTAGGAGAAACCAATGTGCTCTACTCACCAAGTGATTGAATGAGAAGGGTGTGAGGTACCGCTGGGGCCTCCCTTTCTCGATCTCTTTTGAGTACAAGGGGTACAAGCACAAGCTGGAGACGGAAGATGACATTTGCAGTGTCAGTGGTGAGCCTGTGGAGAACATGCAAGACTTGCTAAGTGGCCCAAAGGGGATGGTGGACAAAGTGCCGGGGCCTGGGACGTCAAGAGACAGAAGGTAGATCCCTGGCTCACGCTAATTTAGGAAGCTTAATACCACCTCACCCCCGGGAGGGAAAAAGAGTGCTAGATGTTTATTATGGGTGATCCCAGTCATGTGGGTGTTCAGAACTGGGGTCCATGTGCCCGGGATCTCTCCCTCAGGTGGCTAGGGCACGCCCATCACCTTTGGATCGAGACCATGGGGTGGACCAGTGCAGGGGATCACCTGGGTGAGGTGTCTTAGGGGAGTGGGGGTGAGACATCCGAGGGTGAGATGCAGTATTCCCCCCTATTTTATTTATCCAAGCCATCCTTTATTTTGGATGCTCAGAGGTCCCCAACCACCACCCTTTTTTATATAAACACTGGGCCGAGGAAGAACAGAGTAACATTAACTTTCACAAATTGTACTGGCCATGCCCCGCTAATCGTGTCAGGCACTGAATTCTAAGTGCATACACCTGATACCAATTAGCTCTCCTCACAAAAATAAAAGGCAGAACCCAAAGAGAGACTCTGAGCAAGGCGGAACACGAGAACGAGCAGGGCTTCAGGGACAAAGACAAACCTATTGGAGCAGAGCGACAGACCAAGGGGCAAGAGAAGCGGGTCGGAAAACCCCAGAGTTCCCTACTGGAGGTTGTTGCATCTGACAGGCCGCGAGAGAGACACATGGAGAAGGCCAGATCCCGCAATTGAAAACGGCATTGTGTTTCAAGGACGCCAGCGACCTTTGGGGATGAACGATAGAGTTGGGGAGGCTAGGTCAAGCCTGCGGTACTAACCTTGACTTGTGAATTGGAAATTGTAAAGCAATGAAGAAACGCACACAGTTGGTGTGTTGGCAAGCGACCTATAAGACCGGTGGGTGTTCAAGTTTGAAATAGCAACATTTTATCACAAGCGAAGGCTGGAAAAGTGTGAATGAGACGTGAGGAAAGGCAGACCTGTGAATGAACTTTGAAGTAAAAGGCAGCTGCGACTTCAGCGATGCAAAGTAACAGAGTGGTCTGGCAAGTAGCCCACTCGAAAGTCTCAGTGACAGGTAAATGGTTTGATGCGAGAAAGCGAATATACAGCAAACGTTACATGAAAAAGTTTAACTCCTGGAAAGGGGAAAGTAAAAGTTGAACTATACATTTTGAGTCAAAGTGGTCCGGTTGAAAATGTAGCCACGCACATTTGAAAGCTTTCGACATCCGAAAGTGGTCCGAGCCTGACAGAGAAAGACCCGAAGTGAAGTAAGCTTTGGAAAGTGAGCCCCCCCCCTTGCAAGTTTGTGTTGAACTTTATTGTGAGGTCTGAGAGCCTAACAGAGGGGGCCCTTTGTGAACATATTGGTTGAAACATTATTTTTGGAAGTCGAAAAAAGGGACTTAAACGTGGAAGGCCAGACAGGCCTCGATTCACCTTCTGGAACTGTATTTGTGTTGGAAGCCGAGCCAGAGTGTGTCATACTGCCTATAGTGACAGAATTACTGCGCAAAGTCTAGCGTGGAGAGGAGAGCTAGTTCAACCACAATTATTCATTTGAACACTGATCTTTCCTTTTGCAAACATTTCTCCTTTATTCACTTTTTAGTACAAGAGATAGGGCAGGCATTAGGTTTTGTTAGCTGATTTGACAGACTCCACTAGGACAGCGTTATTTATTATTTGATGGTTGAGACTACTCCCATCTTAGTGTTAGGGAGAATTCTTTTCTAGGGCTAATTTCCCTTACCTATAGAGTCCCCCAGCGGCTTTGCTGGATTTCCGGGGTTTGTTTTTTTACTCCTACTAAGAGTGAGACTTTTTCCCACTCTTAGCTGTATTTTGATGTATGTTTCAGCCTATTTTTGTGCTTATGGGCTATGGGGGTTTTCTCACCCTCAAAGGTATCATCTTTTTACATGTGTGTTAAACAGCACCCTCAGTGCAGTAACCCAGGGGTGTTGTAGCGACCCCCAAACATAGACTCCATACCCTGGGACTGACTACTGTCTCCCAGGGCATGTAAAGTTACCATTGACTTTACTAGTCAATAGTTATGAACAAAACCAGTACAACCCATCTTACTATGGAAGTACTAGGAAGGGTTAATAGTCTTTCCCTGGTGTTCATTTTCGAGGGGGTACCGTACAATCCCTCTCTCCAAAGTTTCTGGCTGGTGGCAGTGGTTACTACCGTAAATATTTGACCGCGAATATTTCCCTATGGGATTTTCCCATTGTTCGAGGCTACCACTTTTACTGACAGCCTCTAAAATACTGCCGGTTTATTTTAATATTAACTTTACTCTGGTAGGTTTTTATTGCCAGAACTTTAATAATATTTCTTTCTTGTGTCTTTCTCTGAAATCCTAACGGGCTTCTGCACAGAAGCCCTCCTTTTGGCGCCACTGAGTCTGGGGTAGACAGGATGTGTGGGAGGGGGAACAGGCACCCTGGACAGGGTTACCTAGGCAACCCAAGTCACACTCTGCCCTGATAGTCTCGGGGGTTATCCCGCCAGGATAGCCACCCCACTGTGTGAGTGACAGCTAGGCTGTATGAATGGGGTCTTTCTGAATAAAAGCACGGTCCTGAGGACTGGAGGACAAGACGTCGTCACTGGAACTAAGAAGCCGAAGAGGAAAGAAGCCAAAGACATCTACAACAACTGAACCACTGGTGAAGCCCTGCTGCAGATCCTCACCACTTTTCTCCAACGACTCGAGAAGATCTTCACCTGTAAGAGTCTTCTTCCCTTGAGCTGGTGGGGTCAACCAGCTCGCCAATCACCTTCCAGGACCTGCCTTGGTCGAATCGCCAGTGCCAAGCACTAGGAGAGCGGATAGCCAGGCACCCATCCACCACGATCGCGATTTAAAGGAGCGTACATTTTATTCTGTTTTGGCAGCACCCCGGCTGGTTTCATCCCTGGGCAGTGCAGTAACTCAAACCTTCCTCCACGACGAGTGCCCCTCCTATGCAGTTCCCTTAGGGAGCACTACAGAAGATTAAGACTACAGGTATATGCAATAAATCCCCTTTGGTATCAGTCCGCACCACAAAGGTTTAGTTGGTAGCTGTGGCTAAGCAGTCAGACTTATCTCAAGAGGTAGATGAGCAGTATTCAGGGTTTACACATTAGGACTACAATACTATGGAACAAGGAAACACTGACCAAATCTTTGTATCAAAAAGTATATATTTATTTTACATACTCTGATGTTCACACGCAAATCACTGTTATAAAAGCAAGTTAAATCAGTCAAGAAAAGTATACACAACTCCCTATTTAAATTGTACACAAGTCTAAGCAAGAGTGAAAACTGAGCAAAAAGGCACAGTGAAAACCAAGCAGAAATGGCACTCTATCAATTTCTCAAAAGGGAGGGAAAGCACATGTTATACAGGAATATACTCTTAGGCACGCTAGCAACACTTCCCAATAAGATTGTGAACAAGTTAGGCAAGGCAGTACTTTAGTATATGTACTACTGAGGTGAAAACCGAGCAAAATGGCACTTCACAAGTTTAAAAAGAGGGAAGGTAAAGGTGGTTATAAGAGTTAGGTGCACCAACACATTTCTAGGTGAGAAGCAATCTAGAGAAGGCAGTTTTAACAGATTTAGCCAGAGACAATAGGCCTGTGCCAGAGTCAGTAGTACAGGGCAATGTGCCCAGGAGAAAAATGTTCTAGTAGCTGCAGTCAAATCTTTGTTTAACGATTTGAAAAGGCGGTTGCAGAAGGTGAAAGACAATGTTAGAGGATAGGTGCGGCCAACCCAGTAGGTAAGTAAAGGATTTAAAACACCTTCAGCAGTACCCAACGAAACGGGAGGCCTGGCGGAACAATGTACAGTAAAAGTGGAAGAGGCTCCTGCGGTGGCAGTAGTTCCTGGCAGTTCCTGGGATCCAGCAGAAGAAGAGAGGCTCTCGTCATGGAGGAAGGTTCAAGTTACTGCACTGCCCAGGGATGAAACCAGCCGCGGTGCTGCCCAAACGAATAAAAGGTACGCTCCTTTAAATGGCAGTCCGGGTGGACGGGTGCCCGGCTATCCGGTCTCCTAGTGCTTGGCACTGGCGATTCGACTAAGGCAGGTCCGGGAAGGTGATTGGCGAACTGGTTGGCCCCATCAGCTCAAGGGAAGAAGACTCTTGCAGAGGAAGATCTTCTCAAGTCGTTGGAGGAAAGTGGTGAGGATCTGCAGCAGGGTTTCACCGGTGGTTCAGTCGATGCAGATGTCTTCAGCTTCTCTCCTCTTCGGTTTCTTAGTTCCAGTGGCAACGTCTTGTCCTCCAGTCCTCAGGACACTGCTTTTAGGCAGCAAGACCCCCATTCATACAGCCTAGCTGTCACTCACACAGTGGGGTGGCTCTCCTGGCAGGAGAACCCCCCAGCCTATCAGGCCAGGGTGCCTATTCCCCCCTCCCACACATCCTGTCTACCCCAGACTCAGTGGTGCCGAGAGGAGGGTTTCAGCGCAGAAGCACGCCAAAAGGACGAACAAAGGATCCCCGACCTGGGTTAGGATTATAGAGAAAGACACGAGAAAGAAATATAATCAAAGTTCTGGCAATAAAAACCTACCGGAGTAAAGTTAATATTAAAATAACCCGGCGGTATGTTAGAGGCTGTCAGTAAAAGTGGTAGCCTCGAACAATGGAAAAATCCCAAAGGGAAATATTTGTGGTCGAATATTTATGGTAGTAACCACTGCCACCAGCCAGAAACTTTTGAGAGAGGGACTGTACGGTACCCCATCGAAAAATGAACGTTAGGTAAAAACTATTAAAGGCATGGTCTAGTAAAAAATTTGATTTAAATAATAGATAGGCAACATAAAAAAAAAAAAATACTAGCATTCTCTTTTTTAAAACTTCCTATGTAAAATTTTGAGCTATTCAAGCTCAAAATTCGCAAAAGCAAGCACATGGGCGCATCCATTTTGTGAAATGGATGCCCTCCTGTGCTGGCTTTTGCTTTTGCGGCACTAATGAAGGAAAAGCCAGCCAGCTGTAGTAAACAAAAGCTACCGCTGGGTGGCTTTCCCTTCATTAGTGCTGTACGCGGAGGACGGGGACCGGAGACCAGAGCAGGAAAGCTGCAGCTGAATCTCGGTAAGTGCTATTTATTTTTTTAAAAAAATAAGCACTAGCTGGGGGGTTTTTTCTACGTTTTCCGGGCTGGAGGAGCCCGGAAAACTTAGAAATAAAACTGCAGCTTTAAAAACGTATTTATGTTTGCGGTCGCTTTTGAAGCGACCGCAAACATAAATACAACGTTATTGTGTTGGAAAACGCTGCGGTTTTTCTTTCCGAGTTTCTCAGGCTCCTCCGGCTCGGAGGAGCCTGAGAAACTCGGAAAGAAAAACCGCAGCGTTTTCCAACACAACCGCGTTGTGTTTCTGCCTGCTGTGGCTTTCACTTTGGGTCTCCGGTGCTCCGGGAGCACCAGAAACCCAAAGAGAAAGCCACAGCAGGCAGAAACACAACGCGGTTGTGTTTACATGCCGCGTAGTGTTTCTGCCTACAGCTGATTTCCCATTTGGGGCTCTCGGGCTCCCCGTGGGGAGCCCGAGAGCTCCAAATGGGAAATGCTAAATGCTGCGTTGTTTCTGCCTAAATCTGCTTTACCATTTGGGGCTCTCGGGCTCCCCGTCGGGAGCCCGAGAGATCCAAATGGGAAAGCAGATTCAGGCAGAAACAACGCGGTTGTGTTGGAAAACGCTGCGGTTTTTCTTTCCGAGTTTCTCAGGCTCCTCCGAGCCGGAGGAGCCTGAGAAACTTGGAAAGAAAAACCGCAGCGTTTTCCAACACAATAACGTTGTATTTATGTTTGCGGTCGCTTCAAAAGCGACCGCAAACATAAATACAACGTTTTTAAAGCTGCGGTTTTATTTCTAAGTTTTCCGGGCTCCTCCAGCCCGGAAAACGTAGAAAAAAAACCCCAGCTAGTGCTTATTTTTTAAAAAAAAATAAATAGCACTTACCGAGATTCAGCTGCAGCTTTCCTGCTCTGGTCTCCGGTCCCCGTCCTCCGCGTACAGCACTAATGAAGGGAAAGCCACCCAGCGGTAGCTTTTGTTTACTACAGCTGGCTGGCTTTTCCTTCATTAGTGCCGCAAAAGCAAAAGCCAGCACAGGAGGGCATCCATTTCACAAAATGGATGCGCCCATGTGCTTGCTTTTGCGAATTCTGAGCTTGAATAGCTCAAAATTTTACATAGGAAGTTTTAAAAAAGAGAATGTTAGTATTTTTTTTATGTTGCCCATCTATTTTTTAAATACAATGTTTTACTAGACCATGCCTTTAACCCTTTCCAATACTTCCATAGTAAGATGGGTTGTACTGGTTTAGTTCATAATTATTGACTAGTAAAGTCAATGGGGACTTTACATGCCATGGGAGACAGTAGTCAGTCCCAGGGTATGGAGTCTATGTTTGGGGGTCACTACGACACCCCTGTGGTACGGCACGGAGGGTGCTGTGTACCACACATGTTAAAAAGATGATTCCTATGAGGGCGAGAACAACCCCATAGACCATAAGCACACAAGATAGCCTAAAACACACACTAGCAATCTGCCTAAGAGTGGGAAAAAAGGGTCTCACTCTTAGCAGGAGAAAAAAAGAAACCCTTCAAATCCAGCAAAGCTGCTGGGGGACTCTATAGGTAAGGGAAATTAGCCTTAGAAGAGAATTCTCCCTAACACGGCTCGAGACGGAGCGAGGCATACTTGTGATACCATGCCACGCCTACATCCACGACAGGGGGAAGGGGGGGGCCACCCATGGACTTCGGATTTTGGTACTAAAAAGAGGGAAAGAAAGGAGGGGAAGCTATGAGGAGGTGGGGAATAGAGGCGTCCGTCATCACCGTTTCCTGATGTGCCGGGGTATGGAAGTCCATGCCCGCCACTAGATGTGCGCGGGTGCCCCACCACCGGATCGCTTGGCGGAAAGTCTCATTGAGTGAGATCCTGTCTTCGAAGCTGCCCGCCGCTTGCATCAAACGGGCGTCGAGGAACTCCTGCAGTGGTCGCATCCGCAACCTGCATAGGTGCACGAGGTAGATGCACAAGGACATCATGCCGAGTAGGGACTTGATGGACCTCACCCTGGCCACGTCCATGGTCAACAGCTGTTGTACCTTGCCCAGGATGGCCTTCGTCCTTTCCTCCGACGATGAAGCCAATCGCGCCACTGTATCGATTCTGGCACCCAGGAACAGGGCGTCTTGCGATGGTACCAAGTGGGATTTCGCAAAGTTGATCAAGAATCCCAGATCCGTGAGCAGTTGGACGGTCTTAGCTGCATGATCGACGGCGGGTTATCTTGACTTTGCTCGGATGAGCCAATCGTCCAGGTAGGGGTAGACGTAGATCCCCTGCAGGTGCAGCGTGCTGCCGCTGGTGCCAGGCACTTGGTGAATACCCTGGGTGCCGACTTCAATCCGAAGGGAAGGGCCTTGAACTGATAGTGTTGCCCTTGGACCACGAATCGTAGGAATTTTCGATGACCTTTGAGAATGGGGATGTGGAAGTAGGCATCCTCCAAGTCCAGCGATGATAGGAAGTCGCCTTCCTCCAGCTGTCCCAGCACATGCTGGAGGGTGACCATCCGGAATTTTAGAGACTTGATGTACCTGTTTAGACGACGAAGGTCCAGAATGGGTCGCCAACCGCCAGTCTTCTTTCGGACGAGGAAGTACTGTGAGTACACTCCAGAACCTGTTTGGGACGAATTCTATCACACCCCTTTTCAGCACGTGGTTTTCCTTCCTGGCCATAGGTGGTAGACGGGGACAGTTTCTTTGGAATTCCAGAGTGTGCCCGTGGGCCAGCGCGTCCAGTACCAAACGGTCGGTGGAGATGGACTCCCACACGCTGACGAGTGGAGGCCCCGGCAGCAGGTGATGGGAGATCCGTCCCGTCGTCACTACCGTCATCGTCCGTCCCCAACATCGCCATCTCCATTCCTGTCTCATCCCTCGGTGGAGGGGAAGGAGGTGAAGGCTGGAAAGGAGGGGGGAGGATGGATTCACCTGCGCTTGTTCGGTGGGCTTCCCGACGGTCCAGGCACCACTGGATCGTCCGCTGGGGTTAAAGGCAACCTTGTCCTTATCTCCGTACACAGGGCCTGGATAGCCATCAAGATAGCTTCCGAGTTGTCCTGTGGCATAGGCACCGGTTGCGACAGGAACGACGGCTGGGGAGTAGGGTCCTCCGTCTCCTCCACGGTCTGCGGCTCCTCGTCGGCTCCACCGTCATTTTCTACGTCCGCCTTGTCGGGATCCCTCCCGTAGGATCGGACTTCCTCGAACTTCTTGTCCAGGATCTTTGCGACGCCAGCCAGCTCGTCTTCAGAGGTATCTGTGTCCATTATGTCTACCTTGCCCCCCCCCCCTCTTTCTCCACCCAGAGTTTCACGGGGGTCTTATTGATAGGCTGAAAAGACGATTCCCTCCAGGGTGGCAGGGAAACTCTAGGCCCGTGTTAGGTCAGTTTTTCTGAAGTCCAGTTAAGGGCCTAGTAAAACCATTCAACTGAGGCAGTACAAGACTCCACTCTTAGTATAAGACTACCACCTGAGTACATGGTAGCGTAGGCAGAGCAGCCAGGCTTATTTTAGGAGGGAGAGAGGGCAGTAGATACAGTACAAGTGAAAATTGTAATACAAATGATCCAAAGAAACACTGAAACACTATGTATTATAAAAATAAAGGATTTATTTAAATACAAGTAGGCCCAGATAAATCTAGGGGTTAAGTAAATACTGAAACATTATATGAAATCACAATATAAAATACAACACTATACTTGAAAGTACACAGACCCAAGTATAGACCTTATTTGGAACACCTAACAGTAGTTCTAGGGAAGTCAAAAGCTTGTTCTACACATTTAGTATAGGCCAAGCCTATTCTTTGGGAGAAAAAGACCAATTGTTACTTTTAGATTACTTTTGGTAATACAAGGACAGTAGGCCCTTCCAGTTGTACAGTGACTCTTGGAACAAATCACATAAACAGTCAACTGGACAATATACTTTTGGTGAATAGTGAAACACTTATTCTAGGTGCAGTAAAAACCTATAACTACTTTTGTCATAACACACAGTTATACCAGGTGAGCAAAACCTAATGGATGTAATATACAATTACAGATGCTTTGGAAATCAGGGAACCCCAGATTGAGGTAAGCAATAACTCTTGTAACTTGTTTTGGATGGCACACAGCTAACACAAGGTAAGTAAAACCCACTTACTTTAACTTCACAATGAAGGGGAAAGTAAAACCCAATGTCACACTTTACTGAATAGATATCCTAGGTAGGCAACAACCTAATGTAGACTTATTAAAGACAGGCTAGCAGCAAGTCAGGGGAAGCAAGACCCAGTTGGGGGACACTCGTACAGTTATCCTAGCAGGACTAACCTGGTGATACCAACAGTTGGAGGACACTCATACAATTACCCTTCAGGAATAATCTGGTGAAACCAACACATTACTTTTGTAAAGAGGCACAACCTAATCACAGGAGAGTAAAATACCTCCACATCTACTTTCTTTTAGACTGGCAAAACAGTGGCTAAGGAAGGAAAGATGTTAACCATACTTTTAAGAATAGTGCATCACACATCCAAGATCAGTAAGAACTTTTGTAACTGTTCACTCTTAGAATTACAGTTACCAACCAACTCTTTACAAGTAAGTAAAAACACTTGATTTCTTTTCTAGGCAGAAGTCCCAATCCCTTCAAAGTCTTTTCCCTTAGAGCATGAGTGTTCTCAGTGGCAGAAGGGGGGGGTCACAAGGACTAGTGACCAACAGGCAGTGTTAGAATAAGTTCTTTAGTAGCAAAAGTCAGAGTTTCATTAGGAAAACTGGGCAAACAAGTGAGTACTTTACTTCTAGGGTTAGAAGAGGGTCCAGGGGCTTCACAGAAGACACCCCAGCAGGATTCTAGCAGTGGGACTGGGTGTACTGGACGAGGGACCTCCCAATCACAGAAAACACCCCAGGACTACACAGAAATCCCAACAGGCTTAAGGTAAGTATATACCCAAGCCAACACAGTACCTCAGCAATGAAGAAGAGATTGCAGCAGGAGAACCTCAGGGACTGCAGCCAAATACCCGGTCACTGGATTCCTTGTCCTGGAGATTGAACACAAGACCTCAGAAGGGACTTTGCAACAGGGATCGATGAAGAAGGCTCTAGGCAAGATTTCTCTCGCGGCTGAATGCTGTTCTGCGGGTTTGGCGCCTTTTCAAGGAGCACAGAAGAAGACAGAAAATCGCGGTTGAATTCTCGTCGTTTAAAAGGTCCAGCACTCTTGTGAGGGGACTTTTTGGACTCGATTCGTGTCTCTGGAGATAGACCAAGATGCCCACGAAGTTTCAGCGAGATTCGGAATTCAGAAGACCGTGCACCGCACAGTGGCAGGAGGTCCCAGGGTATTGGGGTATTGCAAGAACGCAAGGTCACAGCAACCCGTGGGATGGCTCAAAATGCAGGTCGTCTTGAGTCTAGTGGGTCTCACCAGGCTCTGGGTTCGGGTCGTCGTTTTCGGAGAACCCAGGTCGATCGGAAGGAAGGGCTGCAGTAGGCTCCGGTTACAAAGCAGGCTCTCCGGCCGCTGGAAATCATTCCCGCCGCTTTTCCTTCGTCATCCTCTTCGGTTTTCAGTTCCAGTGGTCGACATGACTTCAGCTTCCAGGTTTCCAGTATTCATCAGGAACTGCAACACAACCTCTGCATTCTCTCCCCGCATTTTACAAGAAAGGGGCGTTTGGCTGTCCAATCAGGACAGTCAACCCCCCACTGGGATTTGGCCAAGTTGAAGGAAGACCTAAGACAAAGGAGGGGGAAGTTTGGGACCCCTCCCCCACTTCCTGTGCTTACAGACTGACTGGAGCCTGGGCGGGGTGTCCAGGGGACTCCCGCCAAAGACAAAACTCAAACAAAGGATTTTCCCGCCCTGGATGTCAGGGGAAGGAACAAGAAACGACAAGAAACACTAAAATGGCAGAAAAAGAAGACAGGGGCCATTTTGGTAAAAATTAGCACCCTTAGGTGCCTTTACTGCAGCTGTGATTACAGCACGCGGTAAAGGTGCAACAAATTAGTAAAAGGTATCACTGCCACCAGCCATTAAAGGTAAGCTTGTCACTGTAACAGAATTGTTACAGTTTAAATGTGAAAGGGGATACATTGTATCCCCCCAGCACTCCACATAAGGTGGGGTGTGCTGGTTTCACAGAATAAAATGTAAAAGGGATCCAAAGATCCTTTCTACCCTTGGGAACTGTAGTTCACTCAAGGTTAGCACAAGAAAGTTAAATGGGGAGCCCCTAGGGCAACCCAGCAACAACAGGCACTTATTGGCAATACGTTGTTAGACATGATAACTTTAAAAAGACACTATGGAGAGTCTTAAAAATGACACCCATAAAAAGAGTTAAAGACAGGTGAGTGTGGAAAAAGGTTCCCACTCACTGAGGTATTAATGGAAAATATCTCACTAGAAAAGCAAAAAGTTCTGGAGTTGAACCAGGCAAGGAAGATTTACCAGCCCTGTGGAAATCTTACCTAACAGCCCGGAAGTCGTCTCCACTGGGGGAGCCTCCACAGGAGAATCAGGGCCTTTGCGACTTGGGCGCACCTGAGGCCTTCACCTTGGGGGGAGGATCGCTACCTCACGCCCCAACCCCCTCGGCTGCCGCCGTCTGGAACGACCGGATTCTCCGACTTCCTCTTCACCGAGGCAGAGGGTTGGCTCGTGGTTGATGGCGTCGGTGACATCGCGCCTTGCCTGGTAGCGAAAGAGCCCGAACCATCGGCGCTCCTGGTGCCCGCGGACTCGCATGCTTTGCCTTTTGTTGAGACCCCGTCACGGAGCGCCCTCAAAGGTCTTAGAAGACCACTCAGACTTCCTCTTCTTCTCACATGCTGCTGGGCTTTTCCCTTCCAGCCAGTTGGTGAGTCGGGTACGACGATCCTTCATTGTCCGTTCGGACATGTTCTTACAAAATGCACAGTCCTCCTCTACATGCGATTTGTCGTTGTGAAGGCAGTAGAGGCACCGAGAGTGCTCATCTTCCTTGAAGACATTCTGTAATCTGCATCCAAGGCAGCTCCTGAACAGCTTGGATCCAGGCGTCGTGTTTGCTTTCTCCTCGGCCATGTCCACGCGGGGTAGACCTCAAAGATCTTCCAGAATCCTCCAAGAATTATTATTATTATTTTTTTTTTTTAAAAAGACGAAAATTCACCCTTGATGGGCGTAGAAAATTCCGAAACGGGTCCCCGTTGATCGGAAGTAGAATCACGTGCAGTAAAAATCTGAAGATGGCTGCCAGAGGAGGGGCTTAGGTAGAGGGCAGTCATTGGCTGGGGGCAGTATGAACGAGAGACCAGTGATTGGTTACTAGTAGAAAGACAGTTCAGAAACGAAAAAGAACTGATTTTTTTTCTTTACCAATGATTCCCAGCCTGACGACGGGGAATATTCATGAGCATGTGAATCCATGCCAGATCCCATGCTGGCGAAAGGGCCTGAGAAAAATGGGCTTCGGTGCAAAATTCCTTGGGTGGGTCGCGGCACCATATAGTAAGACTAGGGTAAGGGTGCAGATTAATGGAGTGAGAACAGACACCTTCAGATTAACGAGAAGGGCGAGACAGCTGTCCCCCTCGCACCATTGTTATATGCGCTGACCACGGAACCATTAGCAATATTTATACGTGAGAAGAAGTTAATTTCGGGGATTCAATGCAATTGTCCCTGCTTGCGGACAATATCTTGGGGTATATAACTAAGGTGCATTTGTCTCTTCCGTCCCTGTTGGAACAAATCTCAATATATGGCCATCTTTTGGGTCTTAAAATTAATGTGGAGAAGTCGTGCATTATGCCAGTAAGGGTGGGTGAGTGCGGTTTGAACTCTCGGACCAGATTTCTGGGCATGGAGTGGAAAAGCAGGGGATACAATATTGGGGGATCCACCTAACAAGAGACCTGAGGGGCCGGAGGAACATTAATTATGATACCTTGATGGGACAATTGAAAGGGGACCTAAAACGGTGGACCTCATTGATACTATCGTGGTACGGTCGCATGACCTCTATTAAAATGAATGTACTCCCCCCCCCCCCCCCCATCTCTCACACCTCTACTTGGCCATGCCGGTGCAGCTTCTGGAGAGGTTCTTCAGCAAACTGACTTGTGAGCTCTGCAAATTTATATGGCAGAATAAGACGCCCAGGGTGAAGATGGTGACTCTTACGCTCCTAAGGGACTGAGGGCAGAATGGTGGTTTGGCTTACCTGATTTTTACTTATATTACAAAGCCGCCCAACTGAAGGTCATGCTTGATCATATGAGAGAAGATATGAGGACTGTTAGGCAGAATCCTGCGCAGCTCCCTTAGGGAGCACTACGGAAAATTAAGACTACAGGTATATGCAATAAATCCCCTTTGGTATCAGTCTGTACCACAAAGATTTAGTTGGTAGCTGCGGCTGAGCAGTCAGACTTATCTCAAGAGGGAGATGAGCAGTATTCAGGGTTTACACAATAGGACTACAATACTATGGACTAAGGAAACTCTGACCAAAGCTTTGTATTAAAAAGAATATATATTTATTTTACACACTCGGATATTCACACACAAATCACTAGTATAAAAGCAAGTTAAAATTAGTCAAGAAAAGTATGCACAACTCCCCATTTAAATTGTAGACAAATTTGAGCAAGAGTGAAAACTGAGCAAAACGGCATAGTGAAAAGCAAGCAGAAATGGCACTTCACAAGTTTAAAAAGAGGGAAGGAAAAGGTGGTTATAAGAGTTAGGTGCACCAACACATTTCTAGGTGACAAGCAATCTAGAGAAGGCAGTTGTAACAGATTTAGCCAGAGTCAATAGGCCTGTGCCAGTGTCAATGGTTCAAGGCAACGTGCCCAAGATCAAAGTGTTCTAGTAGCTGCAGTCAAGTCTTTGTTTAACGATTCGAAAAGGCGGTTGGAAAAGGTGAAAGACAATGTTAGATGATAGGGGCGGCCAACCCAGTAGGTAAGTAAAGGATTTAAAACACCTTTAGCAGTACCCAATGAAATGGGAGGCCTGGCGGAACAATGTACCTTAAAAATGGAAGAGGCTCCTGCGGTGGCGGTTGTTCCTGGCAGTTCCTGCAGTTCGGGAGATCCAGCAGAGGAAGAGAGGCTCTCGTCATAGAGGAAGGTTCGAGTTACTGCCCTGCCCAGGGATGAAACCAGCCGCGGTGCTGCCAAAACGAATAAAAGGTAAGCTGATTTAAATCGCGGTCGTGGTGGACGGGTGCCTGGCTATCCGGTCTCCGAGTGCAGGGCACTGGCGATTCAACCAAGGCACGTCCTGGAAGGCCATTGGCGAACTGGTTGGCCACACGAGCTCAAGGGAAGAAGACTCTTGCAGAGGAATATCTTCTCAAGTCATCGGAGGAAAGTGGTGCAGATCTGCAGCAGGGCTTCACCGGTGGTTCAGTCGTTGCAGATGTCTTCAGCTTCTCTCCTCTTCGGTTTCTTAGCTCCAGTGGCGACATCTTGCTCTTCCCTGCTTTTATGCAAAAAGACCACCATTCATACAGCTGTCACTCACATAGTGAAGTGGTCATCCTGGCGGGAGACCCTCCAGGCAATCAGGGCAGAGTGCGACATGGGTTGCTGAGGCAACCCTGTCCAGGGAGCCTACTCCCCCTCCCACACAATGGGTCCACCCCAGACTCAGTGGCGCCGAAAGGAGGGCTTCTTGGCAGAAGCATGCCAAAAGGACGAACAAAGGATCCCCAAACTGGGTTAGGATTTTAGAGAAAGACACAAGTAAGAATTTATATAAACATTCTGGCAAATAAAACCTACCGGAGTAAAGTTAATATAATAATAAACCGGCGGTATGTTAGAGGCTGTCAGTAAATGTGGTAGCCTTGAACAATGGGAAAATCCCATAGGGAAATATTTGCGGTGAAATATTTTCGGTACTAACCACTGCCACCAGCCAGAAACTTTTGAGAGAGGGACTGTACGGTACCCTCTCGAAAATGAACACCAGGGAAAAACTATTAACCCTTCCCAGTACTTCCATAGTAAGATGGATTGTACTGGTTTAGTTCATAAGGATTGACTAGTAAAGTCAATGGGGACTTTACATGCCCTGGGAGACAGTCAGTCCAAGGGTATGGAGTTTATGCTTGGGGGTCACTATGACACACCTGTGTTAATGCACGGAGGGTGCTGTGTAACACATGTGTATAAAGATGGTTCCTATGAGGGTGAGAAGAACCCCATAGATCACAAGCACACAAGAAAGCCTAAAACACGCACTAGCAATCTTTCTAAGAGTGGGGAAAAAAGGGTCTCACTCTTAGCAGGAGAAAAAAATAAACCCTTGAAATCCAGCAAAGCTGCTGGGGGACTCTATAGGTAAAGGAAATCAGCCTTAGAAAATAATTCTCCCTAACAAGGACCTACTGGACATATCTTGAAGATTTGGTAGCTCACCCGTTGAAGGTGAAGGACTATCTCTGGGTCCCGCTTAAAGAGATTCCTGAGAAACTCAGATTGTCCCACTCTGGGGGTGCTCTGGGTAACAGGGAACAGGTGCAAAGCAAATAATATGCTCTCCTCGTGGCCTTCACCCATGTCTTCGGTATGAGCTCTCCCCGTTTAATCTCTTGCGCAAGGGATTGAAGTTCTCACAAAAGTGGTCGGAGAGGGGTCTCGAAAGGGTTGGCCTGATATTTAAGGAGAGGATTTTTCAGGAATTTGAGGAGCTCCAGGGTGTCTTTGGGGAGGGTGGAGTCTCAATTGTTGACTTCCTTCGAGTGAAGGAAATATTTTCCGACTCGAAATAGGGGGTCTCCCTGTCCAGGGACCTGACCCCATTGGAGAAGGTGTTGGACTCCTCAGCCTCAAGAAAAACATTTAAGGGATATTAGGTGGAACTGGCGAGAGGGAAAGTCATGGAGGATGAGTGGGCGAGGATCTTTAAAGTGGCCTTTCATGAAAATCTATTCACCGCCCAATGGAAAATAATTAAAAAATGCTGCAGGGGTAGCAAAGGGATACCTTGAAGCTTTCGAGAATGTTCACAAGGGCTTCCCCGCTTTACCCAAGAAGATGTGGACAGGTGGGTTCACTCTCGCATATGTGGTGGCCTAAGGTGCATATTTATTGGGGCAAAGTGTTAAGTTGGATCAAGGACATAGCTCAGCGACGGAAGGAAGGCTGCCCTCTAAGAGTGAATGGGAGCAGAAGCTGCGGGATATAATTGTGATGGAAAAGTGACAGCAGTGGTGAATGACAATTTGGGGGCCTTTCGGGAGGAATGGAGACCGTTATTATCTGGGAGGATGATGGAGTGGATACCTCTGGGAGGGGTGATTAACAGGAGATGAATAGTGTAGAGATTTTGGGGGCAGCCGTACCACATAGTATAGCTGTGCTGAAACCTAAAGAACCAGAGACATTCAAATATTTTAAGCCCAGGCCACGGTTGTAATCGGAATGACTGGAACATTGAGCAAGCTAAGTGGGGAGGAGAGAAGAAAAGACTGGCAGGGAGGATGTGAGGGGTTTGGTGGTGTTAAAGTGTGGAGTTTTTTTAGGGTGATAGGGACTGAGGTAAGGCGCCGGAGGGCGAGGCATTTCCATGCCAGAAGCCACGCTCTATACTAAATTTGAAGTGCAAGCTAAATTTATCGCTGCCAAAGGTTCCGGTAGAGACCCCATGTTGGGGGTCACACACAAGGATGGAGGAAAGGGGACCGAACATATGAGTAAGAGGACTGGGACGCCCGGCATTCTATGAATATTACATTGCTGTGAAGATCAGGGTGATTGGTGAATGGATGCAGTTGAAGTCAGAAAATCATATACATTGATGAAGCAATCAATAGCAGGGAAGCATATGGACACAAGCTTGGCCCCTGAAGTATAATACACAACAGAGCATGTATTTAAACCAAAAAACAAAGGAAACCCTTAAAGCCTGAGAAGGGACCTAGAAATATCAGGGATTGCAAACATTTCCCTCTCCATTTACTCCAATGGAGGGAAACCCAGACTTCTCATCAGTTGCGGACAGGCTGAGCTTCAGTGTTGGAGAGAGATTGCAAAGCACACAAATAGAAAATCTCTTCAAGCAGATACTAATTAAATCCTTTGAACTGTGCAAGCCAGAATCCAATTTGGGGGAAATACACCAGTTCCAATATTGGCAACTCAGACCTATGAAAAAAGTGACCAAAGTCACCAGACCTATGAGAAAAGTGACAGTGGCTGCCGGCTGCCTTTGCCTCCAGCTACTCTCCTCCACCCACTCCTTGGGCGGACTCCCACCCTGACACAGCCCTCGCTAACCTCAATCTCTCCATCACCAACACCCACGACACTCTTGACCCCTGTCATGAGGGTCCGTCTGAAGCCTTCCAAAAAATGCAATTCTTGATACGACTCCGACCTGGCTACGCTTAAACTCAAGTGTAGGGCAGCTGAGCGGAAATCACTCCAGCCTTGGTTAATCTCTGCAATCTCTTTTTTTCTACTGGAGTTTTCCCAACTGCCCTCCAGCACTCCCTTGTGCACCCTCTTTTCAAAAAACCCTCTGCCGACCCCTCCATTCAGGCAAACTGCCGCCCTATCGCCATCACTCCTTTCCTTGGCAAACTCCTGGAGAAGCTGGCTATCTCTCAGCTGATCCTCCACACTGAAGCTATGGGTTGCCTCCATGACCATCAGTCTGGCTTTAGAGCAGCCAGAGGCACGAAATCTGCTCTTCTGAACATCCGTGAAGACCTGCTCTGAAATCTTGACACCAACACCACCTCTGTCCTCATTCTCCTTGACCTCTCCTCTGCCTTTGACATGGCTAACCACAACATCCTGATCGCATGTCTGCGTGACACCCTGGGAATCGCAGGTCAGGCGCTGGCGTGCTTAACCTCCTTTCTCTCAGACCGCCCATCCCAGGTGCAACTCCCAGCCTTTTTCTCGACTAGAACTCTCTCAACCTGTCTATATGGCTGCCTTGGCACAGGTGATTGCCATTTCCACATCTAACTTCCAGTGTTACGCAGTTGACACGCAGCTATCTTTCAGGCTACCCTCAGCTGCCCCCTCCTCTTCACTCATATCTGACTGTCCGCCATTCAGTCATGGTGTGCTGAAAACAACCTCCGCCTCAACGCTAGTAAGACCGAGATCGTTCTCATTGGGACCCCTGCGCCCGCTTTCCCACTCTCACTCTGGCCTACTTCCCTTGGTCCTGCACCTGCACCCACCTGCGAGGCAAGAAACCTTGGTATCATTTTTGACCCCACTCTCTCCTCCTCTCAAATTTCAGACATCTCTAAAAAAAAATATTTAACTACCAGCTACACCTCCTCAGAGGTACTCTACATTTTCTCACTTTCCCCCAGCGGCTTACCGTCTCCAGAGCCCTGGTTTTCTCTAGGCTGGACTACTGCAACAGCCTCTTCCTCAATCTCTCTAATTCTGTCCTGAACCCTCTGCAACTCATCTAGAACAGAACCGTGAGACTTATCCTTGACCTCAAGCCCAGGGACTGCATCTCTCTGGCGCTGAAATCCCTTCACTGGCCCCCCAGTGGCTGCAAGGATCGAATTCAAGACCCTCTGGATTGTTCACAAGGCTTTCTGGGTCCTGGGGCCTGCCTACCTACAACGCCACCTTCCTAAATACTGCCCTTCCCAAGCCCTCCGCACGTCTACCTCCAACCTTCTGCGAGTAAGCCGGTTCTCCAAGCAGAGATTTTCAGGGAGATCCTTATCTCTCAGCAGTTGCCTACCTCTGGAATAGCCTCCCTGCCACCCTCCGTCTTGAGCCTGATCTTCTTTAGTTACGGAAACTCCTCAAGACCCTCCTCTTCTCTTCCTTCTCTATCCCTCTACCCTGTTAACTTAGTTCTCTGCTCCTTCCCTCTCTCCCTCCTCTTTCTTACAGCTTGCTGACTGGCCGCCAAGTGTAGCTCAGAGTCTCACAGGTCCCTGGCACCCCCGTCAGTCCTCTAGTGCACTTGCCCCTGGGCCCTACACCCCTCACATACTCACTGCACTAGAAAAATAGAAAAAGGAACCCTAGAGAGAGTCTCTCTCTGCACTTACTCCATTCTCCACACTTGGACCCCCCCCCTCCACTCCCCGTCTGTGCACATGCACAATCTGTAAGCACTCTGCTGAAGATTGTCTGTATGTTCTCCCTTGTCTTCAACCCTTAAATCGCACTGGTTAACACTGCAGAATCGCCGTCAGGCCTATTTGCTGATATTCGAACTGTTAAATGTATTTTATGCATGTACACTGCCTGTGCAGACTATTATCGTATCAGAATTTCAAGGGCTCTGAGCGACTGTTGTTTTTCCCTCTGTTCCCACCCTCCTTGAGCGCTTTGAAACACTTGCCTGTGTATAGGCGTTTTATAAATAAACAATACAGACTGGCCACCAGGGGATGCACAGGCGATCATGCTCTCTGTGTGAGCTCTGCCACAACGGCCTGAGAAGTGAGATGAGCCGCCCCTTCTGGGCCCCTCCCGCAGATGGAAAGTGAGCTACTACTGCATGAGTTCCCCCTCTCCCAGCAATAAAAAATCTGATGAAAATCGGTGCCGGACTCTGCACAAAATCACCGTCTTAAAAGCAAAACAAAGCGAAACTGCAGTGGCCCGCGCGAATCCCTGAAGCTGCCTAGACTGCGAAGCAGGCCTACACCGTGGCAGAGAGCACGCTGCCCTGAAACACCCTGTGGTAATCCTCAGGTGTGAAAAAGAGTGCGGAGGCGAGGCGATCAGGCGCAACGACAGAGGGGACACGTAAACCCAGGTGCTGCCAAGGTAAATTCCCCGAATCCTCGAGCCCTCATGCTGCTCCACAGACTCTGAAGGAAGGCCTTGGAACTCGCCCTGACTCGATCGGTGCCCTGCTCTGGGCCGTCGGAGAAACGACATATGGAGATGTGGGAGCTGTCTGGCTACCGCGGATACAGGTCCTGTATCCGGAAGAGCCCACAATACGGAAGAACTGGACGCTCACCCCACGCTCTGGGCCAGCCCTAGGGCCCTCAAGCTGTGCAGACTGCCCTACGCCACAGGACCCGGAAAAGTCCCAGAGTCCCCGGCGAACACAAGAGACTCCCGGCCCGCCGTCAATGGTGAGGCGGAGACCAGCACAGCTGCAAGCGATGACACAATGAGTGAAACCATCAGGGCCCACACGTACCCACTGAACAATTTCAATAGTGCTCGTGGAGCTACCACCAAGACCCCCTTGTGAAACACATGTACGCTCTGAAGAAGTTAGAACTTTGATAGGGTGCCTTCAAACTAACGCAATACGCATTACGCACGCAATTGAGAGAAGGGGCTCGGGCCACATCATCGGGCTCACCAGCAAACACGCAAAGCCCCAACAGGCAGCACTAACACTGACCACGCCACACGAGGCATGTGGAGACCCATGTTTAATGGCACCAGAAGGGGGAAGAAAAGAACTGTGTGAACAGACCAAGAACCCTTAACCTCCGTGCCCCACCAGCGCATTATTGAACCAGCATTCAGAACTAAGACCATGGTATATAGGCCCACACCGGGGAAACTGTTGTCGATACAGAGTGTCTTCTGACCAGGGCAGTTGACAGGCGAGGGCAGGAAGGAGACTCCACCAGAACACAGTGGGTTGCCCCTCCCTCCCCGCCTCACTCTGAAGTACATAAGGAGAGTGGTCGCATTCCAACCTAGGAGCAAACATTGTACACTGACTGAATCGCAACCCAATCCTGGAATCGGACTGAAGACATCCTCCTGCAATCCTGCGGACATAAGAATCTTCTGTTAGACGCCCCTCGTTTAAATCAACTAGGCAGACTACACAAAGAACAAGGACAAAGAAGTGTACAGAAATTTAGCACACACCCAATGCTACGGGAACTCTTCCAAACCATTCTGAACCCTGCGGCTGAATAAGTAAAGCGGGCACATCACCATTGATTGCAAAGAGGATCCTCCGAAACAGACGGAACTGGCCCTCCATTCCCGGTGTACTAAGTGAGCCAGTGTAATCCCCACTGTGAATTATTACCAGTCCTCCCCTTCACTTCGCCCTACCCACAGCATCCAATAGCCGCCACTAAGTCGGTCCAGGTCTGCATGAGTGTATGACAAAAACTAGCCGCCTTTGCCTACTCTCCAGTACCCCCTCACAGTGGCAACCGAAATATGGCTGTGACCGAAACAACAGGAACTGAATCTGCTGCAACAAAGGGAGACATTGCTGCTCTTTAGTGAAATTAGGAACATGGGGACTAACATAGGAGGCAAAATAGACAGAATCACAATGCCTGGACAAGATGGAGGAACAGCTGGACGGGGTGGAAAATAATCAAGTGTCAATTGATACTCTCGAGACACAGCTTGAACACAGAATAGCGGACTTGGAACAACGGGAGGAGGACGTTAAGCTCAAAATGGACTATTTGAAAAACAGGGAATGAAGAAATAACCTGCACTTCTTTGGAATCCCGGAACAAGGGGAAGCAGAAGCGCACCTCATGAAAACCGTCCACGATATCATTAAGCTATTGGTAGATGACGATGAAATTGACAAGCCCAAAACCAAACGAATCCATAGAGCTGGAGGTCCCCCCGGAGGCCCAAGTTCTGTTCTCGCCCGCTTCCATCGCTATCAGGACAAGGCAAGAGTACTCGAAAAGGCAAGGAGCGGTGGATCAATCACCCTTGGAGGCGCACAGATAACGATTTACCAGCACCTGTCCTCCTTGACGTTGTCGCTCAGACAGATGTGTGGCCCCCTTACGAAATAGTTGAAGGAACGAGACATCCGATACAGATGGAGCTACCCCGTCTCCCTCTCCTTTGAACACGGAGGAACGAGGATACGACTTAGAACAGAGAAAGAAATTAAAGCATGCACTTCCGAACAAACCGAACCACAAGGAGATGGAGGAGATCGAAGATAATCGAGACAAGATGGAAGAGAATTGGGCATTCAAAGCCCAAGGAGAAAGAGGGTGAAAGGTTCGAGGAAATATCAGAGAAGCAACGTCTCTCCAGAAGGAGATAACTGACCTGGTCATGCTTGGCGCAACTATCATCATCTCGCCGCAAAAAAAGGGGGAACCAACTGACCAGCTAACACAGTGAATTTTGGTTGACACCGAATAGATGTGTTGAGGAGGGGGTATACGCGGGGGGCTCAATCATAATGGAAGTTTAACTAAGATGGGGGCCGTGAAGTAACGGTTCCCATTGGTGGTTTGATGAAGGGCTGGTACTTTCAACTGGGCCCGATCGGACGCCGTCAATTGGGGAAGGGCATGGGGGTAGAGGGACGGAGGTATGGGTCGGGGGTGTACAAGGGAAAAGGGTTAGAGCAACTTCTTTTTTGGTCCCAAAAGTGAGATGGTTTGATGAATGAAAAAGAGGCAATATGCCGGTCGCAGTTTGTGGCAATTTTCCCTCCAATCCTACAAAATGGTCATAATCTCTAATTTGAAGGCAAGGGACCCCCTTAGAGTGGGTACGCTCAACGCCAAAGGTCTCAACTCACCAACTAAAATATCTATGGTAGCCAGAGAATTTCGTAGGTTGATAATGGATGTTCTCTTATTACAGGAGACCAAATATGTGAGGGGGGAAGAATGACAAATCCTTGAGAAGCATATGAGAATAGAATTCTGGGGCTCCGGACCGACGAGAAAGGGGGGAGTGGGGATTCTCATTAGGAAAGGAATAGAGTTTACAGTGGCCAAAAGGTGGGTGGATGTGGAAGGTTGAGCCCTGCTGGTCACAGGAACTATTGGGAAAATGAACGTAAATCGCCACTATTTACTACCCCATTGCTGGACAAGTTCGGTTTCTTGCTAAAAAGATTCCTAAAATAATGCTTGAGGCCACTGGTCACATTATTCTGGGTGGTGACTTCAATCAGTGGGCAGACCCCGCTAAAGACCGAAAGCCTGGTAACCCTGAGGTAACAGATTGCACCAAGGATGATCGTAGTGAGTTTGCTGTCATGATGGATGTGTATGGAATGAATGACGCGTGGGGGGCAATGCACCCAGATGAGCAGGGCTACACCTTTTATTCCACCCGGCACCGCACTTTTACCCGGATAGACTACATATACTTCTCCAAGGAACTTTACAATGTCATCACTCAGTCTGAGATTGTCACGATCACGTGGTCAGATCACAACATGGTCGTGGCCGATACCCAGTAGGAAGAACTACCAGGCTCAGGGGGAAAATGGAAATGTAACAAAGCTCTCTGGAAGGACCCTGTCTTTCAGACAGATGGAGACAGAAATTAGCGAATATTTTAAGTTGAACAATAACGGGGAGGCATCCAAACAAACTGTGTGGGAGGCGGGGAAAGCAACTTGGAGAGGAGCCCTCATAAGAGAAGGATCCCGTAAAAAAAGGGAAAGGAACCTAATTGAAAACAAACTCAGAAGAGAGATTTGCCAACTAGACGGGGAGGATAGGAGTGAGGACAAGGTTGATCCCAATAAAATCAATGAAGCAAAACAGAAGAGGGAGGAACTCCGACTCTTGGAACACGATCAAATAGAGTATAAGCTACGACTCCTGAAGCAGAAATTTTATGAAAAAGGAGACAAGGCCGACTCACTAGTGGCTGCCAGACTTGGGGAACAAAGGGCTGAGCGAAAGGTGCCTGAAATAGTTGCGGAGGGGAATGCCCCAGCCACAACTACACCCTCCACTCCGGAGGCTTTCACCACCTTCTATGAGACACTGTACACTTCAGAAGTGGACCCAGATTTACCGGACATGGAAACTTACCTGTCCTCTGTCGACATGCCTCAAATATCAGGCTTGGAGCACTTAGAAGCCCCCATAACCGAACAAGAAATCCAAAACGCAATAAAAAGGCTGACCATGGCCAAGTCCCCAGGAGAAGACGGCTATACGGCTGGATTCTATAAAACCTTTAGTGCCCATCTCACACCATTCCTGGTAGAACTTTTTAATGAAATCTTAGATACAGGGAAGGCCCCAGACTCCTTTGTCCGAGCTCTCATAACAGTGATTCCCAAGGATGGGAGGGACCCCAAAAAGTGTGGATCATACCGTCCAATTTCCCTGATTAACAGATGCAAAAATGGACACCCGGGTCCTAGCCTCCAGAATGGAAACACTAATACCCCAACTCATTCACTCTGATCAGGTGGGCTTTATCATTGGGAGACAAGGTGCTGACACAATGCGGAAGACCCTGCACCTTATCAATGCATCCCAGAACATGTTCAACGAACCTGTTGAGCTCTCCATTGATGCAGAGAAGGCCTTCGATTGGGTAGAAGAACAAGTTACTTCTTACCTTGTAACGTTCTTTCGATGGGATGTTCCTCCGATGTATTCCTTATCTATGATATTTGTATCTCCAGCTTGCTGGCCTCGGAAAAATTTTTTCCCAGTAGAGGGCGCTGTGCGTCGACGTCCGTCGAGTAGGTGCTCCTCGACGGCCACCATATCGACGCCAACGTCATCATGCCTATAAATGGCCACGCGCAGCGCCCGTTGCTCAGTTCCGTTTTGTAGAGTAAAGTAGTTATTGTATGAATGGTTACTACCCTTGAAGGAGCGTATGCTGCAACCACAAGGGAAATGTTACTGCGGGGATGGATGGGAAGGGCGAAAAGGAATACGTCGGAGGAACATCCCATCGAAAGAACGTTACAAGGTAAGAAGTAACTTGTTCTTTGAAGGGATTGTGTCCTCCGACGTATTCCTTATCTATGATAGACTCCCATAGCAGTGGTATGTGATTGGAGGTGGGAGTAAGAGATGCCATATTACCCTTTAGGAATGAACAGAGTGTAACACAGCTTTGCCAAATCTAGTCTCTTGACTAGAGGAGGAATCCAGGCTATAAAATTTGGTAAAGTTATGTGCGGACGACCATGTGGCAGCCGCACATATGTCTCAAATTGGTACCCTTCTTTGAAGAGCTGAGGATGCTGCGATACCCCTGGTCGAATGAGCCCTTAGATTTTGAGGGGGCTCTTTCCCTGCCAGTTTGTAGCATTCCAGAATGGCTAAAATAATCCATCTGGAGATGGTTTGTTTGGTTATTGGTAATCCTAACTTATGTCCTGCGTAACCTACAAAGAGTTGGTCTGCTTGTCTAATTTTAGCAAGTCTACTGATATAAAAACTCAAGGCTTGCTTAGGGTCCAGCCTGTGTAGTCCCTCTTCCTCTTTCCCCGGATGGGGAGGAGGCTAGAATGAAGGTAGAGTAATCTTCTGAGTAATGTGAAATTCCGAAACTACCTTTGGGAGGAAGTTAGGCTTCACCTGTAGCACTACTTTGTCCTTGTGAAAAGTTGTATGAGGAGGTTTACAAGACAGGGCTTGTATCTCGCTAAACCTTCTAGCAGATGTTAATGCTACCAATAAAACAGTTTTGAGGGTGAGAAACTTCAATGAACAAGAGTGGAGTGGTTCAAAAGGAGTACCCTTTAGGAAGTTTAAAACTAGATTTAAGTCCCATAAGGGAACTTGGAATGGTCTTGGAGGGTAAACATTAGTTAGACCTTTCAGGTATTGTATTACCAATGGAATTTTGAAATAGGATGGCTCCTCTGCAGTGCGCTTAAAGATCGATAGCGCTGCGAGATAGCCCTTAATAGTGCCAATTTGAAGGCCCGAATTTGCCAAATAAAGTAAGAAGGATAACACCACAGGTGTACCACTTGAAAAGGGTTCGATATTCTTTTCTCTGCACCAGCTGCAAAATGTATTCCAACGGCAGCGGTATAGAGTCTTAGTTGCTGATCTTCTGGCCGAAAGCAACACCTCCATGACGTCATCCTGAAGGTCCCAATCCTTGTACCTCAAGCTTTCAGATACCAAGCGTGAAGATTGAGGGTCTTAATGGCTGGATGGAGAACCTGACCTCCCTTCTGCGAGAGAAGATCCTCTCTGTACGGTAGACTAATTGGGGGACAGATGGACATGTCCAGAAGGTCCGGGTACCACGTTCTCCTGGCCCAATCCGGGGCAATTAGGATCATGGTCTTCCGAAACCTTCTCAACCTCCTGATCATTTGAGGAATGACAGGGACCGGAGGAAACGCGTACAGAAGTGGGAACTCCCAGTCCACTACGAACGCGTCTCCTAGAGCTCCTCTCGGGGGAAATTCCTTTGAGCAAAATCTATCACACTTCCTGTTGATACTGGTGGCGAACAGATCCACTTGAGGGGTTCCCCAAAGGGCGAAGATCTCTTGAAGGACTTCCTGAGCTATCTCCCATTCGTGGGAGACTGTGTTCTGCCTGCTCAGAGCGTCCGCTGTCAAGTTCTTCTCTCCGGCTAGGTGAATTGCTGATAGAGAGATTCCTTCCTGAATTGCCCAAAACCAGAGCTGCATCGCCTCTCTGCACAGTGGCAGTGACCCTACGCCTCCTCTTTTGTTGAGGTAGTGCATGGCCACTGTATTGTCCGTCATTATCAGAACGTTTCTCCCCCGTACAGACGGCAGAAAAGCCTTCAGTGCCAGTCTGATGGCTATCAGCTCCAACAGGACTCCGATGGAGACCAACGACCGCTGATGGTCAAGTTGTTGGCATGGGCTCCCCACCCCGTGAGTGAGGCGTCTGTGACTACTGTTATCTCCGGCCATGGTTGCCAAAACAGTTCTCCTTTCAAGATGTTCTCTGGAGAGGCCCACCATTGAAGGTCGTGGGCTACCTTCTCCGGAATCCGGAGGAGATCTGTCATCCTCCTTGAGAATTGTGACCACTGAGTCCTCAGTGCCCACTGAAGGGATCTCATTCTGAGGCGAGCCTCTGGCACAAGGAATATGCAGGATGCCATGAGGCCTAGCAACCTCAAAAAGTCGTAGGCTGGGAGACGTTGGGCATTTTGAAACCTGGTGACCATCTGCAGAATATCTTGAGCCCTCACCTCTGGTGGCAAGGCTTTTCCCAGGGACGTGCCCAGGACTGCTCCAATGAACTGGAGTCTCTGTGATGGTATCATCTGTGACTTCTTTAAATTGAGGGAGAAGCCCAGCCTGTGAAGGGAGTGGCAGACATAATCTAGTTGGATCTGAGCTTGTTCCGCAGAAACTGCTCTGATCAACCGATCGTCCAGGTAGGGGTAGACGTGAATCCCTTCCCTCCTTAGACTTGCAGCCACAACCGACATTAGCTTGGTGAAGACCCTCGGGACGGAGGTCAACCCAAATGGCAGAACTCGAAATTGATCATGAGAGTTGCCAATTGCGAACCTCAGGTACTTCCTGTGCTTGGGATGGATAGGCACATGGAAATAAGCATCCTGAAGGTCCAGAGATACCAACCAGTCCTGAAGCTGGAGGGCCTGAAGGATCTGAGAGAGAGTTACCATCTTGAACTTGTCCTTCCTTAGGAACTTGTTCAATTCTCGTAAGTCCAGGATGGGTCTCAGTCCTCCGTCTTTCTTTGGTATGAGAAAGTATGGGGAGTACCAGCCCTTGTTCCTGTCCGCAACAGGTACCGGTTCTATGGCACCTTTCTCTAGCAGGTCTACAACTTCCTGCAAAAGGAGCGGATCTGGCACTTTCAGAGAGCTGTTCCCCGGTGGATGTCTCTGAGGGATGCGTAGAAAAGGCAGGCAGTAACCTTGGGCAACTGTCTCCAATGCCCAAGCATCTGACGTAATAGCCTGCCATTCTGTCAGATGGTGAGTTAACCTGCCCCCTACAGGTGTCTTGTGATGGGAGACCTCAGAGTGGTTTGGGAGCGGCTGATGCAGTTGCCGAAGGTAAAGCGGCTCCTGCTCCTGCTGATGCGGCTTTCTTTCATTTACCCCGTCCACCACGGGTACATTTTCCTTGGCCTCTTTGAGTCGGCCGTCCTCTGCCTCTTCCATTTGTGGAATAATAGCGAAAGGACCTTCCTCTCCAAGAGGATCCTGAGGGACGAAAATTAGTTTGTCGGATTGCAGCTCCTAGTGACTTAGCTGCTGCTTTAGATGTTTGTAGCTTTTCCAAACTGTCATCCGCCTTTTTACCAAATAGGGAAGAACCGTCAAAGGGCATATTTAAGAGTCTGGCCTGTATGTCAGAAGCAAAGCCGGACTTTCTCAACCACGCATGCCTGCGGATTGTGGTGCTTGCCGCCATGGCCCTGCTGATACTGTCAGCAGAATCAATGCCAGTTTGAAGGGACTCACACATTGCATCTTTACCATCTCTGATGATATTTAAAAATGCGTCCCTTTCTTCTCCTTCCGGAATGCAGTCAGCCGCCGATGAAGCACACTCCCAAAGAGTGTGGCTGAACCTAGCGAGCGTACAAGTTGCATTAATAGATTTTAAAGCCATGCTACAGGCTGAGAAGACCTTCTTAGCCATGGCATCATATTTTTTATCATCCCTATCCTGAGGAGCAGTGGGGTAAGCAGAAGTACTGCCTGATGAAGTTGCAGCCTGGACCACAAGACTCTCTGGAGTAGGGTGTTTAGATCGGTATTCAGGGTCAGCAGCAGATACCCTATATTTCGCTGACAACTTCTTGTTAACCGCAGGGACAACTTCAGGAGTTTCCCAGTTAGTTAAAATCTTTCTTTGTAAAGCAGAATGAAAGGGAACCACAGGATCCTCCTGTGGACCTTTATCCAGAATATCTGTGAGGTCATCCTGTTGAAAAACAGGTGAAGGCGCAGACCAACCCATGAACTCCATAATTCTTGACATTAGGGTTCTATGAGGGGTATCAGCATGTTCCCCTGGGTCTGGTTTGACAAATTCCACTTCTGGGGAAGTGTCTAGGCCACTTGCTTCCTGTAATGCATCCTGAAGGTCTTTCAACCTTCTTTCCTCAGAGGCAAAAGTCTCTGGTTCAGGTAATGTGGTCCTCTGCAGCCCAAAAGGCCTTTCTTGATCAGAATCTTCCCTTTCTTCAAAAATTGAAGTTAAGGGGGGATGCTCTGGTCTGTGAAATGGTATAAAACCCATCTCTAAAGCAGTGGGAGCCATCATCAGTGGCCTTGAAAAGGTCGATGTCGTCGACGCTGATGTAAAAATCCTCGAAGGCGCCGACAAAGGCGTCGAGAAAACTGGAAGAGGCCTCGAAGAACTCGAGAGGATTGGAATCCTGCTCGAGGATGTCGATGACGTTCTCGACGTCGTGTCGGAGGCTCTTGATGTAACCGTTGGCTGTGGAGTAGCCGTGGGCCTTTCTTTTATCGGCGTCGATGTCGGCGTCAACGTCGACTCGATTGACAGATGCGTCGAAGAACCCTACGATAACGGCGTCGATGGCGCTGATCTATGCTTCGAAGGGGCTTTCGACGTTGGCGTCGAAGATGCTTTACTTCTCGATGGCTCATGGCGCTTTCGGGTCGACTCTTTCGCCGGGTGCTTCGACTCGCGGCGTTTAGATTTTTTGGGCTTTTCACCCGGGGTATCACCCTCAGCTGACTTCGAGGGGGACGAGGCCGCTTTCTCGAAGACGCTTAGCATCTTTTTTCTGAATTCCTCCCACTCAGCTTGAGAGCTGTGTTTTGTGGGGCAATTTACTCTTTCAGGGGAACTAGAAGATGACGATAAAGGGGATCTTCTTCGTCTTTTTTTCGAGTGTCTAGACCTCGATGAGTGGTGGGAGCCACTTCGAGACCTAGACCGAGAATGCTTTCGACGGTGAGGAGACGAATGTCTAGACTCTACCGCGGAAACTTTCGAGGAAGTTAAAATTGACTTACCTCTCTCGAGCTTCCCCTTACGCTCCTTCAAGGCTTTCGCCGTCATGGATAGGCATTCCTCACACTCCGAACACTGGTGTTCGATTCCCAGACACCACAAACAGATCCTGTGAGGATCCGTCAACGACATTTTCTTCCCACAGTCTCGCCATTTTTTTAAACCGGACCGAGGCGTCGTCGGGTCGGAGGAGGAAGCCATCGAGTACAAATCGGTTTTCTCGAGGAAATATGAATATATATCGACTGATGAACTGAGCAACGGTATTCCAAGGCACACGAAGCGCGGAAAAACGGAATTGAGCAACGGACGCTGCGCGTGGCCATTTATAGGCATGATGACATTGGCGTCGATACGGTGGCCGTCGAGGAGCACCTACTCGACGGATGTCGACGCACAGCGCCCTCTACTGGGGAAAAAAAATTCCGAGGCCAGCAAGCTGGAGATACAAATATCATAGATAAGGAATACGTCGGAGGACACAATCCCTTCAAATGGGTTTTTTTGATGGCGGTCCTACGGAAGGTGGGAATAGGCTCAAAGTTTAGAAAGGGCATACAGGCGGTTTACAAGACTACCAAAGCATCCATATTTTTGAATGATGAATACTCCAGGTGGTTTGGATTAGGACGTGGCACTAGTCAGGTGTGCCCGCTCTCGGCTATCCTTTTTGCCCTCTCCTTGGAACCTTTAGCACAAAAGATAAGAGACCCTCGAGTGGAGGGACTCTGGATGGGGGGGTGGGGGAGTAGAATACAAAGTGGCGCTGTATGCTGATTACATACTCCTTCATACGGCCTATCCAGCAACATCACTCCCTCAAGCACTTTGCCTTCTTGAAGAATATGGTCAATTTTCAGGCTTTAAGTTTAACAAGGCTAAGTCTATTCTTTTCCCCCTGCAGGGTTCCGTGGAGACGAATGAAGCTAAATTTTCCACACTGGGTCTCAAGATTGAACACACTAATTTGAAATATTTAGGCATACAAATCACAAGGGAATTAGATAAATTATATGAAGCCAACTTCCCCCCCGTTTCTCCAAAGGTTCAACGCAGATCTTATAAAGTGGGACAAACTGACAATATCTTGGTTAGGGAGACTTAATGCGATTAAAATGGTTTGTCTCCCACGGTTCCTGTATCCCTTCCAAATGCTTCCTATAAAAATGCCAGTGAATTTCTTTCTTGCGGTAAAGAAAGCCATTGTAAGATTCCTTTGGCAGTGGAAAAGGGCCAGAATTGCTTATGATAACCTGACATTGCCCAAGGACAAAGGTGGAGTAGGTCTTCCAGATCTTAAGAAATATTATGAAGCGGTCCAGCTACGAGTCTTAATTCCCCACCTACGCAATCACAAAGAACCCCAATGGATTGCTATGGACAATTTTTATTTGTCCCCAGCGACAGTCTCAGAGTGGCTGTGGGCTCCAAGCAGGAAGCTTTTAAATAGACTGAAAAAGTATCCGATATTAGGAACCATATGGGAGATTTGGAGGGAGGGCACAGAGACGCGGAAAGTCACCACATGGCCATCCCCACTGAGCCATCTATGGTTCCCGGGTATTAATGAACACATCCCAAATGTGGAAAGGTTTCAAACATGGTAGGAGGCGGGTCTAGAAAGGGTGGGCCAACTATGGAAAAAAGACTCCATCACACTCCCGGGGTTGACAGAAGCCCTGGGAATAGGCACATTATCTACCTTTCTCTTTCTGCAGATAGAAAGTGTGTTAACGAGAACAGAGCGGAGGGGCAAACAGAATAGAGACCGTACTCCCTTAGAGATGTTATTAAACTCTAGGAGATGAAGGGTCCGATATCCATTATGTATAAAGCATTAGTAGATGCTGGTAATAGGACCACAGAACCATTGAGAGGTAGACGGGAGAAAGATCTTGGAGAACACATTGACTCAGAAAAGTGGGGGAGAATATGTAGAGCCGCCTCAAAAAACATCCATATATCAAATCAATACAAACTGCATGCCATCAAACTTCTACACCGGTGGCAATATGACCCATTCAAGCTCTCTAAAATGATCCAGTCGATTAGTCCACAATGCTGGCGTGAATGCGGCAGAGTTGCCGACTACTGGCGTATGTGGTGGGGATGCCCCTGGATCAAAATTTATTGGGATGAGGTCCTGGGGTGGATTAGAGACCTAGAGGGTATCCATAGGGTGGCAGATCCCCATCTCATTTTGTTCGGATTTGAGAAATGCGAGGACGAAAGGATTAAAGGTCTGGCCCCACAGCTATTACTGGCGGCCCGTGCACTGCTGGTGACGAAGTGGAAATCCACAATAGTTCCGAGTAAGAGTGAATGGGTGAATGTGGCTTCGAACATATGCATCATGGAAAAGATAGCATCATCCCTACACGGAAGATCTATGCAGTGTGATGTCCTGTGGATGGATTTCATAGCCAAGTACATGCCAGGAATAATGGATTAATAAGTTATATTGATATGTAATATTGCTCACAGTAGACACCCCACCTCTCAGGATGGTCAGGATTGCCGCATTTGCTATGTAAAGTTCCAAAACATGTAACCAAAAGTGATATGTAAGAATGCACATGAAGCGCCCCTCTGATAGGGGAGTCCCTTGAAGTACAAACTGTGACTATTTGAAGATCTACTCATACATGTCTCATTCGGTGTTTGCTTGACTCAGGAGGGTGTGGGGGGAGGGAGCTGCGACTAGTCACCCTCATGATTTACAGTTCAAAATTGTTAGGACGTATGATGGTCGTAATCAGTTATCAATTGGAAAAGTCTCCAATTCTGTTTTGTACTGCTTTGGGTGTACTCCTTCTGTGACTTGCACTTATAAAAACCTAATAAAATTGAATAAAAAAATAAGCAAACAATACAAATACCAAACCAGGGATACAGCAATAAGTAGATCTTTGACTGCATTATTAAAAATCCAATCTAGTGAGCAATTGACAAAGGGACCGAGCACGAACGTTTAAGGGCACTTAAAGCGCAATAAACCACTATTGGCCTCATCACAAGTTGGGCGGTATCACAGTGGTATTGCTGCCGGGATACCGCCCGCCCTAATAGCGCTACCGCCACCCGTTCCGGTGCTATTAGTCCTTCCCCATTGGGCCCATTTGAGAATTTTCGGCATGATTACTGTCAGCTGTATTACTCAGAGCTGAGGGTAAATACTGCCAAACCTGTGATTTGGCGGACCCTTAAATGCAGCGGTAATAGCGTTACCGCTGCATTTAAGGGTTACCGCCCAACTCGTGATGACCCTGTATATAGGAAAATATGGCAAGAGGAGCTAGGAAAGGAAGTTTCAGAACAGAAAACGACAAAATTAGAAGGAAAACTATGGAAAAATTAAAGTTACTCACTGTAGTGACTAGAGTACTCAGTCCTTAGTACCCTTTCCTCCATCCTTGTGGGCATCACCCAACATGGGGGTGGTAACGGAACCTTCGGCAGTGAATGTAGTCCAGCGCGTGGGGGCAAGGCCCCTCCGATGACCTGCCCTCCTTAGCCGCCTCACCTCAGTCCCTTTTTACACATTGGACGCTTTAATACATGGCTATACTGAATACTGGCATACATGCGGGGGAAGATGGGTGGGACGTATGGAGTAAAGGGGAATAAGGACTGAGTACTCTAGTCACTACAGTGAGTAAGTTTAATTTCTCATACATTCCATCCCCTTTCTCCCATCCTTGTGGGCGAGTCTACCGGATACCATAGGGTGGAGCTGTGACAACCTGCCTCAAATCTAGGCTAAGGCAAAAAGGTTCTTCAGAACCACCTGACCGAACTCTTCATCTCGCCTGGAGCTGGTAGCCACGGAATAGTACTTATAGAACGCTGACGGAGTGGCCCAAGTAGGCAACCTGCTGATGCCATTTCCAGGAAGCATGTATCTGAAGCGGGACAGCTGTGGCCTTAGCTCTGACTGCATGGGTACGAATCCCTTCAGGAACTTGTTTGCCTATGGCTGTGTACGCCTCTGTTAGGGAGAAATCTCATTCAATGGCTAATTTCCCTTACCTAGTGAGTCCCTCAGCAGCTTTGCTGGATTTCTGGAGTTTATTTTTTCCACTGGGTAAGAGTGTGAGCTTTTCCCCCACTCTTACCTATGTTTTGCCATGTGTATTTCATCTGTTTTTGTGATTGTGGACTCTGGAGTACACCACTTCAGTAACCCCACTCATTTTGTCTGTTACACAGCACCTTCAGTGAAGGGACACAGGATTGTCTTTTAGACTTCCCACCGACTCCATTTCTGGGGTTGACTACTGTCCCCCAGAAAAGGGTAAAGTTGCCATTAACTTTACATAGTCATTTAACCACAGATCCAGTACACCCTTCTTACATGGAGTATTGGACAGGGTTAATTCTTAGCCTTTTTTATCTGTACCTTCTGGAGCATTGTTTCGCTCACTGGGTACACTTAACACTAAGACTTGGCTGGTGGCAGTGGTACCTACCCTAATTTTCCTACCGCGATTATATTGCATAACGTGGTAGTGTTTTAGGCTATTTTAGTAGCCTCAAACATAAACCCGCTTGACCAAATACTCCTCCTTTTGGCTCCGGTCGGGTTTATTCACCATTTCTTTTGGTTAAAGTCCTTCTTGTGTTTTACTTTGCGCGGCAAACCAGGTTTGCCTTCTTTGTTCACTGTCTTTTGGCGGGCTTCTGCCAAGAAGCCCTCCTCTAGGAGCCTGGGTGTCTCGGGGGGCTAAATGTGAGGGAGGGGTGTAGTCACCCCCTGCACAGGGTATCCTAGGAAACCCAAGTCGCACTTTGCCATGATTGGCTGAGGTGGATGTCCGGGCTGGACAACCCCCCTGCTGCGTGATTGACAGTCAGGCTGTGTGAATGGGCTGGAAGTCAGTCGCCACTGGAACTACAAGGAACCGAGGAGAAGACGACGGATGCGGCAACTACTCTGTCCCGGTGAAGCCCTGCTGCAGTCCTGAGCTATTTACCCTTTGATGACAAGAGAAGATCCAGTCCGGAGTCTTCTTCCCTTGAGCCTGGTGGGGTCAACCAGCTCATCTTCCACAGCCAGAGGATCCTCTTTGTGGTGGAAATCGCTGCTCACTGCTGTAGAGGTCCCGATAGCCACCTGAAGAGCCTCTCCTGTTCTTAAAGGAGTGCACCTTTTATTCACCGTCGCTGCTGCTGGCTTCATCCCTGAGTAGTGCAGACCCCTCCAGACGTCGTGCTTCTCGTCTCCATGACCGAAGCACCAGGAACCGTGGGTCTGCAGGAAACTACCAGGAACAACTGCCGTGGCACCAGCTTCTTCCTGACGCTGGCTCCGGCCTATTGGCTTTTGCATTTCTGTCAGCGAGGGTTCTCTGATTCTGTCTGCCTTGACAAAAGTATTGCCTATGATTTTTGCCCCCAACTCGCTCTGGTTAACTCGGGTGCTAAGTGTGTTTTTGCCCCGGTAACATTTCCTTCCGCGGATATGCGTATCTTTCGTAAGACCAAACTGTCATTACTGTCAAAAAGTGATTGCATATGTATTCCCGGTAACGTCTTTTGTTTCGCAAAACACCGGTCCGTTAAAACATAGGGTACTTACCTTAAATTATACTGTGCCAAGTGAATTGGTTGTTTGCAGTGTGTTTCACGTGTGGCTTTGAATTAATAGAAGTGTTGTGTTTTACAGATGAATTAAAAATAAATGTACTTATATTTTTTACGTGAAACCTTGAGCCAGTGTTTGCTTGAGTCACAGTAATTGTGGTCCCTTTGTGTAATCTCTGCTACTGCTAATATACTCTTGAGATAAACCTGGCTGCTCCGCTACTGCTACCACTTTAACATAGTAGTACAGGCTTGTACCAAAGGTGAACTTGTATTACCACCTGTAGTCTTAATCGTTTGTAGTGGTCCCTAAGGGCACTGCACAGGATTCGCCCTAACAGCCTCCAAGATGGTTGGGACCATCAAATGGGCAATAGAAGTTTTGGAAGCCTGGGAGCCGGGGGACGTGCTCCCAATCGTGATGAACAATGCCTCAGATTTCCTTAAAGATTTTGTCAGAGAGGTCGAAGGAATGAAACAGCCTTTCAGCATCCGGGTTCGGGAAGAACACCGGCAGGCAGATCTGATTCAAATGGAATGGAGTGACCACCTTGGGCAAAAAATGTGGATGAGTGAGCAAGATGACCTTGTCGTTATGAAACGTGGTGAAAGGTTCACATGATGACAAAGCCTGCAGCTCGCTGACGCTGAGCAATACAGCTTTCAGTTTAACCAGCCTGATGTCCACCGAGGCCATCGGCTCAAAAGGCATGTGCTGCAAGGCAGCAAGAGTTCCCAGATAGGATGAGGCCTGTGTACCGGAAGAAAGACCCTGCACAACCCCTTAAGGTGGGCCTTACCCACCAGGTTGGCTGCTGAAAAAACGTGCTCCAGGGAATTTGTGTAGGCCCCAATAGCTGCCAGATAGGTGCAGCAGGTATCTACCTGAACGCCGCAACAAGCCATGTGTGCCAGCACGTCATCCAGGGAGCAGGTGAGCGGGTCAAGCCCCTTGACATGAGCCCAGTGGCAAAACCTTGTCCACTTACTCTTGTACTGAGCCAGAGTCAAAGGCCTCCTGAATGATGTCCCAGTTATCCTCAGAGAACTGAGCATGGTTAAGTCTCAGCTGGTCAGGAACTAGGCCGCTGGGGCCAGCCTCGCCAGATCCGGTTGCTCCACCGCCCCGCCCAGCTGCAACAGGAAGCCCCTACTGGGGAGCGGAAGATGAACCGGTCCCTAGGAACACAACTGCAGCAGATCCAAGAACAATGCCCTTGAACGCCAGTGCAGAGCGAGCAGGATGAGGCTGCAGCCCACAGATGCCCAAAACGTGAGGAGGGTTAGCTGGAGCAACGGTGGAGGAGAAAACGCATAACACCTGCGGCCGTGCCAGCAGAGCTGGAAAGTGTCTCCAAGAGACTCCTGACCCCGGCCCGCCCAAGAGGCAAACCGCAGGAACTTGGAATTCAGAGGAGATGCGAATAAGTCCAAATCCGGAAACCCTATCTCTGGAACAGGGGCAACAAGGAGTTGATGTGTAACTCCCACACGAAGATGTTGAACCTCAAGCAGCTGAGTTGATCCAGAAGGGCCCATTCCCAAATCGCCACCATGCACAGGAGGTGGGAACGGGTGCCACCATGCTTGTTCAGGTAAAACATTGTTGTGGAGTTGTCGGTCCTGACTAGAACTGCTGTGCCCCTGATGAGGCAGGAAAGCCTTGAGTGCCAGGCCCACTGCCCTGATTTTGAGACAACTGATATGCAGAAGTGCCTCCGCCCTGGACCATGCGCCATGAATGCAGTAGCCCTCCAGAGTCGGGCCCCAGCACGAAAGCGATGAATCCGTTGTCACCACCAGAGTGCGCTCCGGCTGGGTAAAGGGGGCTCCCACTGCCACACTGCCGTCCATCTGCCACCAGCAAAGATCCGGAAGGAGGAGCGGTGGGATTGGGATCCTGTACGACTGAGACCCCGTCTCCTGGTCCCAATTAGCCGCCAGGTGAAGCTGGAGGAACCTCATTGTGATGCGGGTGTGCTGAACCGTGAGCACACACAATGCCATCAGTTCCACAAGGTGCTGGAACCACCATGCAGAGGTGGCTGAATTGGCCAGAAAGTGCCCTATCACTTTGCGGGGGGAGCGGAGTCTCTTTGGCATGGGGAACACGTGCTGCATCGCTGTGTCCCAGCGCACTCCAAGGAACACCAGATCCTGAGCAGGAGTCGCCTGCAACGTCCGCCGGTTAAGGGAAAAGCCCAACTGGTAAGGAACATCTGCCAGCTTTTGGCAGCAGTGCACCACCCCCTCGGGAGAGAGAGGAGAACAAAACAACGATCTTACTAGGCCCAGTGACAATGAGAATGCGCGAGTGCATGGGGGAGGGGAAAAGTGCATGGAAGGGGGGAGAAGTGGAAAGTGCGGACCAAAGGATAAACAGATTATTAATAAATAAATACATAAATAAATAATAAAGGCAACAAACAGTGATAGTGCAGCCAGCAAGTGGCAAGTGCTGGGTTTAAGGCAGCAGACAGGATAGGTCTTGATAAGTGCAGGAAGGAAAAAGGAGGGGCTGTATGGGTACAGATACAGACACCGGTGCAAGGGGTGGCCCAGAGGTAGTGCGGGAGGGTGGCAGGGTGAGCAGTTACCTGGGCCCGGAGGACAGAGGGTGGCCAGGTGCACGGCGCCAAGAGAGAACCGATCAGCACGGGAGAGGGGGAGCGAAGGCAGAAGCAAAGAGTAAGGTCTTGAGGTGCTTCCGGAACCAGAGATGATTCTCCTCAAGTTTTAGAGTGGCAGGGAGGCTGTTCCAGAGGGAGGCCCCTGCCGAAGACAGATCTACCCCCAGCTCGTTTCTTAGAAAAACTGACCCTGAGGGAGTTTGAGTTAGTGGAGTGAAGAGCTCGAGAGGGGAGGTATTTACAGAGGGATTGCTGAAGGTATTTTGGACCCAGGCCCCAGAAAACCTTGTGGACAATGTAGAGGGTTTTGAATTTAATCCTTGCATCCACTGGGAGCCAATGGAGAGATTTCAGAGCTGGAGTGATACGATCCCAGGGCTTGAGGGCATATAAAAGTCTTGCAGTCCTGTTCGGGATTAGTTGCAGAGGCCTGAGAGTGGAGGCAGGTGGATTTAGAAAGAGGATGTAACAATAGTCCAACCTAGGGAGAGCCAGAGCTTGGGAGACAGTAAGCTTCTGGGGGAAGGAGAGGAAAGGCAGAGTACCTCTGAGGCGGTGCAGTAGGATGTTTCACTTTTTAGAGACATCAGAGATGTGGGCGGAGAAGGAAAGTGTGGAGTCAAAGATGACCCCCAGGTTCTTAGCCTCGCAGGTGTCGGTAGGAGGAAGGCCAAAGGAAACTGGCCAGAAAGTGATGGGAAAGGATGGTGAAGGTGTGCCGATGAGGAGGATCTCCGTCTTACTGGCATTCAGACAAAGATCATTGGTGGCACACCAATCTTGAATGGCAGTTAGGAAATCAGAGATGGGAGAGGAGGTGGCAGAGGGCATCGTAAAAATGAGTTGAGTGTCGTCAGCGTAGCACTGGAAATTTGAGCAGAAAAAGGCAATGCAGTGGGCAAGAGTTACCAGGTATTGGTTGAAAAGCTAGGGCGAGAGGTTAGACCCCTGGGGAACACCACAGGAGAAGAGGAAGATCGATGATAGGAATGACCCAAGTTGGAAGTTGGAGGATCGATCAGAGAGGAAAGAGGTCAGCCAGGCCAGAGCCTGATCAGTGATGCCCAGGTTATCACAGAGACGGTTGAGCAGGATGGTATGGTTGACCGTGTCGAAGGCAGAAGAGAGATTGAGTAGGATGAGGACAAAGGGAATGTTAGAATCAAGGTTGGAGAGCAGATCTTCACGGATGTTCAGGAAAGCAGTTTCCGTGCTTCTGGCAGCTCTGAAGCCAGACTGGTGGTCAGGAGACAGCCAACATAATCAAAATGAATGTTAAGCTGAGAGATGGCCAGCTTTTCCAGGAGTTTGCCCAGAAAGGGAGTAAAGGAATTTGGGCGATAATTAGCCGGACATGAAGGATCACTTTGGGTTTCTTGATAAGAGGATTCACAAGTGAGTGCTCCAGAGGGGAGGGGAAGGATACTGAGGCAAAGGAGTGGTTGCAAAAATCGGCAAGGGCCGGAGTGAGGGTGTCAATGTGGTCCTTGATAGTTTTAGAGGAACAGGGATGAACCTGTTTTGACAAGGCTTTCATAGATCGGACATGTCTAGCGACCTCATCAGGAGAGGAAAGAGGAAAGGACGAGAAGGAGGGTGGGGGGAGGGGTGGCTGAAGGAGGGTCAGCAAGCACAGACAGAGAGGGGGGGAGGAGAGGGCAGACAGGATGTCTTTTCTTTTTTGATAAAGTGAGAGGCAAAGGCATTGCAAAGAGCCTGGGAGGCAACAGGAGGGGTAGAGACTGCAGCAGGGTTGGCCAACTCCTTGCAGATTTTAAAGAGTTTGGCTGAGTTGTTCCATGCCGCAGAGACATGGGCTTGAAGGTGGACTCTCTTCTTGTTGAGGACAGAGAGTCGCCCTGGTAAGTGGAAGTGGTAAAACATAATTGTGAGGTTTAGGGAACACAACCTTTCCCTTGCGCACAGGGACTCTGCTATGTCTGCGGGAGTAATCATCTTGAAGCTTTTGAGCGGTAAAGACAGGTTGAGAAATGACAGGTCCAGGACTACCTTTAGGCCAGCCTGGTTGCTCTTGGGTACCGCAAAAATCCTACCGTAGAAACCGGAGCCCCTGTCTGACTGAGGAACTGGCTCCACCGCCTGCATCTCCAAAAGAGAATGGATCACCTGCACCCTATCTGAAGCAGAGGAGGAGAGGGAGGGAGAGGAAAAGGAAGAGGTAGACTGAAGCCTGTGGAGACTATAGAAAGGATCCAAGGACTCTTGAAACAACGATTCCAGTTGTCCTGGAAGAGAGCCAGCCAGTCCCTTACAGGTAAGCATGTTCTCCGACTGTTACTGCACTGCTTTTTGGTATCTGAGGCAAGAATGGAGGAGGGGGAGCGGAAAAAAACATGCAAAGTCCTCTGTTTCCTCCTGTGTTCACTAGGCGACCTGTCAGGTCTCCATGCACCACGATCCCAAAAACCCCTTGAAGCTGGTTAAAAAGCGGAGTTTGAAGTCTGACCTGCCCTGAGACTGAGGATAGGACTTCTGCCCTGGCTTCGTCAGGATGGCTAAGTAATTGTCGGTGTGTGTAGAGGTGGTGGTCTTAGTGAACTCATCATCGCTGTGTGAATGAACAAAATCTGAGCCCCTAAAAGGAAGGTCTAGTATTCTTTCTTGCACATCAGACGAGAATTTAGTGGCATGCATCCATGCAGTCCGTCTCATTTTGACCCCCAGGAACAGGCCTCTGCTGGTTGTGTCGATGTGGGAGACTGAAGACTTCATGAGGTCCTGCACAACTGCCCATGCATCTGCCAGGCCGGATTTGATGAGGCCTGCCTCTCCAGAGCGAGGTCAGGCAGGAACTCCCCAAGCTCTCACCACTGACATAGCAGTGTTTGCCGAAATACTCAAGGGCTTTGTCCTCTTGAGACAGATAACAGGAGGCAGTGCCTGCAGAGGACATAGACGAAAACAATGGTTTAGAATACAAAGAGGCCGTTGCCATCACTGTTGAGTGTGTTTGAGGGTGGGAGGCCAGGAGGATTGACTCCATTCAGGAGCCTGAACCGGCTGTCCAACTTCTTGTTCATCTGGGAGTTGGTCCTGCGGTTCTCAGAGACCATTCTCGCCACCTGTAGGAAATCCTTCTGGAGCGGAATGCCTGAGCGGCTTGTGGAGCACCTGGCCAAAAAAATCTGTTAGAACTCCCATTCCTGGGGGGCTTCCTCAAGCTGAACTCCCCCCCCCCCCCCCCAAGAACTCTGCAAGGCCCTGAAGGCTGTCATGAAAGGCCATCACAGATGCTGTCGGTTCATCGTCCTGGGTGTCGTCGTCTTTGCCATCATTGTCCCCCCTCCCCTGCTTTTTCCAAACAGTTGGGAGTCCAGATCCTGAGACACCGGAGCCAGAGGGGTCCCCCGCGATCCGGACTCGAAGATAGCTGTGGCGTCAGTGGCTGCTACGTGAGAGGTGTTGGTGGTACAGGAGGCGGCAGAGGGGTTTGACGCACTGGCAGGGCCTGAGCTGGAGGGGGGAAAGGCAATGGCACCGGGAGCACCAGAGGAACCAGAGGAGGGCCCAGAGGCAGAGGCCTTGGAGGTACGACCTGAGGGATCACTTCCTTGAGGAGTCCCGTCATTTGTGGGCAGCGCATAAGGATGAGGATGAGGATGCGCTCGAAGAAGCAATCCTCAGAAGCAGCCTGATCCCGAGGAGCATGGCCCTCAGTGGCACTGGGACTCCTTTCCTGATCAAAACGCCTCGGAGCCTGTGGCGTGTAGCCTTGAGGCTGCGAAGGGTAAATGTAGCCCTACGGCGACCACCGCCTATACCGTAAAGTGCGCTGCCGCTTCCCGAGGGAAAGGGACTGGAACCTTCTTGCATGGTCCACTGTGTGGGAAAAGGACCGGGGAGGCCCAAATCCAAGATGGCCGCCGGCCCAGCAGGCCCAGCCACGTGTTTGTCTTCCATCTTGGGGCATTACACCATGCCCTGTTCGGGAGGACGCGAAGACCCCGTGCTGGCTCAGACATGGAAGGACACTCCTTCACCATCGAACCTGAATCAGAAGTGTCAACCTTAGACAGCTCCTGTAGGCACAGAGCCCTCAGCCTGCTAGTCGGTAGTCGAATCGCCCTGTGCCATGACTTCAAAGGTGACTCTGGTAGGCTGGGCATCCTCAGCTACAGAGCTGGTAGTAGTGTTGGATTGTGCAACGGACTGATTCTTGGAGGTAGAACACGATGATCCCTTGCCCACTGGGGCCGAATAGGACGACGAACTTGATTGCCTGTCCATGGACTGGCCGGTGTAGCTCCTGAGCCCCTCGGCTTGGGAGCCGGTAGCCTTAACGGCCTTGGATCTGCCGGAACCAGAATCCAAGATACCCATTCCCGTGGAAACCCCCGGGAAGGAGTCTTGCGCTGAGGAGCCATACTAAACAAATGGCTTACCTTGTCTTTAAACGGGGTCCTGAAGACAAACTCTTTCGGCCTTGTTGGGCATCATCAGGCACCGAAATGCCAGGCAATTCTCCTCTGAACAAGAGTACTGAAAGCAACCCCAGACACGTGTTTCAGCCTCGCTGGGCCTCATCCGTAGGGTGGAGCTCTGCCTCTCTAAGAGCAGTGACCAAGGGGTCCATGTCTGGATTTCCCTAGTAATTTAGGGTGAGACCCAAAGTTACTTTAATTATGTAAAAAGAAGAGGGGCTCATGGGAGTCCCTCTGCCGTCCAATAAGTCCCAGTTTCAAGAGTCTTAACCAGATTTGTTAGCTCACTATCTCTTTCACAGAGGAGAACTCTTTAAGATGACCTGGGGGAGAAGCGTGGAAGTTCTACCTCCAGCGCGAAAGACGATTCTTCAATGCCCTGTGATCAAGAGCGCTTCAGGCCGTGCATGCGTCCCAGCGGTGGTCGGGCCCCAGTCACGCAAGACAGAGCACATGTGAGTCCGAGGCCGGAAGCAAGCGATCGCAGGATGCACATCTTGGGAAGGCTCCTGCAGCTGACATGCGCCAGGTAAGACGAGACACCGAACAAAGAACAAAGAGCAAGCAGATAGTTAAAGTCTCTGCGCCTAGCTGCCAAGTCCGACACTGTACGTGTGGAAAAAGGAACTGAGGTAAAGCTTCCGTTACCGTCCACATGTTTGGCGACACCCACAAGGATGGAGGAAATGGGACAGGACGTATGAGTAAGTCAATGTGCTCACCCTACACAGAAACGTACATGAAAATACTACATAGATGTTAGGACACTCCAGACAAACATAGAATAAACCCTAAAAAAATCGGACCAATGATGGAGAGGATGTAGGTTATATGGTAATCTGAAACACATCCTATGGGACTGTCAATATGAAAGGGATGGCAAGATCAGGCACTTCATACATTATAATCTTATAAATACAATTGTTGCTGGCAGCCAAACTGGTATTTTGCACAATATGGAAATGAAATACCATACCCACATAGCAACTCCGGATGACCAGGGTGTGGCATGTTTTTATGATTAACAAACTAACTGCGGCAATAAATTAAGCCGAAAAAAATCTTCCAGAAAAGATTAAACCATTTATTATTTTCGATGAGATAAGGTGTTTGTTATTTCCCAAAATACTTCAAGGCTTAAACCTGCTTAATCTTCCTACGATGTGAAGAATGGGACATTCTAGACAGATGTAAAGATCCTTGTTCTAACTTAAAAGTGAATACAATACTGTCCTATTTTCTTTTTGATGCTAACAGGACAGTGGGGGGAGCTGAATTTGAAGACTTTACTCTCGTGAAAGCACTATTTGTATTGCTATAATTTAGAAAAACAAAAAAATGTGTGTGTTGTTTTTTAAAAGGGCTCATTAAATGCCTCAAGGAATATGAGAATAGCTAGAGCCAAATTGCAAGGTAATATGGCTGACAAAACTGCCCTGTCTCTTTTGTGAACCAAACAAGTCTGTTATATCAACGGGGAGAAGGCGAATCGACGTTTGATGTACAAATTGAATATAAAAAATGAAAAATATTAGCATTCGTCTGATTGATGAAGAATGAAATGTGTAATATGGTGAAGAGGGAGTGGCAAATATTCTATTTAAACGTTATTGCTCAATGATGACAAAAAAAACAACTGGATCCAGCTGCTCAACAATCCCATCTAGACATGATTAAATTACCCCAAGTCGCGGAAAAGGATTGCTTGGAACTCCAACAGCCCATTTCTGTAGAAGGGCAATGATAATTTAATCACCTGCAAAACCCTACATCCCCAGGTCCTGACTGGTTAACCCCCATATTTTATAAAACATTTAAATCCACTCCATTGAGCTTGTTAACTGCTCATTTTAGTTGCTTTCTCTCCTCTAGAAATATCACACGATCCATGGAAGAATCTAATTTTAAAACCAAATATGGAAGCAACAGATTGTAAACCATGCCAGCCAATTACAATACTGAACGTGGACACAAATAATTACTCGAAAGCACGTTTAATGACTGTACTCCTGTCTCCCTTAAGAAGATGGGCCAAACAGGCTTTATTGTCCATCGCAAAGCACAAGATAATATTAACCGAACCAATGATTTGACTTAGATGAGAAAATCTTCTTAAGACACTACTTTGGCAAGGGATACCCAATCAAGGCTTTCATACAGTAGACTGGAAATATATTAGGAAAACTCTTTCAGCATTTGGCTTTAGTGCAACAACCATTTCTTTCGTAATGCCCAATTCCTGTTATCAAACAACAAAACGTTGTCTAAATGGATCCCTGGTTGTACTTCTGAATATCTCTACAGTAACTAGCCAGATAGGTCACTTATTAAGTTCAATTTTTATACTTTATATGGAAACCATGGGCCTGAAAGAATGAAGGGAAAAATTATATCATGGGGATATCGTTTATTCAGGTAGACCCAATAAAATAACCTCTATGCATGTGGATATCCTCTGCTGTGTTTCAAATACGCAGTTTCCGATACACAAGCTCAAGGATTTTGGCTTAATGGTCTGAACATCTCTGAAACCCCACAAATAGTGTCACAACTAATATAGGCATATACTTTCAACTGATCCAATTATTTGTTAAACCTACCTCTTCCCAGGCCCCAAAGACCATTTCAATATAACTTTGTCTCATTTTTTAAAAGCTTTTTTGAGGATCTTGAGAAATGGGATGATTAATACGTGTACTGGATGAAAGGATTGCATCTATCAAAATGTATCTCATTCCCGGCGTATATATACTTCACCACTCACCCGCCCCCCCTAGCCCGTACTTACTTTATTTCGGCAGCGGCCCTTCCCCGTGCCTTCCGCAGGCCGCCATGGCCATTTTTGCTTTTGCAAAGGATTTGACTTCGTATAACGGGGGGCAGCACGTATCCCATTGAACAAAGGAAAATCCTTTTTTTTCTTTTTTTAGCACCCCAAATTACTGCTTTGCTAATGGCCTGAAGCCCCCATTCCAAGTGCTGGAATGGGGGGTAACGGCCCAGAGCCCTCGTTAATGGCCCTCAATTTGCTCAGGCCATTAACTTGGGCTGCCAGGCAGTTACCCCTAGTTCCAGCCCTTGGAACGGGGGCTTAACGTCACATTATTGGATGATATTCCAAAAGGCAGACTTTCCAAACTACATAAGCTTTTAGAGAAGATAGAAATGATGGAAACATTTTAATATCTGGGCAAACGGGGGAGGAACTGGTTACAGACGGATTCATATACATGGTTGAGCAACTGCAAAACCTGGAGATGCACTACAAGGGAATAGTTTCTTACCTGTAACTCCATTTCTCCAGCATTGGTATCTTTCATGGATTCACATGCTTAGAATATTCCCCGTCGACAGACTGGGAACCCTCGGTACGCTTATAAAGCCGTTTCCCATAGGAAAACTTCCGACACTTTTGTGTCCTATCTACGTCGTTTTTGGGGCCGCCTACGCATGCCCCAATAGGACGTAGCGGTATAAATGCCCCGCCCCCGTGGCTCCCTTCTGATTTCGACCCCTCCAAAGCCGAATGGGGTGAAAACCTAGTTATACAAGTAGATTGCATTCTGGGGAGGCCGGCGGGCGCACGTGAATCCATGAAAGATACCAATGCTGGAGAAATGGAGTTACAGGTAAGAAACTATTCCCTTCTCCAGCATTGGATCTTTCATGGATTCACATGCTTAGAATAGAATATACAGCAGTGATCCTGAAAAGGGGAGGTGTGAATGCAATCCGACACCCTCCTAAGCATACCTATACCGAACCATACTTACGTATTACTGCAAACGTATAAATACGCAAATGTACATGCACATATCAATATATGGGATACATTACTCACCGTAATCGTATTTCTGATGCTTGTATCTGCTTAGATTCACATGCTGTGCATAGGCCGACATCTAGTGGAAGCTGCGGAGTATTACAGTTTGTTTTTCGAAACTTGAAAATGGGCGTCGACACAGGCGTGCCAGTAATACTATCCCTAGTGTGACGTCCACTGTACCCAAGATCCCTCACGTGTCTAGGATCCTCAGATTGTATTTTTTCTGACATGAGGAAGCATGAGGAGTAGCGTGAGTACAGATAATCCAAGCAGATAGACAGAAAGGTAAGACTACAAGCAATCATGCGCCTTCTCTCGGAGGGGAGGAAGGGTGGGTCGCATGTGAATCTAAGCAGATACAAGCATCAGAAATACGATTACGGTGAGTAATGTATCCCTTCTGAGGCTTGTGGAATCTGCTTAGATCACATGCTGTGCATAGATTAGCGAGCAGTACCAGAAGAAGGAGGTGGGATGTGAGAAGGGTCATGAGCAAACAGGTGTCTTAGAACCGCTTGTCCCACTTGTGTATCTGTCTTGGAATGAGTGTCAATGCAGTAATGCTGAGTAAAAGTGTGAATAGAGCTCCAAGTAGCTGCTTTGCAAATGGTGTCGAGGGGAACATTTGCAATGAAAGCCAGAGTGGCCCCAATGCCTCTAGTAGAGTGGGCTCTTGGCGTAAAAGGCAGAGTTTTTTCAGAAAGAGAGTAACACAGCTGTATACAGTTGATAATCCACTTCGAGATAGCGCCCTTAGAGACGCGATCTCCCTCTCTGCCTGTAGCTACGGAGACAAACAGTTGATCTGTTTTCCTTAGCGGTCTGGTTTTATTTACATAGTAGAGGACCGCCCTACGCACATCTAGGGTGTGTAGTTTCACCTCAGCCGAGCTTTGCGGGTTCTGGAAGAAAGCCGGAAGCTCGATGGACTGGTTTACATGGAATTTAGATATAAATTTAGGTGAGAACCTAGGGTGTGTGCGTAAAACCAGTTTGTCTTTGTGGATAGTAAAGAAAGGATCCTGCACTGACAGAGCCTGAATTTCACTGACCCTTCTTATAGAGGTAATGGCTACTAAGAAGGCCGTTTTATAAGTCAGGTGTTTGAGACTACTTTTATGCATGGGTTCGAAAGGGGGGGCCCATGAGCTTAGCTAGCACCCCATTAAGGTCCCATCCTGGCGGTGGGTTAGAAATAGGAGGGTGAAGTCTCTTTACTCCTTCCATGAAGGCTTTAACTACTGGTACTTTCCACCACGACACCTTGTTATGGGATGTGGTGTAAGCCGAGAGGGCAGCCAGGTGTACTTTCAGAGAGTTAAAAACCAATCCTGCATCTAGCAGGTGGAGCATGTATGTCACAATGTTGGAAGGAGTGCAATCAACCGGGTTGATTTGTTTATTCTGGCACCAAATAACAAATCTCTTCCACTTGTCAAAGTAACAGTGACTTGTGTTTGGTTTCCTGGATTCTATTAGGATGTCCATACACCTCTGTGGTAAATTGAGATGTCCAAACTCTATGACCTCAGGAGCCATGCTGCCAGGTTCATTGAGTTGGGTTGCTGGTGCACTGTTTGACCTTGTTGCTGGGACAGTAGGTTGTACCAGGCTGGAAGTTTGATGGGCTCGCACACCGCCATCCTGCGTAGGTGTGGAAACCATGGTTGTCTCGCCCACATGGGAGCAACTAGGATGAGCATCATAGATTCCTTGTTCATCTTGTACACCACCTTCCTGATGAGAGGAGTTGGTGGAAAAGCGTACGCAAACATCCCTGACCAGTTCATCCACAGGGCGTTCCCTTGGGAGTCTGGCTGGGGGAACCTGGATGCAAATCCTGGGCATTGTTTGTTTTCGCTTGTGGCGAATAAGTCTATAGTGGGGAAACCCCACTGAGAGAAGAGATCTTCTACGATCTCTCTGTGAAGGACCCATTCGTGTTCTTCTGGGAGGGAGTCTCTGCTTAGAGCATCCGCTAGGGAATTGAGATCCCCTGGAACATGTTGCGATGACAGGAAGATGTTCCGTCTGAGTGCCCATATCCAGATTTTCTGGGCAAGCTTGGACAGATTTGGCAAACGAGTCCCTCCTTGCTTGTTCAGATAGAACATGGCTGTCGTGCTGTCCGTCCGGATCTGCACCGACAAGTTTAGTAGATGGGGCTCGAACGCCCGAAGCGCTCTGAATACTGCCAGAAGCTCTAGCAGGTTGATGTGGTTCTTGGCTACTGAGTGAGACCAGAGACCCTGAGCTGTGTGGTGGAGATGGTGAGCTCCCCACCCAGTCAGGCATGCATCTGTAGTCACCACTGCCTGTACTTCGGGATCGTAAAAGGGTTTTCCCCTTGCGAGATTCTCTCTTGTCCACCAGTGTAGGCTCTGTACAAGTGTTGGCGAAACGACCACTAGATCGTCCCACTGACCACTTGCCTGAGACCACTGTTTCGCCAACCATTCCTGCATAGGCCGCATGCGCAGTCGCGCGTGGGGGACCAGGTAAATGCATGACGCCATCATGCCCAGTAACCGCATTGCTTTGCGTACCGTTATTTGTTGACCGGACTGATAATGTGGAATTTGCAGTAGTATATTCCGAATTCTCTCTTCCGAAGGAAAGGTCAACCCTTTCTGAGTATCTAGGATTGCTCCTAGGAACTGTTTTGAGGTGCTTGGCACTAGGCTTGACTTCTTCTCGTTGATTGAGAAGCCTAATTCGTGGAGCAGGTCGATAGTCCTTTGAATGTTTGTCCTGCAAATTCCTGGGGTTTCCCCCGTTATGAGCCAGTCGTCCAGATAAGGGTACACTGGGATTGTCTCCCTGCGTAGGTGTGCAGCTGCCACCGCCAGTACCTTGGTGAATACCCTTGGTGCTGAAGCTATCCCGAAGGGCAGTACCTTGAATTGGTAGTGGCGACTGTCCACCTTGAAGCGCAAGTACTTTCTGTGCGCCGGGAGCATGGAAATATGAAAATAAGCATCTTTCATATCCAAGGTTGCCATGTAATCCCCCTTTTTTAGGAGGGGATTACCTCTTGTAGCGTGGTCATACGGAATTTCTGGGGCTTGACATACTTGTTGGCAGGCCGTAAGTCCAGTACTGGGCGCATTGTCAAATCTTTCTTTGGCACAAGGAAGTAAGTTGAATAGATACCCTTGTTTACCTGGTGTCCTGGGACGAGTTCTATCGCGTCCTTTTCTAGCAGAATGGCAATCTCCTTGAGAAGGATCTTCTGATGTTCTAAGGAGTGTACTCTTTGTCGTGGAGGATGGTTCCGGGGACACTGCAGTAATTCTATACAATATCCTGTGGACACTGTTGACAGCACCCATCTGTCTGAGGTGATCCCTTCCCAAGCCTGGGTGAAGTTGGAAATGCGTCCCCCTACTGGGGTTGCGTGAGAAGGGACCCTGAACTGAGCGTCACTGCTTTGGTGGAGGCGTGCCACCTCCCTTGTTGGGGCTGCCTCTTCCACGCCCTCTTTTGTTACCCCTGCCGTAACTTTGGGTAGACTGCTGGCTGTTGTTCCACTGTGTACCCTGTCCCTGGGCATAGTTGCCTCTTTGTGAATTTTGGCCGCGTGGGCGACGAAAATTACTATTCCCCCTCTGGTTAGGGGGTTTGTTGGTTAGTTGGCCAAGGGATTTCAGTGTCTCGTATTCGTCCTTGGCGTTTTTCAGTGCGTCTTCGACCGCTTTCCCAAACAATAGATCGGGTTCCACCGGCTTGTCTATTAATGAAGCCTGAGTTTCTGTTTTGAACCCCGACTGCCGTAACCACGCATGTCTTTTGATAACAGTACCTTCTGCTATCAATCTTCCTGCGTTGTCCGCGGCGTCGAAAGTTGCTTTTAATATGCAACCAGACACGGCTCTCCCTTCTGCCGAGATCCGAGCCAATTGGCCCTTTAACGGTTCAGGAGCAGAGGCTATGAGCGCCGCGACCTCTTCCCATTGATGGCAGTTGTAGCTGGCCAACAGGGTGGTGGAGTTAGCAATCCTTGCTTGGTAGGCGGACGTTGAGGCTACCTTCCTGCCAAACCCGTAAAGTTTCTTGCCCTCCTTGTCGGGAGGAGCTTCTGATGAAGATAAGGGTGTTCCAGCCCTCTTCCGAGTGTTGGTAACAACTAGGGAGTCTGGTTTAAGATGTCCTCTTATATAGAGGGGGTCAGACTGGGCTGCCCGGAAAAGTTTTTCGACCCTGGGGTTGACTGCTCTGGTGAGGTTTGGGTTCACCAGGGACGGATCTATTCTTCGTTGGATGGATTTAAGGATAGGGATGGTCTGAGCGACCGGCCTCCTCTCTCCCACCAACTCTTCTGCGAAGTCCCTTTCCTCCTGTACACCGTGGGTGTCGATGTGAAAATGTTCTGCCGCGCGAAAAAGAACCTCATTAAGGAGGGGCTGGTTATCGACTGGCGAGTCGGTAACTGGGGCTTTGTTCTCTACCGGGGAATCTACTCTGTAAATTTCCTGCTCATCTTCTCCCTCCTCCTGATCCTCATCATCCGCATAGTATTCCGTCCCGGTTTGTTCCTCCATAATTTCAAACTCCTGGTCCCCCTCAGGGAAAGGCTCTCCTTGGTACCTGGGGTGTGGAGTAGAGTATGGAGTAGAGTAAGGCTGCACCTCGAAGGGTTCAGGTCTTTCGAACCGGGCCTTTTTACTTAGGGGGATAGGATCAGTGGAACCTGAGGGTGTGGCCCCCTGAGGGTCATACGAGAGGAAATGCTCTGGATTCTTGTCGTAGAAATCAGCCAAGGAAGACATCCTTGACATGACCCTGTCTATGTCTTCACTGGACCATTCTTTGGAACAGGGGATGACTTTAGTAGGCAATTTAGGGGACTTATCAAGGGTACCCTTGCTGGATGTTGATCTCTCAGTAGACTTGTATTTGTCTGTCTGCTTAGGGGGGAAGGATGGTCGTACAGGAGTGGAAGAATGTGCTTTCCGCTGTTTCCCCCCCTCCCCGTGCGTGGAAAAATGTTTTCCCTGTCCCTTGGAGGCCCCGGAGACTTTCGACGCCTGGCGTCGAGGATCGGGAGGGGTATCTGTGTTTTTCGAGCGTGGGGCCTCGCTGGTGTTAACTGCGGGCTCCGTCTCTTGGAGCGTGGCCTGGGGGTGGAAGTCGTCTTCGTCCTCCGACGATCGAACTTCCGTTAGTCTAGGGAGCGAGGCACTCTTGGCAAGAGTGGATGATTGCCTTGCGTCATGAGGCGATCTCGATCGAGAGCGCCCAGAGGACACCGAGTCGGACCGTTCTATCTGTGCCTCTTTCCGAGAAGTCGACGAGGTTCGGTTGGACTTAGTGTGCTTACGTCGCCGGGGGTCTTCCCCATAGCCGCCCTGCCGGACGACCTTCCGAGGTCGGGGACCTGCGCTCGGCTGTCTTTCGACGCCGTAATGCCCTCGCCGTCCGAAAGTACGGCGTCGCTGCCATCGCTGAAGGCGCCCTCCGCTGCCATGGCCGCCTGCCTGGCGTGGTGGGCCCAACGCTTAGTCGAACGGTCCTTAAGTGTCTTAGGTTTAAACCTACTACACGCTCTGCAGTTCGCTTCGGGGTGGTCCCTCGGCAAGCAGAGATTGCACGAGGCGTGCCTGTCGACCCAAGGATATTTGCGGTTGCACTTGGGGCAGAATTGGAAAGGGGTACCCTCCATACGCACCTAAAGGCAGCGGGCTGGTAAGTGTAGGAAATGTATAAGGTGTACCTATATACCAAGAGTGAAGAGTATGTACCACCCCGACTCTCCCTACTTGCAGGGCCGAGGCCAGCGGCCTACCAGGCCCGGGCCGAGGCCAGCGGCCTTCCGAGGCCCAGATCCGTCGTGCAGCAGCCGACGGTCGATGTCTTCTCCAGCCATCGTCGAGTGTCGAGGGTCGACGTTGGGGTGGGGAAGGATGTCAATAAAGAATTATAAATTTCAATTAGCAGCAAAAGTATGGCTAAGGCCAGGGGACTCCGCAAGATGCTTCCGACCAGTATGGCGGAAAAAAACAATCTGAGGATCCTAGACGCGTGAGGGATCTTGGGTACAGTGGACGTCACACTAGGGATAGTATTACTGGCACGCCTGTGTCGACGCCCATTTTCGAGTTTCGAAAAACAAACTGTAATACTCCGCAGCTTCCACTAGATGTCGGCCTATGCACAGCATGTGATCTAAGCAGATTCCACAAGCCTCAGAAATATGTATATATATACATCCATATATACATATGCTAAAATAAGTACAGACCCTTCCTGAAAAGGGCTTACCTTATTGAAACAGGTGGCGCAAGACTGCTCTTCCCATTTGTACCTCGTCCGCATGCTGCCGCTCGAGGCAGTAATGGCGGGTAAACGTGTGAGGCACTGACCATGCCGCCACCTGGCAAATGTCTGCCAGCGGGATTCCTGCCCACAACGCCGTCGAAGACGAAGTTGCCCTTGTGGAATGAGCTCTCGGATGCCCTTGTAGCTGTTTTCTCGCTTTGGAATGACAGAAGGCAATCGTCAACAAGACCCATCGGGCCAGTCCCTGCTTTGAAATTGCTTTTCCTCTCGCCGATGGACCATATGCAATGAAGAGTTGCTGTGTAGATCTAAGTTGTTGAGTCCGATGAAGGTAAAATTTTAGAGCTCTCTTCACGTCCAAGGTATGGAGGGCTTTTTCCGCAGCCGATGAGGGGGTTACGAAAAAGGTAGGCAGGACAATGGACGAGCGTTTATGATAAGCCATAGGAACTTTTTGGAATGAAACGAGGATTAGCTGACAGAACTACTTTGTCCTCAAAGAACCTTAGGTACGGCGGGTCTACGACCAATGCTTGCAATTCTGAGAGCCGCCTAGCTGATGTTATAGCTATTAGAAAAGCCAATTTCCATGACAAGAACTTCATCGACGATGTGGCCATTGGTTCAAAGGGTGCTTTCATTAACCCTGCTAGCACCACATTAAGACTCCACGTTGGTGGAAAACGTTTAATCGGCGGGAATGTTCGGAACAGACCCCTCATGAATTGTTTCACCAGCCTGTCACTAAACAAGGGAGACGACTGCCTCCTCCTCGTGAACCTAGAGATGGCCGCCAGGTGTATCTTTATTGATGAAAAAGATAACCCGCTCTTCGCCAGGTGTAGCAGATACGGTAGAAGTTGCTCCGGAGTTAACCTTAGAGGTTGCAATCCTGGCTGTCCTTGACACCACATACAGAACCTTCTCCATTTACATGCGTACGACTTGTTGGTGGAAGGGGCCTGTGCTGCTTGCAGGATTCTCCGACAATCCGACGAAATGCTCAAGGCACAAAATTCCGAAAAGTCAGGAGCCAAGCTGTGAGATTGAGACTGTCTGGATTGTGATGCCACACTGTTCCTTCGTCCCGGGACAGGAGGTTGGGAACCTTCAGGAATGTTACCGGTTGTTCTATTGACAGGGGAAGCAGGTCGGAAAGCCACGGCTGCCTCGGCCAACACGGTGCCACTAGGATGACCCGGCACCTGTACCTGCGTATCCACTGCAGAGTTCTCTGTATAAGAGGGACGGGGGGGAAGGCGTAGAGGAACTTGTCCGTCCAAGGGAAGGAGAACGCTTTCCCCAGAGAACCTTCCTCTGGCCACCTGCTGGCATACATTTCGCACTTCTTGTTCCTCTTCGTTGCGAAGAGATCCAGCGGAGGCCGTCCCTATTTCTCGAAGACCTTCGACAACTGAATGCTGTCTATCTCCCATTCGTGTATTTGGTCCATTATTCTGTTGAGTGAGTCCGCTTGCTCGTTCCTTACTCCAGGGAGATGATGAGCTACGATCGATATATCGTGTTTCAGAGCCCAATGCCACACCTTCTGAGCTTCGATGGGAAGGGTTCTGGACCGCGTGCCCCCTTGCTTCCTTAAGTAAAACATCGCCGTCGTGTTGTCTGTCAATATTCTCACTATGGACCCTCTGATGTGCGGCAGGAAAGACTTCAAGGCCCAGCGCACTGCTCTCAGTTCCAGAATGTTGATGTGCAGGAGTGACTCCCTCCGGGACCAACGACCTTGCGTTTGTAGAATGCCCATGTGTGCTCCCCAGCCTGTCAGGGATGCATCTGTCACTATGGTTAGCCGAAACTCCGGCTCCTGTAGGGGTACCCCTTTCGATAGATTCTGAAAGCTCTGCCACCACTGAAGAGCTAGTAGGAGCTAGTTGTCGTCGACGGTCAGCTTGTCCGACCAAAGCCCTTGGGCCTGCGTCCACCGGTGCGCCAGGAACTCTTTAACCGGCCTCATGAACAGGCGGCAGTTGCCCACTAGAGGAATGCAGGACGCCATAGCGCCCAGAATCAACACATATTTTCTCACTGATAGTCTGGTATTGATTCTCAGCCGACTTGCCAATCGATTGAGTTTGGTGATTCTGTGGAGGGATGGCTTCACTAACCCTGACTGGGTCTCGAATTGCGCGCCCAGGAACACCAAGCTTCTCGACGGCGTCAACAAAGATTTCTCGAAGTTTACCGCAAACCCCAGCCGTTGTAAAAGTTGCATGGTGGCCTGCAAACTTGTGTGAGTCGACATAGGGGAGGACCCCATCACCAACCAGTCGTCGAGATACGGGTACACATGACCTTGCCTTCTCAACCAGGCTGCCACCGGGGCCAAACATTTCGTGAACGTTCTGGGAGAGGATTTCAGCCCAAAGGTAAGTACTGTGAACTGGTAGTGAGTCCATCCTACCACAAACCTTAGGAACTTTGTGTCGCCGACACATTGATATGTGGAAGGACGCGTCCTGCAGGTCCAGAGACGCCAGAAAATCCCCTTCCTGAACTGATCGGATCACTTCCTGGAGCGTGAGCATCTTGAATCTTAGGCTTTTCAACGTCTTGTTGAGATCGTGCAGGTCTAGAATGGGACGCCATTTTCCGTTTGGTTTTTTCACCACAAAGTATCGGGAATAAACCCCTTGACCCTTCTGCAATGACGGAACCAATTCTATAGCACCTTTTTGTCGCATAAGTGCTACTTCCTGCTGCAACACGCTCAGATGGGGTTGTGCTACAAACGCCGGTGGAATGTGCGGAGGGTTGCTTTTGAATTGCAGGGAATGTCCGTACCTTACTGTGTCCAACACCCACTGATCCGTTGTTATTTGCTTCCATTCGTCGATGCAGTACAATACTCCGCCTCCCAGAACGTTCCGATGCCCGTCATTGCTGGTCCTTGGGTCTGCTCATCTCTCGTCGAGTAACCTGTTCTCTTCGGGGAGGTCTGGTACTCCCGGCGTCGTTTTGCCGCTTGAGGAGGGGTACGCCAGCCTACTGAAGGATCTGTCTCTCGATGCCGAGAATCTGGAGTTTCCCGATGCTCCCCTAAAGGGACGAAAAGACCTGAAACTTCGACCACTCTGGAGGGCACCCAAGGAACGCTCCGAGTCCTCCTTCATATCCTTGAGGGCCTCGTCCACCTTCTCGCCGAACAGAAGGTCTCCCCTCAAAGGGCATATCCAGCACCTTGTATTGCACCTCTGGTCTAAAGTTGGTGTATTTTAGCCATGCTTGCCTTCGTAGAACCACCCCGTTATTCACCAGTTTAAACCCCGATTCTGCGAGGTCCACCACGATGTTTAGGGCATGATTGGAGGCCTCTTCTCCTTCCCTGACGAGTAACATCGCCGCCTTGCAATGTTCTTCAGGAAGATGCGCCAGCATAGGTGCCAGTCGGTGCCACATCTCTCTGTCGTATCTGGCTACTATAGCAAGAGAGTTGGCCGCTTTCACTGTGGTTGCTCCTACCAACAGCACTTTTTTGCCAAAGGCATCCTGCTTTCTGGCCTCACTTTCCGGGGGGGGTCGTGCACTTGTGCTGGGCCCTCGCCTTTCTCGCCGCCACCGCTGACACCACCGAGTCAGGGGTTGGTTGGGAGGACAGACACTTGGGGGTAGCTTCTGGGGCCTTACATTCTTTCTCTAGGCAACCTTTTATTGCCGGTTCCGAGAAAGGGCGACGCATGGTCTGTAACCCCTCCTGCCACACATGATCCAGGATGGGTACCGAGAACACTGACCACCTTCTCTTTCCCATGTGGTCGAAAAGAAAACAGTCCTTTCTCTCCTCTTCCTGGGCCAACCCGAATTCTGTACACGCTTTGGCCATCATGGCGTGATAAGACCCAATGCCGTCCGGGGGAGACGGCTGAGCCGGGCTTCTAAGGGTTTCTAATTCCACCTCAGACTCCCAGGTTGGATCCCTGGAGGGGGAAAGTGAGACATCCGATAAGGTTCTCCTGTCTGAGTCCGAATCTACCAGTTCTCCCTCCTCCTGGCGTGCAGCCGAGAGGTCTTCACCGCTGGCGCTGCCGTGGGGATTGACGGAGGTGGCCAACGAGACGGGCCCGGTTCGTTGATGGCAGACCTGGCCGGAGTTGCTTGAGGTAGCCTCTCGTCCAGTGTCTTCAAAGTCTGTAATGTGGATAAAACCTCCAGCGACAAGAGTGACTGCGGATTAAGAAGAGGGGTAGACCCCAGAATGCTGGTTCCCCCGGAGAGAGGCTTGGTAATTCCTCGTAACCCGAGGTCTGCAGGGCCAGCTACTCTCACATCCTCATCTCCGGAGGACACCGACAAGGCCGCCTCTTGCTGCAGCAGGGTCTCCGGCAAAACCGGGTTGAATACTTCTGGTCGCCAGGCCTCTTGCGTAATCTCCGTCGACGAGGGTACAGCAGGCCCCGTCGTCGTCGTCACCACCTGCGGTCCAAGAATAGTTGAGACCAATTGTGTCAGTGGCAGAGAAGGGGTCGACGACTGCCCTGCCGTCGACGATGGTGGTGGTGGTGGTGGTCGTGTAGGTCCCTGAGGCGTTCCCGCCTTTTCCGAACTTGACCTACGCTTCTCGACTCGAGGTCGATCTATGGTGATCGCCCGGAGAGGATTTCGACTTTTCCTTTGTCTTTCTTCGTCGAAGATGAGGATGACAAGGCTTTCTTCGACGAGGACTCCTTAGAATGGCTTCTCGATGATTCCTTCTCCGCCGGTCGTGATTTCTTCACCGGGGGTTCCGACGATGTCGAGCGGCGCGGGCCCCCTGAAGATTTTGATGCTGAGGCCACGCTGCGCGTGGAGCCTACCTCCGAAGGCGGGTATGCCCCCGCTCCATCGTTTAACCATGCCACTAGCCGCCGACTTTGATCTTTAAGAGTCATCTGGGAGAAGCCCTTACATATGTCGCACTTGTCTGCCGAATGATGAGGGTGAAGACAATATATGCAATCCATATGCCCGTCCCCCTCGTACACTTTCTTCAACCCGCACGTAGCGCACGGGGCAGCACAGCTCTTTCCCAAACATCAGGACAAAATTCCAACAGCACAACCTTGACAAAATAGTAGACTACACGAGGTGCGCCCACTACTTTTTCGACGGTTGGGGGCATTTATACTGCTACGTCCTAGTGGGGCATCCGTAGGCGGCCCCAAAAACGACAGATAGGACACAAAAGTGTTGGAAGTTTTCCTATGGGAAACGGCTTTATAAGCGTACCGAGGGTTCTCAGTCTGTCGACAGGGAATATTCTAAGCATGTGAATCCATGAAAGATCCAATGCTGGAGAAATAGAAAATGTTATAACATGATTTGCAATTGGTGGTGCTTTTCACACAGTAGCCTACAGAAGAACAAGTTACTTCTTACCTTGTAACGTTCTTTCGATGGGATTTTCCTCCGACGTATTCCTTATCTTTGATAATACGTTTCCAGCTTGCTTGCCTCGGACGTTTTTTCTGTAGAGGGCGCTGCGCGTCAACGTCCGCCGAGTCGATGTCCCTCGAAGGCCACCGTATCGGCGCCGACGTCGCCATGCCCATAAATAGTCACGCGCGGCGTCCGTTGCTCAGTTCCGTTTTGTATCAATAGAAAAGTCATGCCTGAATTGGTTATTGACCTTGAAGGAGCGTAAGCTGCAACCACAAGGGAATTATTACTCCGGGGATGGATGGGAGGGGCGATAAGGAATACGTCGGGGGAACATCCCATCGAAAGAACGTTACAAGGTAAGAAGTAACTTGTTCTTCGAAGGGATTGTGTCCTCCGACGTATTCCTTATCTTTGATAGATTCCCATAGCAGTTGCATGTAATTGGAGGTGGGAGTAAGAATGTCATGTATCCCTTTAAGGATGGACCGAATGTAATACGGCTTTGCCAAATCTGGTCTCTTGACTAGTGGAGGAATCCAGGTTGTAAAATTTTGTGAATGTATGTGCGGACGACCATGTGGCAGCCGCACATATGTCTCTGACCGGTACCCCTCTTTGGAGGGCCGAAGAGGCTGCGATACCCCTGGTTGAATGAGCCCTAAGATTTTGGGGTGTCTCTTTCCCTGTCAGTTTGTAACATTCCAGAATGGCCAAAATAATCCACCTGGAAATGGTTCGTTTTGTTATGGGTAATCCCAACTTGTGACTCGAGTATCCTACAAACAGTTGGTCTGCTTGCCTGATCCTAGCCATTCTACTGATGTAAAAGCTTAGAGCTCGCCTTGGGTCCAGCCTATGTAGCCTTTCTTCCTCTTTCCCCGGATGGGGAGGAGGGTAGAATGAAGGTAAGGTAATTTTCTGAGTAATATGAAATTCAGAAACCTCCTTTGGGAGGAAATTAGGCTTCACCTGTAGGATAACTTTATCCTTGTGGAAAATAGTATGTGGGGGTTTACAGGAGAGAGCTTGTAGCTCACTCACCCTCCTAGCAGATGTTAGTGCTACCAATAGGACAGTTTTAAGCATGAGAAATCTCAGCGAACAAGAGTGAAGTGGTTCGAATGGGGTGCCCATTAGGAAGTTTAAGACTAAATTTAAGTCCCATAAGGGGACTTGGAATGGTTTTGGAGGATAAACATTAGTTAATCCCTTGAGAAATTGTATTACTAGAGGTAATTTGAAATACGATGGTTCCTCCGCAGTGCGCTTGAAGATTGAAAGCGCTGCGAGATAGCCTTTTACAGTGCCAACTTGAAGGCCTGAGTTTGCCAAGTAGAGTAGAAACGATAACACTGTTGGTGTACCACATGAAAAAGGGTTGATATTCCCTTCTCTACACCAGCTGCAAAATTTGTTCCAACAGCAGCGGTATAAAGACTTTGTTGCTGGCGTTCTGGCCGAAAGCAACACCTCCATGACGTCATCAGGGAGATCCCAATCCTTGTACCTCACCCTTTCAGAAGCCAAGCGTGAAGGTTGAGGGTTCGGATGTCTGGATGGAGAAACTGACCTCCCTTCTGCGAGAGAAGATTCTCTTTGAGTGGAAGGCGGATTGGAGGGCAGATGGACATATCTAGAAGGTCCGGGTACCGCGTTCTCCTGGCCCAGTCCAGGGCAATTAGGATCATGGTTTTCCGGAATCTTCTCAACCTCCTGATCATTTGAGGAATAACAGGGACTGGTGGAAACGCGTAAAGGAGTGGAAACTCCCAGTCCACTACGAACGCGTCTCCTAGAGCTCCTCTCGGGGGAAATTCCCTTGAACAGAACAGATCGCACTTCCTGTTGGTGCTTGTGGCGAACAGATCCACCTGAGGGGTTCCCCAAAGGGCGAAGATCTCTTGAAGGACTTCCTGAGCTAGCTCCCACTCGTTCTAGTTGGACTGCCGATAGAGAGATTCCTTCCTGAATTGCCCAAAACCAGAGCTGCATTGCCTCTCTGCACAGTGGCAGTGACCCTACACCTCCTCTTTTGTTGAGGTAGTGCATGGCCAACGTGTTGTCCGTCATTATCAGGACATTTCTCCCCTGTACTGATGGCAGGAAAGCTTTCAGTGCTAGTCTGATCGCTCTCAGCTCCAATAGGTTGATGTGTAGTCTGGACTCCGATGGAGACCAACGACCGCTGATGGTCAAGTCGTTGGCATGGGCTCCCCACCCCGTGAGTGAGGCATCTGTGACTACTGTTATCTCTGGCCATAGTTGCCAAAACAGTTCTCCTTTCAAGATGTTCTCTGGATAGGCCCACCATTGAAGGTCGCGGGCTACCTTGTTCGGAATCCGGAGGAGATCTGTCATTCTCCCTGAGAATTGCGACCACTGAGTTCTCAGTGCCCACTGAAGAGATCTCATTCGCAGGCGAGCCTCTGACACAAGGAAGATGCAGGATGCCATGAGGCCTAGCAACCTCAAAAAGTCGAAGGCTGGGAGACGTTGGGCATTTTGAAACTTGTTGACCATCTGCAGAATATCTTGAGCCCTCACCTCTGGTGGCGAGGCTTATCCCATGGAAGTGTCCAGGACCGCTGCAATGAACTGGAGTCTTTGGGATGTTATCATCTGTGACTTCTTTAAATTGAGGGAGAAGCCCAGTTTGTGAAGGAAGTGGCAGACATAATCTAGCTGGATCTGAGCTTGTTCCGAAGACGCAGCCCTGATTAGCCAATCGTCCAGATAGGGGCAGACGTGGATCCCTTCCCTCCTTAGACTCGCAGCCACTACCGACATTAGCTTAGTGAAGACCCTCGGGGCAGAGGTCAGCCCAAATGGCAGAACTCGAAATTGATAATGAGAGTCGCCAATTGCAAACCTCAGGTATTTCCTGTGCTTGAGATGGATTGGCACATGGAAATAAGCATCCTGAAGGTCCAGAGATACCAGCCAGTCCTGGAACTGGAGGGCCTGAAGGATCTGAGAGAGAGTTACCATCTTGAACTTGTCCTTCCTGAGGAACTTGTTCAATTCTTAAGTCCAGGATGGGTCTCAGTCCTCCGTCCTTCTTTGGTATAAGAAAGTAGGGGGGAGTACCAGCCCTTGTTCCTGTCCGCTACAGGTACCGGTTCTATGGCACCTTTCTCTAGCAGGTCTATATCTCCCTGCAAGAGGAGCGGATCTGGAACTTTTAGAGAGCTGTGCCCAGGTGGATGACTCTGAGGGATGTATAGAAAGGGTAGGCAGTAACCCTGGGCAACTGTCTCCAATGCCCAAGCATCTGACGTAATAGCCTGCCATTCCGTCAGATGGTGAGTTAACCTGCCCCCTAGAGGTGTATTGTGTGGAAAGGCCTCAGAGTGGTTTGGGGGCGGCTGATGCAGATGCCGAGGGTAAAGAGGCACCTGCTGCTGCGGCGGCCTTAGTAATTTTGACCCGTCCACCTCGGGTGGATCTCCTTTGGCCTCTTTGAGCAGGCTGTCCTCTGCCTTTCCCGAATGCGGAATAATAGCTTAAGGACTTTCCTCTCCCAGAGGTTCCTGAGGGGCGAAAAGGAGTTTGGAGGATAGCAGCTCCTAAAGATTTTGCTGCTGCTTTAGATGTCTGCAACTTTTCCAGACTGTCATCAGCCTTTTTTCCAAATAATGAAGAGCCGTCAAAGGGCATATTCAAAAGTCTGGCCTGTACATCTGGAGCAAAGCCAGACTTTCGCAACCACGCATGCCTGCGGATTGTTGTACTTGCCGCCATGGCCCTGCTGATACTGTCAGCAGAATCGATGCCAGTTTGAAGTGACTCGCACATGGCATCTTTGCCATCTTTAATAATGTTAAGGAAGGCTTCCTTTTCCTCTCCTTCGGGTATGCAGTCAGCCGCTGATGAAGCACACTCCCTCAGTGTGTGACTGAACCTGGCGAGCGTACAGGTGGCGTTGATGGACTTCAACGCCATACTACAAGCAGAAAAGACTTTCTTTGCCATAGAATCGTGCCTCTTGTCATCTCTATCCTGTGGGACAGTAGGGTAAACGGTCCTGCTGCTTGATGAAGTTACCGCTTGGACCACCAGGCTCTCTGAAGTCGGGTGTTTTGATAAGTATTCAGGGTCAGCTGCAGCTACCCTATACTTGGCCGATAATCTTTTATTGACAGCAGGGATAACTTCAGGAGTTTCCCAATTAGATGCAATCTTTCTTTGTAAGGCTGTATGGAAGGGGACCACAGGATCCTCCTGTGGACCTTTGTCTAATATGTCTGTCAGGTCATCCTGTTGAAAAACAGGCAAAGGCGCAGACCAACCCATACATTCAATAATCCTTGCCATCAGGGTTCTATACGGTGTTTCGGCATGTTCCGCTGGGTCTGGCTTAACAAATTCCACTTCTGGGGAAGTGTCCAGCCCACTTGCCTCATGTAATGACTCCTGTAGGTCTTTCAACCTTCCTTCTTCAGAGGTGAAATCCTCTGAAACAGGTAGTGTGGTGGTCAGTCTCTTCCCTTTCTTCATAAATTGAAGATAATCCAGGGTACTCTGACCTCTAAAATGGTATAAAACCCATTCATTTCTAAGGCAGAAGCAGACAAACTCGTCATTATTGGGTGAGAAAACGTCGATGTCGTCGACGCCGAAGTGACAGGCTTCGAAGGCGCCGAGAACGGCGTCGAGAAAACTGGAAGAGGCCTCAAAGAACTCAAGAGGATCGGGATCCTACTCGAGGATGTCGACGACTGTCTCGGCGTCGTGCCGGAGGCTCTTGGAATCACCGGTGGCTGTGGAGCAGCCGTGGTCTTCTCTTTCATCGGCGTCGATGTCAGCGTCGAGTCTATCGACCGATGCGTCGAAGAACCCTTCGACAACGGCGTCGATGGCTTCCTACCCGATGGCCCGTGGCGCTCTCAGGTGAAATGTTTCGCCGGGTGCAGCGACTCGCGGCGTTTTGATTTTTTGGGTTTTTCACCCCGGGTATCACCCTCAGCTGTCTTCGAGGGGGTTGAGGCCGCTTTCTCGAAGACGCTTAACATTTTCTTTCTGAATTCCTCCCACTAAGCCGAGAGCAGTGTTTTGTGGGGCAGGAGACCCTTTCTGGGGAAACAGAAGACGACGACGAGGAAGGGGATCTTCGGCGTCTCTTCCATTAGTGTCTTGATCTCGACGAATGGTGGGAGCTACTTCGAGATCTAGAATGGGAATGTTTTCGACGGCGAGGAGACGAATGCCTCGACTCATCCGAAGAAACTTTTGAGGAGGTTTTGACTGACTTACCTCTCTCGAGCTTCCCCTTGCGCTCCTTCAAGGCTTTCGCCGTCATGGACATGCAGTCCTCACACTCCGAACAATGGTGCTCGGCTCCCAAGCACCACAAGCAGATCCTGTGTGGATCCGTTATCGAAATTTTTTTACCGCAGTCTCGCCATTTTTTTAAGCTGGTTCGCGGCGTTGTCGGTTCCGATGAAGATGCCATCGAGAACGAGTTGGTATATTCGAGTAGATTGTAGAAGGTTTATCTGACTGAACTACGATGTTCCGAGGCCCCACAAAGTGCGGAAAAACGGAACTGAGCAACGGACGCCGCGCATGACTATTTATGGGCATGGTGACGTTGGCGCCGATACGGTGGCCGTCGCGGGACATCGACTCGGCGGACGTCGACGCGCAGCGCCCTCTACAGAAAAAATTTCCAAGGCCAGCAAGCTGGAAAAGTATTATCAAAGATAAGGAATACGTCAGAGGACACAATCCCTTCAAAGATTATTTCTTTTTCCTCCCTCTCTTGGAAGAAATTCATGGAATTAGGAAACTGATCCCTTTTTTTGTGGTCAAGCCTAAAACCAAAAACCTAAGTATACTGAAACATCCTTCAAAAAATAAATGAGATTAGTGGTATTCAACATCCTACTAATCCTGTGGTGGTAATATTGGGAAAAGTGGAAGGGGAATAACCCAGCTCCGGAAAGTTCAGCCACATTCACAGACGCTGACCGGTGCGAAACCTACACAAGCACAATGCTGCAAAACGCTTGAATAACCAAACGTTAACATCTAGTGGATCAAAGTCTGTGTGCACTGTGCTTCGAAAAATATTATGGCTTTTAAACTATTGATTTTTAACCTATTTTAAAAGGTAGGATCTCTTCTGGTTGATTTTTGTAAAAACTCTCCACAATGGATATTTAGACCTTTAATGTATGAACATTTTTCATTGAATTTAAGACTTATATATGGGGGAGGTGATGAATGAACAAATGAACAACACATTATGCAGCACACAAGTATTTGTACTGATTGCTGCTCTAGGATTCAAAATAATGAAGGGTAGCCTATGATCTTTCATTGAGATCATGACACATAATACCTATATTTAATGAAAAAATGTATCCACAGTTTCGAATGTATTATGCAGTCTTGACCTCGGAGAAAAATTAATAGAATCTTTTTGAAAATAACCTACCTGCCATGTGAATGCAGTTCAAAACCACTGAACGATGCTTTTTGGGTATGCAAATGATCTCAAAACCAGACGCTGTCGCTCCAGAAAATGGTCTTTGTCTTATAGGGGAGCACCATTTAATTCATAGCTTTATCAAACCAAGACAGACAGCTCTTGGGGATACAGACAACCACATGACCCTTTTTAGGGATCAGCATTGTGGAACTAGCACAGACTTTTGACTCATGGTTAACGGCGGGTCACCAACATGCTATGATTGTTGGAGGGGACTTTAATGCCTACTGTGCTGAGGGGACAGCCCATCTGGCCTATGCTAGGTGGAAGGGGGGGGGGGACAAAAATTGTACGTTGGGCGACGTTCACGTCAGCCTGGGATATGCATCTATTGGCGGTGAAGCAGCCGAGTAAGGGAGAACTTTTTTTACCTGGCATAGAGGCCCCTCCAAATCATGGCTAGTCTATTTCATCGTCTCCGCCCCACTCAAGGTGAGGGAATTATCTGCAAGTATATGATGCAGGGGTTAGTGATCACTTAATCATACATTTTACAATAAACCAAGTTACTTGCAGGTCAGAGTTATGTCTCACTTTGAAATTGGTAACACCCAAGAACAATGGGCGGTCCTGCCGCTGGGACACACAAATGGAAAGACTTACTGGCTAGTGCCCACTATAACTGAGAAGATCAATTTTGAGATCCCAGGTTGTCTGTGGCTCATAGGCCACTGGACCTGTGCATTGGGGAAGGTATACGCAGGGTTATTTCTGAAACAATGGTGCGAGTTAAGGGACCTTATCCCCATTTTCAAGACGGAAGATCTGGCTAATAATTGGCCCATTGCTTTGATCGACTCGACTTGTAAGGTCTTCTTCACACTGATGCTTAGAGATCAGAATACCTACTTAGTGCAAGCAAACATTCTATTTCGCTTTCAGATAGGATTGAGGCAGCAAGTTGGAACTCCACTCAATGCTACGCAAGTTAAACATCTGCTGCTTAGTGCCAAGGTACCTCAGGAGGGGCAATATTTATATGGCGTACCTGGATCTTTCATCCGCACTTAACTGTGTTGAGCGCCAGCGGCTATGGGACTAACTTCTTGGTTTGAACGTGCCCCGTAAGTAGGTCTGTCTATGCATTGCATTACAATTACACTGTTAGGATTTGCCTAAATAAGGAGGGGGTTATCACTAAACCCATTCAGGTTTCACTTGGGCTAAAACAAGGGTGTATGCTGGCACCAACTCTTTAATTTGTAATTGTGCAACATAGAACATATGTGGAAGAGACATGATTTAATTGCAGTAAGGCTGGGACATCTGAGAATTCAGTGGCTGGCGTTCGAGGATATCATCATAATTTTTTTATCGGACCCTGCGGGGCCTCCAAAGCAAACTCAACATCTTTGCGGCGTATACCGCGATTAATAATCTGGCCATGTATGGAGCGAAATCTAAGGTGGTAATCTTTACGAAACTTAAGAACCCAAAGGTGATGCGATGGTGTGTGGGGGAGGATATAATTGAAAGGGTACCATCTATGCGTTATTTGGTGTACAATTTATCCAACATTGGGTCAATTGAAATGCGGCGATGTGCAATAAAGGTGAAGTTAATGCCTCTACTCTCTCAAATGAGGCGTATTTATTGGAAACTATGCAGGTTTTCAATTTTGCCCACTCTCAAATACTATTTGGACAAGATAGAACCAGTACTGTTGAATGGGTTAGACATGGCGTCTGTAGAGCTTGGTGCCTTTCTGAATACTGTTAGGCAGAATCCTGGGCAGTGCCCTTAGGGACCACTACACAAGATTAAGACTGCAGGTGGTAGTACAATTTCACCTTTAGTATAAGCATGTACTACACAGTTAGAGTGGTAGCAGTAGCGGAGCAGCCAGACTTATCTCAAGAGCAAATGAGCAGTAGTAGAGATTACACAAAGGACTACAATCACTGTGACTCAACCAAACACTGACTCAAGGTTTTTGGTTAAAAAATTAAAGTACATTTATTTTTAAACCATCTGTTCATAAAACACTTCAATTCTATTAAATTAAAATCACACTTCAAATATACTACACACAACCAATTCCCCTTGTGCAGTTCAATTCAAGGTAAGTACATTAGATTTGACGGACCAGTGTTGTGAAACAAAGAAGTTATCGTGGGTTAATACACGATCACTTTTTGACAGTAATGACAGTTCGGTCTTACGAAAGAAAGGTGTACCCGCGGGAAGACATGTTACCAAAGACAAACACACTTACCACATGAATTAACACAAGAAAATAGGGGATAAAAACATAGGCAATACTTTTGTCAAGGCAGATAGAATCAGAGGATACTTTCTAAAACGTAGATAAAAGTCAATAGGCTGCGCCAGTGTCGAATGGGACAGTGGTCCTGTTGTCGAGGATCACAAGGTTAGAACAGTTCACGATTCGAGATTGCCAGGAGTACTTAGATATTGTCGAAAGGGAGGCACAAGTTATAAGAGGGAAGGAAGATAAGAACAAGCCTTTGGTGAGGAGAAAAGGGTTCACCCCAATTCCTCGAAGTCGGACACAGTACCTTATTCGTTTGAAGAAAAGCTGGTGCCACGGCAGTTGTTCCTGGTAGTTCCTGCAGACTCACAGTTCCTGGAGCTTCAGTCGTGGGGACAAGAAGGAGGACATCTGGAGCGATCTGCACTACCCAGGGATGAGGCCAGCAGCAGCAAAGCAATGGTGAATAAAAGGTACCCTCCTTTAAAACAGGAGAGGCTCTTCAGATGGCTATCCGGACCACTACAGCAGTGTGCAGCGATTTCGACCAAGAAGAGGATCTTCTGGCTGTAGAAGGTGAGCTGGTTGATCCCACCAGGCTCAAGGGAAGAACACTCCGGACTGGATCTTCTCTTGTCGTTGAAGGGTAGATAGCTCAGGACTGCAGCAGAGCTTCACCAGGACTCGGGAGTTGCAGCAGCCGTCATCTTCTCCGCTTCTCTTCCGTTCCTTGCAGTTCCAGTGGCGACTGACTTCCAGCCCAAGAGTCCTGCCTGTTATGCCAAAATCCCACATTCACACAGCCTGGCTGTCAATCACACAGCAGGGGGGTTGTCCGGGCCGGACAACCACCTCAGTCAATCAATACAAAGTGCGACTTGGGTCTCCAAGGAGACCCTGTGCAGGGGGCGACTAAACCCCTCCCTCACATTCAGCCCACCTAGACACCTAGACGCCAAAGGAGGGCTTCTGTCGGCGAACAAAGAAGGCAATTTTGGTTTGCCACGCAAAGTAAAACACAAGAAGGATTTGAACAAAAAGAAATGGCAATAAAACCCGACCAGAGCCAAATTAAAAAGTATTTGGTCAAGCGGGTTTAAGTTCGAGGCTAATACAATAGCCTAAAACAGTACCACGTTTATATACTACAATCGCGGTAGAAATGATAGGGTAGGTACCACTGCCACCAGCCAAGTCTTAGTGTTAAGGGAGCGAAACAAAGCTCCAAGAGGTGCATACAGAAAGGAGTAGGAATTAACCCTTTCCAGTAGTCCATGTAAGATGGGGTGTACTGGGTCTGCAGTTTAAATGACGACAAAGTAAATGTCAACTTTACCTGTTTCTGGGGGACAGCAGTCAGCCCCCGAAAAATGGAGTCAGTGGGAAGTCTTAGCGACAACCCTGTGCTACTGCACCGAAGGTGCTGTGTAACGCACACAAAAAGTTGGGCTCATGGAGTGGTGTGGCTCCAGAGCCCAAGATCACACAAACAGTTGAAATACACATGGCAAAACGCATGTAAGAGTGGGAAAAAGGTTCACACCCTTACCAGGTGGAAAAAATAAACCCCAGAAATCCAGCAAAGCTGCTGAGGGACTCACTAGGTAAGGGAAATTAGCCATAAATGAGAATTCTCCCTAACAAATACGATGCAAAGGACCTTGTGGAAAAGGGTGTTCTACTTTCCCTGTCAGTGCCTAATGGGATTGTCAGGCATGAACTCAACTTGATCTCATTACAGGCCAGATTCCAATGGAGACAGTTATTGTCGTACTTCAAGTTTCCTAGCCCCCCAACCAACTCTTTCTAAATAAATCTGAATCAGAGTATACTCAATTGCTCAGTTCTGTCTGTTAAAATGTTTCAGGACAGTATGGACAACTTATTGGCAGGAATTGGCCCGAATGTGTTGGAACTAAAATCCAATCCCGACGCTGTCAAGGCTAAGTAGTCCAGGGATGACTGGAGAATTACGATAGAATCCATGAACAACTATTCTACCTATCGAGAGTATGCCATTTTTCCCCACAGGTTGGGTCAGCTCCCGGGCCAATCTTAAATGTTTCCCCTGCCCAGAGTCCCGTAAGGTGTACCTTAGATTTAGGTTGAATCAATTCCATAGTACGCACTAGAAAGTGGCATGTATCTGACTTGGAAGGGTCATGTATAGGGGATGCTTGTCGCTGCTGTAAAGGGAAATCTACAATGGAAAATTTGAGATTCTAGATTCTAGAATTGCTACTCTTTGAAACACTTCATTCTGATTGCACTCAATAAAGAACTGCACAGTTTTGCCTCTGAATTTTCTAAAGAACTATTGTGGGCCTGTTTTAAGTGGGGAAACAATCTATCACTAACCAATTTGCTTGTCCATTTCTTAAATGAAATTGATGTGTCAAGAAAATAATGTTTTAGAAATGTAATGAATTAATGAATTCATCAAATGAAAGATTTTAATGTAATTTATTGATTGAATGGTCTTAGTTATGATGGTTTTTTTTCTTCCATCTTTGTACTTTGTGTAAGATTTTCCGGTAAACTAAATCACAAATACAAATAATGTATTTTTTGATAACACATTTTATTGTATTTTCGTTAAGAACCAAACAAAACAATACAGAAAAGAACACATTTTAAAAAAACAATGTGAAATCTTTTTGATTGGCGCACTGCATATTGTTAAGCAAATAACATCACTGTCAGGGTGAGTTTTTTTTAAAGCATGAAAAAAAAATGAAATGCATACCCAATATGTTTGAACAGAATAGGCTGTTGCAGCTAACAAACCACAAATGTCAAGGAACACCCAATAGCTTATCCTATCCCAACTTGATTATGCCATACCTATCGGTTAAAGAGCTGGCAAGTGTTCTCTCCTTTACTTGCAGAAATTCCTATGGCTCACAAACAAGCCAACCCATGAGTGAGCAAACTGCTTAAACTCCAACCAAAAGACCTCCCCAGTGGGGAATGATCCAATCTATGCAAAGAAAAGCCGCTGGGAGACAGGAACAAACAGCTTTCGACTCACTTTCAGCACTGGCACCTCACCCTGATATACCAGGAATGCAAAGACCAGCAACAAGCAAACATCTAGGTGCATCTGTGGCGCCACACATGGAAAGGGGGCAGGGCTTTAAAGACTATAATGTCCAACCTTTGTAACAGATAGTCATTGGCCCACTGGAACACGTGGAGAAAGTGAAAGAGCAGAATGTGGGTTGCTCGGATGAGGTCAAGCAGGCAGAACAAGGGACCAGGCAGAGGAAGGACAATATAGTGAAGTGTGTAGGAGACTAACAGAGTGAGTGTTGAAGGTGAGGTCTTGGTTGGTGAGAGATAGTGGTACTTAGGTGTCATAGTACATGTATGGAGAGTGAGGTTAGTGATACCAAGTGGGGCAGTAGGGAAGTGAGTGAGAAAGGTGACAGAGTGAAAGGAGGGTGGGAGAAGGAGGGGAGAAATGTAATGGAGGGTAGGGAAAGAGTGGAGGGGTGTGAGGGGAGGAGTAGAGATGGAAGGTGCAGATGTGAGATTGTATAACATTAGAGGGACAGAATAGATCGGGAAAAGGGAGAGTAGAATTAAGGGAAAGGTAGGAAAACCAGCAAGAGGAATAAAAGATTGTTAGAAGGGTAAAAGTGAGTGAGACCTATGTGGGTTTGAAGATGACCTTCATAATTCTTGTGGGACACAAGGCTAGGCTCCACTTAGAAAACCCGGAGGGAGTGAGATACAAAAGACTGTTCCCTTGGGACCTCACTGGGAACGAGTACGATTTTAGATAGTAGAGGTTACGATCTCAAGTGGCTATCTTGGGGATTATGGCTGTCTGGCTACTGTGGAGCAAGCCCATATGGGAGTGAGTGAGAGAGACAGACACACACATAATTGGACTCTCTTGGAAATTATATTCAAAAGTCCATGAACTGTCTCAGACAGCGATATGACCAAACTGTAGACTTTCAACTGGATCACGATGGGTGATCCAGTCACACTATCCCTACCCAGCCAGTGCATAAATGCATGATGCTTGACACGTAGCTGTCCTCAGATAGTTTTTCAGACAGGAGGTAGGTGGCGGTAGCATAGGAAATATTGAGTCTGTTTTAGCTCCAATTCTGGGGAAGGGTGAGGGCATGTGTCTGAAGAAATCAAAGCCACATAAAGACTATTACTGTTTAAGTTACGTTTGCCTTCTGAAGCTTGTGAATATGTTCAGATTTACATGCGTTGCATAGACATGCAATCAGTACCTGAAGAAGCTGGAGGAATAGAGGTAATGAAAACGTTAATCTGATACTTTCCAATAAGACACTTTGCTTTGAGAGGTGCTATGTGAAACTAGAACATCCAAGTGTATCTTACGGGAATTGTAGACTAAACCAGAGTCTAACAAATGAAGGAGGTAGGTAACATTGTTTGCTGGAGAACAATCAAGTGGGTATACTGGTTACTTTTTGCACCAGATAATGCATTTCTTCTACTTATTAAAGTAACAGTTTTAAGTATTATGTTTTCTTGCCTCACAAAGTATGTCCATACAGCGTTGAGACAGATTCAAGTCACCAAATGGTATGACTTCAGGAGCAAATTCAGCAAGTTTATAGTTTGGGGAAGGGGATGTGTTATATGCTAATTCTGTTGCAATAACAAGTTGGGTAATAGATGCAGTTTGATTAGTGGTTATAACACCATGTGAATGATATGTGGATACCAAATGTGTCCTGCCAAAGTAGAGACAATGAGTACTAACTAAGAGTTTTACCCCAGTGTAACTAGTATATTACCCTGCATACGAGAGGAGTTGGGCTGCAGGGGGAGAGAGTGTATGCACATTTCCCCGACCAATTCATCAATAGTGTTGCCTAGTGAACCTGGTTGTGGATGTCTGGATGTGGCACTTGTATTTGTTATGAAGAAGGCTGTATCTGGATGCCCCTCCTATGGCAAAGATTTGTTTGAGTGTATTTGTGTTTAGTTAACACTTGCGTTCTTGAATGACTACCCTGCCCAAACTGTCTATGTGAATTCTTGGGACATGGTCTGCTAGAATACAAATGCCCTACTTTATGCACCAAAGCCAGATTTCCTGGTTATCTGAGACAATTATAATAGACTGTATTCTGCCTTGTGTGTGTATGTAGAGCATAGCCATAGTGCTGTCAGTTCTTCCAGAACGCTCTTGAGGTGGGGAAGCATTTAGACACCGTCCCAATACATTTATGAGAAGGGAGGTTTGTGGAGGGATACAACTTCCATGCACTCCTAAGTGTCTGGCAGGGAGGTCCCTCCCCGACCTTGATGCATCTGTTGTTATGGTCATTTCTACAGGTGGATTCACAAAAGGGTGGCACTTTAACATGTTTGAGTGGACCACCACCTTAAGGCTGATACAACCCTTTGAGAAATGACCACTAGGGATCATGCCCATCGCCTGTATTTTGTGGTCACTCAGTTTATTTGTTGGAGAAAGCAGATTGTGCAAGTGAAAGAGCAGGATGAGAAACGCAGCAAGCAATCACCGCCAAGTGTTTTATGGCACTTCTAACTGATATGGAAAGGTTTGGCCAATAAAAAAAAAGAAAGCAGTGTCTGAAGAGCAGATCCTCTTTCCTGCAATTGTTAAGCCATCTAATCGGCTGAGAGTAGTTCTGCTCCAAGGAAATTTCGGACATTACTAGGAGCTAGAGTCAACTTCTTCGCATTAACTTCTAAACATATTGGCTGGAGATGGGCGATTGTTTGAGTTTTTCAAAGAAATTGACAGGCACGCTTCGCTGTTATGAGACAATAGTACAGGAAGGGACATACCTGTATTCTGTGTCTGCACAGGTGTGCAGCAACCACAATAGAACATTTGTGAATACATGAGGTGCTGGTGCCATCCCAAAGAACAAATGACTTACTTCTGGAAATGTTCCTTCTTATGGGTGTTGCTCCCACAGATTCCTCATCTTTGATATATTCTGCGGCAGCAGCAAAACCTCAGAAAGTTTTAACCACCAGTGGGCACTGTGCGGCTTCAAGAGCCCTTCAACACTGTTCGGCATCAGGACCAGACGCAACTTTGATACAAAAAGCAGGCACTGCACCCCGTGATCTCAGTTTACTACGTTTTCCCTGTGCTCTGCTGCGTTGGGGAATTGGGTTTCTTGTGGTCCTCAAAAAAATGAAAGTTACTCGCCGTAGTGACTAGAGTACTCAGTCTATAATCCCCTTTTCTCCATCCTTGTGACGTCCTCCAACATGAGGACGGTACCAGAACATTTGGAAGCCAAAAAATGAGATTCCCCTTTAAATTTAGTACAGCGCGCGAGGGTGCAGCCTCAGGCGTGCAAACACCCCACCGGGCCCCACCATCTGGCCCCTCACCTCTGTCCGCTTTGAACACATCGGACGATTAGATACCTGGCTACTCTTAGTACATATTAGCCGATTGCATACTAGCAGGGGAAGGTGGGTGGGACGTATGGAGGAAAGGAGACTATGGACTATGAGTAGTCTGGTCACTACGGTGAAACTTTAATTACTCATAAATCCCGTCCCCATTCCGCCAACCTTGTGGGTGTTTCCCCCAAACATGACCAAAGGGTGGAGCTGCGATAACCTGCCTCATATGTAGGACAAAGCAAAAAAGGTTCTTCAGAACCACCTGACCAAACTCTGCATCGCGCCTGGAGCTGGTGTCTAATGAGGAGTGCCTACAGAAGGCAGACAGAGTGGCCCACATAGCCGCCTTGCTAATGACCTCCCAAGATGCACGTCTCTGAAACGTGATGGCCGTGGCCTTAGCTCTGACCGCATGGGCATGAATCCCATTACATACTGGTTTGCCCATGGCCATGTGTTAGGGAGAATTCTCATTCTATGGCTAATTTCCCTCACCTAGTGAGTCCCCCAGCAGCTTTGCTGGATTTCTGGAGTTTATTTTTCCACTTGGTAAGAGTGTGAGCCTTTTTCCCACTCTTACATGTGTTTTGCCATGTGTATTTTTACTGTTTGTGTAATCGTGGGCTCTGGAGGACACCACTCCATGAACCTCACTTCTCATGTGTGTTACACAGCACCTTCCGTGCAGTAACACAGGGTTGTCTTTGAGACTTCCCCCTGACTCCATTTTCTGGGGCTGAATACTGTCCCCCAGGAAACAAGTAAAGTTGCCATTTACTTTACATAGTCATTTAAAACTACAGGCCCAGTACAACCAATCTTACACGGAGTACTGGAAAGGGTTAACTCATATCCCTTTTTGTCTGTGCCTCTCTGAGCTTTGTTTTGCTCTTTTAACATTCAGACTTGGCTGGTGGCAGTGGTATCTACCCTAACTTTTCTACCGCGATTATATTATATAAACATGGTACTGTTCCAGGCTATCATAGTAGCCTCGAACATAAACCCGCTTGACCAAATGCTCTTTCTTTTGGCCTGTGTTTATTCGCCATTTCTTTTTGTTAAAGTCCTTCTTGTGTTTTACTTAGCGTGGAAAACCAGGTTTGCCTTCTTTGTTCACCGTCTTTTGGCGGGCTTCTCTTAAGAAGCCCTCCTCTTGGCGTCTGGTTGTCTAGATGGGCTGTATGTGAGGGAGGGGTGTAGTCACCCCCTGCACAGGGTATCCTTGGAAACCCAAGTCGCACTTTGGCATGACTGGCTAAGGTGGTTGTCCGGGCCGGACAACCCCACTGCTGTATGATTGACAGCCAAGCTGTGTGAATGGGGGATTTTCGCATAAAAGGCAGGACTCTTGGGCTGGAAGTCAGTCGCCACTGGAACTGCAAGGAACCGAAGAGAAGCAGAGAAGAAGACGGATGCTGCAACCACCGAGTCCCGGTGAAGCCCTGCAGCAATCCTGAGCTATCTACCCTTCAACCACAAGAGAAGATCCAGTCCGGAGTCTTCTTCCCTTGAGCCTGGTGAGATCAACCAGCTCATCTTTCACAGCCAGAGGATCCTCTTCGTGGTCGAGATCACTGCACCCTGCTGTAGTGGTCCGGATAGCCATCTGTAGAGCCTCTCCTGTTTTTAAGGACCGCACCTTTTATTCACCGTCGCTGCTGCTGGCCTCTTTCCTGGGTAGTGCAGATCACTCCAGACGTCCTCCTTGTCTCCACGACTGAAGCTCCAGGAACCGCGAGTCTGCAGGAAACTACCAGGAACAGCTGCCGTAGCACCAGTTTCTTCAAAGAATAAGGTACTGTGTCCAGCTTCGAGGAACTAGGGTGAACCCTTTTCTCCTCATCCAAAGCTTGCCCTTGTCTTCCTTCCCTCTTATAACTTTTGCTTCCTCTGTTGACAATATACAAGAACTCCTGGCAATCTTCAATCGTGAAGTATCTGACTTATCTTCTTGTCAGAAAGTGTTCTCTGATTCTGTCTGCCTTGACAAAAGTATTGCCTATGATTTTTGCCCCCAACTCTCTTTTGTTAACTCAGGTGCTAAGTGTGTTTTAACTCCAGTAACATTTCTTCCCGCGGATACTTTAGTAAGGCTGAACTGTCATTACTGTCAAAAAGTGATCGCATATGTATTCCCGGTAACGTCTTTTGTTTCATAACACTGGTCTGTCAAATCATAAGGTACTTACTTTGAGTTGTTCTGCACAAAGAGAATTAGTTGTGTGTAGTCTATTTTACGTGTGGTTTTACTTTAATAGAAGTGAAGCGTTTTGCAAACAGATGGTCTAGAAATAAATGTACTTTTAGTTTTCAACCAAAAACCTTGAGTCATAGTAATTATGGTCCCTTTGTGTAATCTCTACTACTGCTCATTTGCTCTTGAGATACGTCTGGCTGCTCCACTACTGCTACCACTTTAATGGTGTAGTAAGGGCTTGTACCAAAAGTGAACTTGTGTTGCCACTTGTAGTCTTAATTGTGTGTAGTGGTTCCTAAGGGCACTGCACAGGATTCTGCCTAGCACCATGTAAGCCTCCGAAACGGCCTGAACCATCCAACGTGCAATAGAAGACTGTGAGCTGGGGAGGATCCCCCAAAAATCACAAACAAAGCCTAGGCTTTCCGGAATGATTTCGTCCGAGAGAGATAAAACTTCACCAAGACTTAACAGTCCTTGATGAGAGGCACGGACGCCTTGAAGGCCAGGCCCACTGCCCTAAACTCGAGTAGATTGATAATCAAGAGGGCTTCCGTCCTGGAGCATGCTCCATAAGTCTCATAGCCCTGCAGAGTAGCCCCTGAGCCCGAAAGGGAGGAGTCCGTCATCACCACCAGGGTAGGCTCCGGTCGGGTGAAGGGGGCTCCCACTGAAACATTGCCCTCCATCAGCCACCATCGAAGATCGGGCAGCAGGAGTGGTGGTATAGGGATCCTGTCAGACTGAAACCCCATCTCCTGATCCCAATTGGCCGCCAGGTGGAGCTGGAGCCGCCTCATTTTGAGGCGAGCCTGCTGCACAGTGAGCACGCAGGAGGCCATCAGGCCCAGAATGTGCTGGAACAACCATGCGGAGGTGGTCGAGTTGGCCAGAAAGTGCCCCACCGTCTTGCGGAGGGCCAAAGTCTCTCAGGTGTAGCGAACACCCGCTGTTGAGGGAGAACCCCAGCTGATTAAGGATATATGCCAAACTTTGGCAGGTATGCATCCATGACGTCCAGGAAACACATCCAGTCCCCTGCACACAGACTCTACAATGTGCTCGGGAGTAATCATCTTGAAGTGTACCAGCGGTAAATACAGCTTTAGAAATGACAGGTCCAGAACTACCCTCAGGACAGCCCGATTGTTCTTGGGTACCGCAAAAGTCCTGGAAGAGTAAATGAAGCCCCTGTCTACAAGAGGAACCAGTTCTATCGCCTCATCTCCAAGAGCAAAAGGACCTCCCGTAAAAGAGCTGGGGATCCGATCTGAGGAGGAGGGGAGGAAAGGCTGGTAGATGCAAAAGGAAGAGGAATACTGCCTGGAACGGAGCCAAATGTCCTCCCACAGGCGAGCTGTGTTCCCCGACCTTGATGTCACTGCTTTTTTGGAATCAGAGGAGGGAGGGGGGTGGGGGGGAAGAAGAGTAAAAACCAGTGAAACGTCGTCTCCCGCTTCCTCCTCTTGTCGCTGGGCAAGCTGTCAGGCCTCCATGTACCGCGGCCCCGGAACCCCCTGAAGCCAGAGAAAGCACAGGGCTTGAACTTGGTCCTGCCCTGGGAATGAGGGAAGGATTTCTGACCTGGTTTTGTCAGGATGACCAAGGACTTGGCAGTTTGAATGGAGGATTTCTTCTTTGACAATTCATCATCGGTCGGCGAATGAAAAAGGTCTACGCCCTCAAAGGGCAGATACAGGATCTGCTCCTGTACGTCAGATGATAATTCAGTGGCGTGCATCCACGTGGTCCTTCTCATTTCAACCCCAAGACACAGCCCTCTGCTGGCTGTGTCAATGTGGGCGACCGAGGACTCCATGAGGTCCTGCGCAATGGCCCAGGCATCTGCCAGACAAACCTTGAAGGAGGTTTGCTTGTCCAAGGGGAGGTCACGCCGAAATTTCCCGAGCTATATGATATGACATTTTATTTATATCGTGCTCATACACAAGTGTTTCAGCTCCTGCCTAAGCTTCTGGTTAGCCGCATCCAAGAGGGCCTGCCACAGATGAAGTCCTGAGATGGAGTAACAGTGCTCTCCCAAGGACACAAGGACTTTGTCCTCCTTGGAGAGGCAACTGGAGGTGGCTCCCATGGAGGAAGTTGACGAAGACGACGGTTTAGAATACAAGGAGGCCACCAAAGAGGAATGTGGCTGCGGGTCGGAGGCAATGAGGATTGTCCGTTCGCCCTGGGCTTCTCAGACCTTTTCAGCCACCTGCAGGACAACCTTCTTGAGGGGTATGCCAGACCGGGTCGTGATGAGTTTCCCCAAGACCTCTGCTAGCACACCGACTCCTGGGGAGCTTCCTTGGGCAATGGGACCGCCAAGAACTCTGCCAGGCCTTGAAGGCAGTCGCGAAAAGCCTTAACCGATGCCAAGGGTTCATCATCTTGGGCTTAATCGTCCTCATTGTCCCCCCTCCCATTTTTTCACAGATGGAGGGGAATCCATGCCCTGGGACACAGGTGCCAGCGGGGTCCCCATAGGTCCGGAGCCAGAGAGAGGTCCAATGGCTGTTGAGGGGGGCGTTGGTGGTACAGGAGGAGGTGGAGGGGTCAGATGCCTGCAAGGGCTTCAACCTGTGGAGGGACAGGCACCGCAACTGGGAGCGCAGGAGGAACAGGAGGAGAACCCAGAGGAGGGGGCCGGGACAGTGCCACCCGCGGGAGGACCTTTTTTACAATGTCACCCATGAGCCCCTTCATCTGAGGGGAACGCATGAGGAAGAGGAAGCGCTCCTCGCAAGCCGCGGGTCCTTAGAGGCCTGACCCTCTGAGGCGCTGGGCCTCCACTCCTGGTCAAAGCGCTGAGGCGCCTGGTAATAGTTGTATGGCTGTGATGGGTAGATGTATCCCAGAGGAGACCAAAATCCTGCACCATAGGATCACCTGACGCTTCCAGAGAGAAAGGGGCTGGGATCATCTTGCAAGGCCCATTCGATCGGCGAAAGGACAAGCAGGCCCTCGGCTGGATCCAAGATGGCCGCCTGCCTGGCAGGCCTCGCCACGTGCCGCTAGAGCATTTTGAAGTCTTGTGCCATGCCATGGGCAGGGGGGGTGTGAAGGCCCTGAGCCAAGAGAGGCCTCAGACATGAGAGGATACAGCTTGGGTCTTGCACCGGAAGCAGAGGCGTCAACCTCATAGATCACTCTGGAAGGCACTGAGCACTCAGTCTGACAGCCGGTAGTCAAAACGCCCCGACTCACGACCTAAAAGCGAGCTCCGGTAGGCTGGACGTCCTTGGCACTTGTGCCGGTAGTCGTGCCGAGGACAGACTCTTGGAGGTGGCACTCAATGATCTCTTACCCTCTTGGGTAGAAGAAGAGGATGACCCCGATAGCCCTTCCGAGGACAGCCTCAAAGGGGGCCCCTGTGTCCCTTGGCTTGGGAGCCGGTAGCCTTAGAGGCCTCAGACCTGCCAGAACCTGACTCTGAAGAACCCCGATCCGTGGAAACCCGGGGAAGGAGTCACCATGCTGTGGAGCTGTTCAGAACATAGGGCCTACCATATCTTGACGAGAGGTCCTAGAGACAAAGTACTTAAGGAGGAGAGGAGGAGAAGTGTGGAAGATCTCCCTCCACCAGGAAAATCGATTCTTCAATGTGCTCTGACCGAGTAAGCAGCAGGCCGCACATGAGTCCCAGCTGTGGTCAGGCACTAAAAACTCAAGACAGAGCGGATGGGGGTCCAAAGCCGGGAACGAGCGGTCGCATGAGGCACATCTCGTGAAGCCTCCTGCGGACAACATTAGCCGGGGGAGAAGAGGCACCAAAGTTAAAGGAGAATTAAAAAAACAAACAGGGAGCAAGCGGAAAGCTAAAGAAGTCTACGTGCTGGTTGCCAGGTCCAACACCGTCTGTGCAGAGAAAGGGACTGAAGTTGAGGTGCCAGAGCGTGGGGCCTCAGAGGGGCATTGCAGCACCCCAGCGCGCTGTACAAAATTTTAAGGGGGAAGCACATTTTTTCACTGCCAAAGGTTCCGCTATCGTCCCCATATTGGGGGACGACAAGAGGATGGGGGAAAGGGGATGGAGCGTTTGAGTTTTGATTGCCTGTGGATTGCCATGAGCCTAACGGCAGAGGAGAGACTTGTAATGAGAAAATAAATTAATAAATGGTTGAAGGGTACGATGGAGAGCAACGGGGAATCCGTGGGAGGAACATCAGTTAGAAATAGCTTTACCAGACAAAAAGTAATTTGTTCTTTGAATTTATTGTGTCCTCCCACTGATTCCTCATCTCAGACTCCCATAGCAGTGCTTGCCCCTTTGGAGGATGGACTCCTGTTGCAATCTTTTCACAAAACATTTGGAAACACTGCTCTGCCAAATCGGGCATTGTGACAGTCACTGGCATTCAGGCAATAATGCTTAGCGAATGTGTGGAGGGATGACCACGTCGCCGCTTGTCAAATGTCCACGGTAGTAAGTCCTCTTTATAGAACTGAGGAAGTTGCTACTCCTCTAGTGAAGTGTACTCTTAACCCTTTTGGGATGTTTTTTTTTCTGCTGCATTATAGCACTCTGAAATTGCTAGTACAATCCATCTTGATATGGTTTGTTTTTTCATTGCTTTTCCCATTCTAGGGCCAAAGTACCCTTAAAAAAATGATCCTCCACTTTGAAGCTATTTTTTCTTGCTATACGAAAAACTCAGAGCCCTCTCTTAAGGTCTAGTCTGTGCAACAACTCCTCTACCTTAGAAGGCTGAGGAGGAAGGTAAAAAGCTGGTTGACTAATCTTTTGCCTTAAGTGGAATTCGGACACCAACTTGGGGAGGGTGGACGGACAAACTCTCAAGGTAACCTTGCCCTTGATGAAGACATTGAAAGCTAGCTTGTATACAGAGATTGTAGATCACTCACTCTGCGCACTGGTGTGATGGCAACTAAAAAGGCTGTGCAGAAGAGAAACCTGAACAGCCAAGAGTGCGTTGGTTGAAATGGTGTACCCATCAAGAATGTTAACACTAAGTTCAAGTACCATGCCAGCACCACAAAAGTGTGTGTGTGGGGGGAACGTTTACCAGTCCGTTCAGGAACTGCATGACCATAGGCACAGTAAAATAGGAGCCTTGGTCTGGGGCAGTTTTAAAAATGAAGATTTCAGATAAGTACAATTTGGCCATGGCCCCCTGGAGTTCTTACCTCGTAAGGTGTAACAGGAAAGAGTACTGCAGTGATGTCACATGACCAAGGACCCAAATCCTTGGCTCTACACCAGCTACACAATATCTTTCATCAGCAGCGGTTAACAGCCTTGGTTTCTGGACCTCTTGCTAAGAGCAACACCTCCATGTCATCTTCTGGACAATCCTAATCTCTGTATCTCATTCGCTCAGTATCCATGCATGGAGATTGAGAATACAGGCATTAGTGTGGAGGATCAGACCTCTTTCTTGAGAGAGCACCTCTGCTTTCTTTGGGAACCGCTGTGGAGGGCAGATGGCTAAGTCCAGGGGGTCCAGTACCATGTTCTCCTGGCCAAAATCTGGGGCTAAAAGGATCATGATTACGCCAAACCTCCTCAACCCCCTGATGGAGGGGCAACACGTTTTATCTTGGAAGAAAGACAACACAGTGCAACACAGGTTCGAATCCTGATCCCGCGCTTAGAAACCACTTGCTGGTATTAAGCGCGTAATAAATTAACAATACAATAAAATAAATAAAATTACATGTGATGTGACAGGAATAAATGAGCAAAGCATATAGGAGTGTAAAGATGCAGTCTACTAAGAATGCACCCCCCAGTGCTACTCTCGGGGGAAATTTCCTGGAGCAGAGCAGCTCGCACTTCTTGTTGGAGCTAGATGCGAACAGATCTATTTGAGAGGTTCCTCTGAAGATTCAGAGCTTTGTAAGGACTTCATGGCCTGCTACTCCATGTGGGAGACTGAACCCTACCATGCCTCTGTGATGCCCAAAATTAGAGTTGCATTGCCTCTATGCACAGTGGTAGTGACCATTTGCCCCCTCTCTTGTTGTGGTAGTGCATGGCCACTGTGTTGCCTGTCATGATCGAGCCTGTTTTTTCCCTGTATCGAGTGCAAAAAGGCCATTAGCGCCAGGCTGATTGCTTTAAACTCCAATAGGTGTATCTGGACTCTGCTGGGGGATTACAGTCTGCTTACCGTGAATTTGTACAGGTGTGAGCCCAAGTCTTTCAGCAAGGCCTCTGTCCCCATTGTCACGTCCAGCCAAGGTTGCCATAATGGTTCTCCCAACATCAATTTCTCCTTGCTGGACAACCACAGGAGGTCCGGAGAGACCCTGGTCAGGGTCTGTAACAGATCCGTCGTTTTGTTCCGAGAACTGTGATCACTGGGATCTGAGAGCCCATTGAAGGGATCTCATTCTCAATCTGGCTTCTGCCACCAGAAAAATGGAGGATGTCATGAGACCCAGCAACCGTAGAAAGTGTTAGGCAGAATCCTGTGCAGTGCCCTTAGGGACCACGACACACAATTAAGACTACAGGTGGCAATACAAGTTTTACCTTTGGTACAAGCCTGTACTACTATGTTAAAGTGGTAGCAGTAGCATGAGATTACACAAAGGGACCACAATTACTGTGACTCAAGCAAACTCTGACTCAAGGTTACAGGTAAAAAATATAAGTACATTGATTCTTAAACCATCAGTTATAAACACAACACTTCTATTAAACTTTAAACAAAACCACACATTAAATATACTACAACTAACCAATTCACTTTGTACAGTATGTCTCAAGGTAAGTACCCTGTGTTTGAATGAACCAGTGTTATGAACAAAACACGATACCGCGGATATGGTTGCTATCACTTTTTGACAGTTCGGTCTACTCAATAAACACGTATCCGTGACATGAAATGCTACCGGGGCAAAAACACACTTAGCACCTGAGATACCCAGACGGAGTTGGATGCAAAAATCACAGGCAATATTTAGGTTAGGCATACAGTTTCGAGTAACAGGAGTTCAAATGTCAAAGGGTCGGAGCCAGGGTTAAGTGACACCGGAGACCTGTTGCCTAAGATCACCGTTAGACAGTTCACGATTCAGCATAGCCCAAAAGTACTTTGATATTGTCAATGTTCGGAAGCAAAAGTTATAAGAAGGAGGGAAGACAAGAGCGAGCCTTGAGGATGAAGAAAAAAGGGTTTCACCCAGTTTCTTCAAGTATAGCAAAGTACCTTATTCCAATGATGCAGCTGGTGCCCTGGCAGTTGTTCCTGTTGGTTTCCCGCAGACCCACAATTCCTTGTTGTGAAGGAGGACATCTGAAGGGGGTCTGCACCACACAGGGATGAAGCCGGCAGCAGCGACAACGTATAAAAGGTGCGCTCCTTAAACAAAAACAGGAGAGACTCGACAGGTGGCTATCCGGACCACTACAGCAGTGTGCAGCTATTTCGACCACGGCGGAGATCTCTGGCTGAAGAAGATGAGCTGGTTATCCCCACCAAGGCTCAAGGGACGAAGACTGCGGACTGTATCTCCTCTCAGTCGTTGAAGGGTAGATAGCTCAGGACTGCAGCAGGGCTTCACCGGGACGGGGTAGTTGCAGCAGCCGTCGTTCTCTCCGCTTCTCTTCGGTTCCTTGTAGTTCCAGAGGCGACTGACTTCTAGCCCAAGAGACCTGCCTTTTATGCGCAAAACCCCCATTCACACAGCCTGGCTGTCAATCACGCAGCAGGGGGGTTGTCCAGCCGGGACAACCACCTCAGCCAATCATGGCAAATTGCGACTTGGGTTTCCTAGGTTACCCTGTGCAGGGGGTGACTACACCCATTCCCCACATTGTCTACCTAGACACCCAGGCGCCAAGAGGAGGGCTTCTCTGCAGAAGCCTGCCAAAACACGGTGAACAAAGAAGGCAAACCTAGTTTGACACGCAAAGTAAAACACAAGAAGGACTTTAACAAAAAGAAATGGTGAATAAACCAAACCGGAGCCAAAAGAAAGACGATTTGGTCAAGCAGGTTTATGCTTAAGGCTGCAAAAATAGGCAAAAGTAATACCACGTTTATCTAGTATAATCGCGTTAGAAATGTTAGGGTAGATGCCACTGCCACCAGCCAAGTCTAAATGTTAAAAGAGCGAAACAATGCTCAGGGAGGTACAGACAGAAAAGGTGTACAGATTAGCCCTTTCCAGTACTCCATGTAAGATGGGGAGTACTGGGTCTGTGGTAAAAATGACTATGTAAAGTAAATGGCAACTTTACCTTTCTCTGGGGCACAGTAGTCAGCCCCAGCAAAATGGAGTCAGAGGGAAGTCTTAAAGACAACCCTGGGTTACTGCACTAAAGGTGCTGTGTAACCCATACAAGAACAGGGGCACCTGGAGTGGTGTGCTCCAGTGCCCAAGATCACACAATGAGTAAAAACACATAGGCCAAAACACATGTAAGAGTGGAAAAAGGATGTAAACTCTTACCAGGTGGAAAAAATAAACTCCAGAAATCCAGCAAAGCTGCTGGGGGACTCACTAGGTGAGGGAAATTAGCCCTAGAAGGAGAATTCTCCCTAACAACATGACACTTCTATTAATTAAAAAAACACACGTAAAATACACTACAACTAACCAATTCACTTTGTACAGCTCAAGGTAAGTACCCTGTGTTTTAACAGACCAGTGTTGCGAAACAGAAGACATACCGGGAATACACTTGCAATCACTTTTTGACAGTTCGGTCTTCTAAAATAAACGTGTATCCGCAGCAAGAAATGTTAACGGGGCAAAACACACTTAGCACCTGAGATAACCAGAGAGAGTTGGGGGCAAAAATCATAGGCAATACTTTTGTCAAGGCAGACAGAATCGGAGAACACTTATGGACAGAAATTCAAGAGTCAATAGGCCGGAGCCAGTGTCAAGTGGAACCGGGTTCCTGTTGTTGAGGATCACACAGTCGGACAGTTCACGATTCAACGTAGCCAGGAGTACTTAGATATTGTCAAACGAGGAAGCAAAAGTTATAAGGAGGGGGGAAGACAAGGGCAAGCCTTGGATATGAAGAAAAGGGATTCACCCCGATTCCTCAAGCAGAACACAGTACCTTATTCAAGGAAGAGGCTGGTGCCACTGCAGTTGTTCCTGGTAGTTTCCTGCAGACCCTTGGCTCCTGGAGCTTCGGCGCGAAGGACGACGTCTGGAGGGGTCTGCACCACACAGGGATGAGGTCGGCAGCAGCAATGGTGAATAAAAGGTGTGCTCCTCAAAAACAGGAGAGGCTCTTCAGATGGCTATCCGGACCACTACAGCTGTGTGCAGCGACTTCGACCAAGAAGAGGATCCTCTGGCTGTAGGAGATTAGCTGGTTATCCCCACCAAGCTCAAGGGAAGACGACTCCGGACTGGATCTTCTCTGGTCGTCGAAGGGTAGATAGCTCAGGGCTTCACCGGGACGGGATAGTTGCAACAGCTGACTTCTTCTCCGCTTCTCTTTGGTTCCTTGTAGTTCCAGTGGCGACTGACTTATGCGAAAATCCCCCATTCACAGAGCCTGGCTGTCAATCACGCAGCAGGGGGGTTGTCCAGCCCGGACAACCACCTCAGCCAATCATGGCAAAGTGCGACTTGGGTTTCCTTGGATACCCTGTGCAGGGGGTGACTACACCCCTTCCTCACATTCAGCCCACCTAGACACCCAGGCACCTAGAGGAGGGCTTCTTGGCAGAAACCCACCAAAAGACAGTGAACAAAGAAGGCAAATCTGGCCGCGCAAAGTAAAACACAAGAAGGACTTTAAAAAAAAGAAAAGGCAAATAAACTCGACCAGAGCCAAAAGAAAAAGGATTTGGTCAAGCGGGTTTAAGTTCGAGGCTAATACAATAGCCTAAAACAGTACCACGTTTATATAGTATAATCGCGGTAGAAAAGTTAGGGTAGATACCACTGCCAGCAGCCAAGTCTGAATGTTAAAAGAGCGAAACAATGCTCTAGGAGGTACAGATAAAAAGGGCTAAGGATTAACCCCTTCCGGTACTCCATGTTAGATGGGGTGTACTGGATCTGTGGTTAAATGACTAGTAAAGTTAAATGGCAACTTTACCCTTTTCTGGCGGACAGTAGTCAGTCCCAGAAATGGAGTCGGTGGGAAGTCTAAAATACAACCCTGTGTTACTGCACTGAAGGTGCTGTGTAACACAGAAGAAGGGGGCTACTGAAGTAGTGTACTCCAGAGTCCACAATCACAAAAACAGATGAAACACACATGGCAAATATGGTTAAGAGTGGGGGAAAAGCTCACATTCTTACCAAGTGAAAGACATAACTCCAGAAAATCCAGCAAACCTGCTGGGGGACTCACTAGGTAAGGGAAATTAGCCATTGAATGAGAATTCTCCCTAACAGAAAGTCCATGGCTGGTAAAGCTTGGGTGCTCTGGGATTTGGAGGCAATCTGCTGGATGGTCAAAGCTCAGTCCTCACAGTAGGAAGGTGAAAGAAGGGGAGGAGCAGTTTAGGCATATTTGGCCTAGCTAACACTGGGCTTGCTTGTGCGAGAGGTTCCTGATTAGCCAGTCATCCAAGAAAGGGAAGACACAAATCCCCTTCCTTCTCAGAGTGGCTTCCACCACAAACAGCTTGGTTAAGACCATTGGGGCGGAGGTGAGCCTGAATGGTAGTGTTGATTGGTAGTGTGTACTGCCGAATACGAATCTCAGGTACTTCCTGTGCTTCGGGATCATCGGCACATGGGAGTAAACATTCTGAAGGTCCAATGACAACAGTCTAATCCTGAAGCACTAGAACCTGGAGGATCTGTGTAAGAGATACCCTCTTGAATTTGCCCTTCAAGGATTTTTTCAAGAGCCTCAGGTTCAGGGCGGGTGGCAGTCCTCTGTACTTATTTGGGATTAGGAAATAGTGGTAGTGCCACCCCTGATTCCTCTATGCCAGGTGTACGAATTCCAATTCACCTTTATCTTGCATTGAAGCAATCCCTTGCTGGAGTATTTGGTCTCAGAATGGTAGGGGGTGGACACGCAGGGGGGCATCTGATGAATGGAAGCCAGTACCCTTGCGAGACTATCAGCCTCTGAAGTAATGTTTTGCCATTCTTCGTAGTATTGGTGAGACACTCTCCTAAATGATAGGTGTGTAGGGGGTGACTATGAAGGTTTTTGTGCCGCTGCCGAGCCTGATGGGACAAAAGCAGCAGAGGAGTAATTTGCGTTCCCAACTCTACCTCTTGAAAGTCTACAGAATCTATTATCTTGTGGCAGATTGACCTCTTCCACATTTAACTGAATAATCAATTGCAATGAAAAGGTTTGCCAGCATCAGGACGATGGTTGTGCTGTCGACTGGCTAATTGCTGCATTCAGGCACTTTCCTGGGGGCTTGGAAGATTGCAATTTCTCAAAGCTGTTGTCAGCTATTTGGCTAAGGCGATTATGGCCATCATAGGGTATACCCAGCAGCAACCTTACTTGAACATCTGGCGCAAATACAGATTTCTGTAACCAGGAAAAGCGTCAATGAACTGGTGCCCTTCACTCTGTCTAGGCACTCTGAAGTGTCCAAGCCAGATTGTAGAGGCTGGCACATTGCTTCCTTCCCATCAGAAGCAATGTTTAGCAACAGTATTTTTTTCTCTTCTGGGATTTCCTCTGCAGCTTGCTCAATCACCATCCACAAGGTGTGGGTATTTATGGCCAAGGCACAGGAGGAGTTTTAAAGATGGTAGGCTAATCATTTGGCCCCTGATGTGGCAGCCTGGACAACTAGGCTCTCAGTGGTAGAAGTTCTTTGTGGGGAAGTCACGGTCCGAGGATGCAAGCCTGTAATTTTTCATGAGATCCACTTTTACTCCTGGCACCGAGCAGCGCTTCTGCTATAGCTCCATAAGTTAAGGGATGTATGGAAGGGCAAAACTGGTCTGCTTACTGGGCATCTGTCCAAAATATCTGTTAAATCATACTCTGTCACAATCTTGGTCAGGGGTCCCCACCCCAGGGCCCGTCACCTTCCAAATGAGGGACCTGCATGCTGCATTAGGATGTGGATGGTGGTCCTACTGGTACAGATCACTTTCAATGGAAGTATCAAGACCAGTTGCCCCTGGAGATCTGCAGCTAGAGTTTCAATCATGGACTCCTCTGAGAAACATTTCTCAAGAGGATTAGTTAGCTGTATGGGATCTAGGCCTAATGGGATTTCCTCTCCCTCATCGTTGAAAATTAGCTCAAAGGAGGACATGAAGTTTCTTCTCAACCTCAGCGGGTATCACTGCACCAAAGTGTCTTCAATGGCGATGGGACCTTCGAAGAAAGCACTGGGTTGGCCCCTGAAGAGTGTTGCTACAGACACTGCTGTCGCCAAAGATGGGGTTTTAAGAGGTCTCTGTGGCTTTATACAAGGGGTTTTCGGCGCACTGGATGAGCTCTTATTAGACTTGAGCAGGCGTGGTGGGCTCTGACCCTTTTCCCCCTTCGACTCTGAAGAGGAGGTTGAGGGTCCAGCTTTTTTCCCAAAAACGTCAAGCCTTTTTTGCCTGAAGTGTTCCCATTTCTTTGCTTAAGTGGATTTCAATGGGAACTTTACCTGCCTTTCCGGCGCGGACTGCAGACAAGTGTCTCCCTCTTCTCTTCTATTTTACAAAGGTGAAAGTGAGTGATGGGGGTCACTGCCAGGGTGAGTGCTCTGAGGCCGGGCACCACCCGAGAAAAGCAGATTTCCCTGAAAACTGATCAGCCAACTCAACGTTGTTTTCTTCAAAGGGATGCACATTTGAAGGTATAGTACTTGGAGTGTCAATTTCGAACACCTCTCCTTCAAGGCCTTCGACATCATGGATTGGCATGAGCCGAAATCCCCAATTTCATCATCAATGCTGAGACACCACACTCATTGATCGACATTTTGGCGTTGCAATCCTCAATGCTTGAAACATGAGTGCTTCAGCATCAACTGTTTATAGAATTTGGGAGTATTTCAAAAAAACATAGCATTTGTAAGGAGTGAAGTGTTATGATTGTTGAATGCCGAGCATGTAGAAAGAAGGAACTAATGTCACGGGGTACATGTGGAAAAAAGGAACTAAGGTCACAGAGCGCGGTGCCGGCTATTTGTATCAATGTTGATGCCACGCCACATGCTGATGCCGTAGAGTGTCGAGTGGCTCTCTACACCGAAGTGGCATGGCGCCCCCATGGTGGTGAAAAATGTCTAAAGTTGTGCTGCTGCCGTAGACAATCTGAGGAATACGTGGGTGGACACAATCCAAAGATATTGAACAGACAATTATTAGTACTTGAGGTAACTGCCATGCCCAGGAACATTGAAACATGAAAGTATTCATCTTGCATGTGTAGGGTCACCATGCAGGCTATTTTAACTGTAGAAGGACCTCCGGCAGAGCGGCCATGCAGATGTTTTGAGGTTGGGCAAACTTGTTTGCTGTCCCTAGTTCTAAAACTTTTCTCATGATTAAGTCTTTCTTTGGAACAAAATAATCTTCAGAATATACTTGTGCGTATGCCTATCTCGTGAGATATCACCTCACGGCGGCAAAGGGGGGCGGGGGTGTGGCTTGGCGGCCATGTAGGCTGCAGACTTTCGGAGCTCCGGCGAGATCCTGATGCTATGTAAGCTAAAACTGCCAAAATGTGCAGTAGTGAAAGCCGTAACAGGTTGTGAAAGTCCGTAAGGGTCCAGAGCACATAGAGGAGGATTCTCGCTGAAAATCGCAAGCCAAGCGAGATGTAACACGATGGAGATGGGCAGAGAAGACCCGCACTGCTGACTTTAAAACGGCGGATCTGCATGAAGCGCCATTCAGAGTGTGCCTGAGGAGAACAAGTGAGGCGGGCAGCCCGGTGCCAGGGCGGGTGCCCTGTGAGGCCCCGACACCAGAAGAGCGGCAGGCATACTGGGACCACTGTTGCCTATTTCCCCCGCAGGGAGCACCAAGAACCCGCACCACCATCCTGGATGATGGCGAGGGGCAGCCGGTGCAGGCCGAGCATACTTCAGGGGAAGCTACGCCAGCTCCCCCCCCCCCCCATACACAAGATCAACGGGTTCATCAGGAGCTTCCATATCGGGTCCCGGCGGGTCCGCCTGCGGGACAGCGAGGTGCCTGAAGACAGTGCCTCTGAGGGGCTGTGTTGCACAAGGACCAGCACGACGCCGGAGGACAAGTGAATATGTCAGAGGAGGCTCAGAACAGCCACGAGTCCCCGTGTCGCAGAAGAAGGAACGCTGAGAGGCGCAGGTGAGCAGCACAAGTACTAGCCAGCCGGGGGGAGGCATACAACTACAGGCTCCTCACACGCAGCCTACACTAGAGTAAAAACGAATTGGGGCACTGGTTGGTTCCCACTGGGCCGCATAAAGGGCACACCATAAGGTCAGGACCGAGCAGCTGGCAGGTACGAAGGTGCCGGTTATCACGCTGAGGACTGGGCATTCCCAACAGCTCACAGGCACAATACCTGCGCAGAATATTCGGCGGAGCAGGAGGCAAGGCCGAGCACGGTGCGGACCTCTAATACAGAATGGGGAGGGGAGAGAGAGGTCACTGCAAGAAGCTGCAGAGAGCCTTGAACAAATGGGTAGATTGGCAGACGTGGGAGAACACAGCCCATCCGAGGACGAATATATTGAGAAGCAGAAAAGAGGGCGAATGGGGGGGGACTGTGCCACACCGGGCCAAGCCTGCACAGCGGACCAGATAAGAGCAAAGTGTGCTGCAAACTAGATACCCGGGAGGACACAACCTTTGGGTTCGCCGGTGCCAGTACTGGGGCATGTAGCGCTCCCGGACTTCGAGGACTATGCTACACATCATGTGGTAGGCACTTGCCCCGCACAGAACCACAAGGCGAGGCCTAAAATAGGCACAACTGGAGGAAGCTACGGTAAAACCCGCAAAGGGCCATCAAGGCAGCAGAAACACCACCAGTCGCACAGCCCTTGTTACAACGGGAACACACACGCGGGCACAGCCCAACTGCTGCCTTGTTCTATCTGCACTGGAGGGTGTCGAGTGCAAAGAGGGGGGGCACACAACTCTCCTGGATAAGAACTGCGTGCAGGGGGTAAGACACCAGGGCAGAAACTTTGAGGAGGGGCAACGAACTTCAATGAGAAGGGAGCAACAACACCCTGATACAGAAACAAACCGGCAAGCACACGGAAGCAAAGCCCAATGCGCCAATTTTAGGGGGACATTGGGGAGACACGACACCCAACGCCTCAAAGAGGAGAATGCCAAGTAAATGAAAAGGAGGAAGAGGCAAACAAATGAGCATCGACTCCTTTGCAAAAAAGTCTGACAAAAGTCAACCCACTGTGCCTGACGCAAATATGGCCTTGATGAGCACTGCACAGCAGGTGGGAGGTGAAAGCGATGGTCCTATACTGGAGGCTACAGTGGCCCTGAAGGTGTCCTTGGAGAACAAGCTGGATATGGTCATGGTGGATATGGGCCTCATCCGACAAGATATACGTAACTTGACAGAACGAGTGAATGCGGCGAAACAGCAGGTGCAACAGAACACTACCAAAGTCGCCACCACTCAGACACAAATGGCAGATGTACTACAACGAGTGATGGTCCTGGAACATAGAGAGGATGATGCAGAAGGGAAGGCCCAACATAGGGAGAAAATATTGATATTTTCAAGAGAAGGGTAGGGGGTGACGGGGATAACCAGCAAATCCTCCAGAATAACGATCTATCCAGAGTAAACAGTCATGGTCCAGAGAAAAAGGGCACGTTTCGGCTAAGGAACGTCTCAGAGTGGCGGGCATACACTATATGCTGCCATTTCCTGCCAAACTGAAGGTGATACATGAGGGCAGATCATACATCTTTGAGACGACGGAGGAGTCCTATGCATGGATGGGCCAGCAGGGCATCCCTCAGCAAAGACCCAGGAACGCCAATAATGACAAAAACCTGCCCGGAGGACGACAGGGGTGAACCCAGCGCGGAAATGGACATTTTGGCACCACATACATAGCGCAAGCCAGAAGAAAACAATAACGGAGCACCAAACTTCAGTTCTGCCGCAGAGGATGATAGGACACAAAACCCCAAAGAGTTTTACAAGTTTGGATGTCAGTTTTAAGGCATCTGGCTGCGGCGGGCCAGTCCACCTTGGTGGGCGATGCAAGAGAAGCAGCGAGGCCCGAGCAGGTGTAGGGAGGCTGGGCGTTTGTTTAATAGTTGTAGTTAGTCAGTTGTGTGGTTGGTGGGTGAAAGGCACAAACAGTGGAGGACGCAGCAAACAAGGCAGGAGAAGACAGTGCGAGTGGCGACGGAACACATAAGGATCAAAAAAAGCAGGCCCCTGGCTATGATGACACAGGAGAGGGGAAGAAGGTGACACACCGAAGGATAGGTAGGACAGTACGGACAAGAGTCGGAGAAATGAGACTCAGGACAGCGGGCTTGCAGAAGGTCTCGGGAGGGGCTGTGCTATTGGGAGCATCACAATTATAGGCCTGGACGAGGTAACAATTGCAACCTGGAATGTCTAAGGACTCAACGCTTAAGTTAAGAGACTCAGTGTATACGCCTGGCTGAAAAGGACGAAGGTCAAAATGGCTATGTTACAAGAGACTCATTTAACGCCTGAGAAGCAAACCAAAGTGGCCAAACAATGGGGTGGCCAAATGTACAGCTCAACATAATCGAACTATGCCAGGGGAGTGCTGATATGGGTCGCCTCGGGGGTCCCATTTCAACTGATAAAGCAAGAATGCGACTCAGAAGGCAGATTCGTGATAGTACATGGAATGTTGGAGAATAAGGAAATATGCTTGTTAAACACATACGCTCCGAATAACAATGCAACGGAATACTTTAGGAAAATTGACCCAAACTGGCCCAATACAGAGGCAAAGTTCATCTGGGCAGGCGGCTTTAATTGCACCCTGGACCCGCTCCTGGACAGATCGGATGACAAGTTTAAGAAGCCGACACCGCCAGCTAAAACTCTACAAAAGATCCTGAACCAACTGCACTTGGCGGATGACTGGAGGAAGGTACAGGGAGGTGGAAGAGGGTATACACATTATAGTGCCCCCCACAGAACATTCACATGCATAGATTATTTATTCACGGGAACTGAATCTGAGGGAATTCACAGGGATAAACATTAAGGCACGAACACTATCAGAACACGCACAATTGCTAGCAACATGGGCACATACCTATAGTAAGGCCCAATACCAATTTGGCGGCTGAGGGGGGAGGCATTGAAGGAGGGCGAGTTCCAGGAATATTTGCAAGATGCGATAGAAGATTATTTTGAGCACAACATGGGTAGTTGTAGAGAGTAACTGTATGATCTGGGATGCTTTCAAGGTGGTGATAAGGGGGGGGGCGACGATAGGGAAAACAGGGGGACTGAGAGCATGCGCTTTGGCAGAGCTTAGGGAAGTGGAAAGGGAGATCAAATTAGCCGCACGCCAAGCGGGCATGACAGGGGAAAAATCTGGGGAATTGACGGCGTTGAGAATGAGATGTGTAGCAATCTGGGAGAGACTGGGGAGATTGGATTATCGGAAGTACATACAGAGATTGCATGCAGAGGGTGACAAGCCCGGCAGGCTCCTGGTCTGGCTCACCAAGCAGGAGAATAGGAGAGACCGTATCAATGCGATAAGAGATGACGCAGGGGAGGAGGCCAGGACCCAAGAGGGTATCAACAAACAATTATCACAATTTTATGAGCAGCTCTATGCCCCCAACCCTGCGGTGGAACCGGGCGATATAGCCGAAGCCCTGCCTGAGATCAGACTACCCAAGCTAGCAGAAGAACAGGTGTAACTGCTTGAGTCCCCCCTCACAATGGAAGAAATCGAGGGTGTAATTACGGAACTACCATTTGGCAAATCCCGGGGACACGATGGGCTCCCAGGCAAGTTTTACAAGGAATACAAGGGCACCTTAGCACCGAGATTGCTGGAAACATATCAAGAGGCGTACGAACAGGGGCAGTTGCCAGACATCATGTCTGAATCGGTAATCATACCAATACTCAAACCAGGGAAATTGTCACTAGACTGCCTCCTACAGGCCGATCTCCCCGATTAGCCAAGACTCAAAAATTCTTACAGCAGTGCTCGCTAACCGACTTAAACAGGTGACACCCATGCTAATCCATACGGACCAGGCAGGCAATGTTGCAGGAAGGAACACGATGTGGAATCTACGAAGACTCTACCACGTGGTGAACCAGACGAACCTTGAACGGGGCAAGAGTGCCATAGCGTCACTAGATGCTGGTAACGCTTTCGATTCCGTGAATTGGGAGTGGCTGCTGAGTGTCCTTGGCACTTTGGAATGGGGGAGGGGTTCCTCCGTTGGATCAGGCTGCTATATAGAAATCCCAGAGCTAGAGTGAAACCTGGGAACTATATATCAGAGGTCTGGAGGATTTACAGAGGCACAAAGCAGGGATGCCCACTATAACCGATGTTGTATATACTGACCCTTGAACCGATGGGGTTATACACCAAACCTCGTTATATGCCGACGATATGCTTCCCTTTGTGGGGAACCCGAAAGTACATCTATCATGTCTACTGGAAGCAACAGACGCGTATACCAGACTCTCAGGTATAGCTATCAGCAAAGACAAGTCCTCCCTATTCCCCCTGGCCGACCTAAGATGGGTCCCCTTGAACCAACTGTCAGACCTGGGGCTCACATGGGCACAGCGCCCCTTCCATTATCTGGGGATAGAGGTGCACCACGATACCACTGAGACACACAAATACAATACACAAGTAGCCCTTGATAAGACACAGAAAGCCATGGGCCTTCTGGAAGACACTACCGCTAGGAATGATAGGGAGGGCTGCCCTGCTGAAGATGACTGTAAAATAGTACAGCATGCGTGGTAATACAAACATCCCACACGATATATCCAAGGCATTCTTTACACAACTGAAGACAATGGTGCAAGAGTTCCTGTGGGTGAGGGGGTGGATCGGAGCAGGATTGCGATGAATACTCTGCAAAGAGACTATGAAGCAGGGGACATCAGATTACCAGACTTCGAAATATACTACATGGCAGGGCAACTGCAATTTGTGGTTAAATGGCTGGGGGATGAAACATCAATAGATTCAATACTCTTCCAGCCGACCTTGAAACAATACTACCTGGGAGAAATGATGTGGAGTGGAAAAATTGAGAAATAGAACATGTTAGTGGGGCCTCATAGATGAAATATCTTTTTGCTTCGGAAGTTCCATAAATAATTCCTTTGTTTTTCTTTTGTTGCAAAATGGTAACATTTCTTTGACATACTTTCCTTTTTTCTTATTTTTAAAGTTGTAATTTTATTCATTTTGTAAAGATCTAATATGATCAACACAAATAAAAAATAAAAATAATAAGTTACTCACCATAGTGACTAGACTACTCATAGTCCATAGTCCCCTTTCCTCCATCCTTGTGGACACCCCCCAACATGGGGATGGTACCGGAATCTTTGGCAGCAAAACATTGAGCTTCCCCTTTAAATTAAGTATAGCCGGCGTGGCATCGGGCGTGGGAACGCCCTGCTGAGGTCCTGCCCTCCGGCACCTCACCTCAGTCCCCTTTGAGCACATCAGATGCTTAGATACCTGGCTACGTTTATTTTATATTAGTCATTGGCATGCTAGTGGGGGAAGGCGGGTGGGACGTATGGATGAAAGGGGACTATGAATACTCTAGTCACTATGTTAAGGAACAAGTTACTTACCTGTAACTCCTGTTCTCCAGCATTGGTATCTTTCATAGATTCGCATGCTGTGAATATTCCCTGTCACCAGGCTGGGAATCCTCAGTAATATAGAGCAGTTTAAAATAAACTGAAATATCTGTCACTTTACTGCTCTATATTCGTCGTTTTGGGTCATACTGCCCATAGCCAATAGGAAACACTCCCTTAGCTCCTGCCCCGTTGGCCAGCTTCAGATTTAGCAAGCGCACGTGAGTGGGAGTAAGAGCCAAACGATGAGCCATGAGGGGTCGGAGGGTGGGTCGAATGTGAATCTATGAAAGATACCAATGCTGGAGAACAAGAGTTTCAGGTAAGTCACTTGTTCCTTCTCCAACACTGCATCTTTCAGACATTCACATGCTGTGAATAGATCACAAAGCAGTAAAAATAACCAGAACACAAGGGTGAAGGAGCTCCCCATATCACTTACCACAGGAGACCTACCAACCTTATGCAAACAGGTTTCGTAGAACTGGCTGGCAGACTCCTCTGCATAATCCCTGTCGACGCAGTAGAATATGGTGAATGTGTGCACCGATCGCCAAGTGGCTGCATGGCAGATCTCTGGCAGTGGGATCCCAGAGAGAAATGCAGTGGTCGCGGCCACAGCTCTAGTGGACTGCGCCCGGGGTCTGCCCAGAAGCTGTCTGCCCGCTTGCTGGTGGCAGAATGAGATGCAGGCCGCAATCCATCTAGCAATCGAAGATTTGGAGACAGCCTTGCCGGGAAAAACCAACAGTTTACCCGTTAAATGGAACGACTTTGTGCAGGCCACATAGTACTTGAGGAAACGCACCACATGAAACATGTGCAGGGTGCACTCTGCCAGAGATGCAGAAGAGCCAACAAACAATGGAAAAGCCACCTTCTGGTTAAGGTGGAAGGATGAAGCTACCTTGGTTATGAACTTTGGATTCGTTCGCAATACAGCCTTGTCCTTGTGGAAAGTCAAATAAGGCGGTTTTGAAGGAAATGCCTGTATTTCCCCTACTCGTATCGCCGAAGTAATTGCCACTAAAAACACCGTCTTCCCCGACAGGTGTTTGATGGACGCCTGGTGCATGGGCTCAAAAGGGAGTCTCAATCCTTGTGAGAAGTACGTTGAGTTCCCAGGCTGGTGCGGGGCGGCGGACTGGAGGGAATGAATCAAACAGTCCTCGTAGGAATAATTTCACTAGGCGATGAGACTAGAGGGAAGGCCCTCCCGAGGACCAGCAGTATCTGGAGATTGGGGCAAGGTGCCCTCTAATGGAGTAGTATGTGAAACCCGACTCCTCCAGAGACAAGAGATACAACAGCAGTTCCTCTGGCCTGATGGTCTGGGACGCAGGTGATGGTTCTTGCACCACACCTGGAAACACTTCTACTTGCTCTTGTAGCATTTCAAAGTGGCCAGAGCTCTTGCCTGAGCCAACACCTCCTGGCAAGCCTGCAGGAGAGAAAGGGTCCCAAAATCTAGGAACACAGGAGCTAGGCTGTCAGATTGAGAGAGACTGGGTCGTGGTGCAGAACCGTTCCCTGGTTCCTGGATAAGAGCGACTGGTGCGGGGGCAGTCTGATTTCAGCTACCGCCGAAAAAGCCAGGAGCTCCGAGTACCAATACTGTCTTGGCCACGCAGGGGCCACTAATATCAGTCTACACCAATACTGTTTGAAAGTGTGTTGGATTCGCTGCACCAGAGGAATTGGGATAAATGCTTACAGAAATGTTCCCTCCGATAGGAACGCAAAGGCATCCCCCAAACTTTCTCTGGGTGGGGAAACCAGCTGGCAAAGTTCTTGCAGCGGCTGTTGTTGCAGGTGGCAAACAGGTCGATCTCTGGGGTGCATCACTCCTGAAACAATAGGTGCAGCTGGTCTTCGTGCAACTCCCATTCATGACAAGAGTGCAACTCCATGCTGAGGGAGTCTGCCAGTGTGTTGTGGATATCCGGGAGATGGATGGGAATAAAAGGAACATGTTTTGTTGCAGGGCCCAATGCCAGAGCACTTGTACCTCCTTGGAAAGCTGTGGGGACCTGGTCTCTTCCTCCCCCCTTGCTTGCGGATGTAAAACATCAACGTCATGTTGTCTGCGTAAATCTGAACCACTTTCCCCGCGAATAGGGGGAGGAAAGACTTCAGTGCCCAGAATATCACTCGTAGCTCCAGCAGGTTGATGTGTTGGGTCTTCTCTGTCTCAGACCACAAACCCCTGGAGTGCTGGTCTTGGCAGTGGGCTCCCCAGCCCCCCAGGGAAGCGTCCATAGTGACAGTGATCTGATGGTCCGGGAGCCTGAATGGGGCGCCTTGCAGGATGTGTTCTCTCACTGACCACCATAGCAGGCCCTTCCTGAAGGCTGGAGTCATCATAATGCGGTCCTCCCAGGAGCCTGAGGCATGTACCCATTTGGCAACCAAGAATTTTTGCACTGGTCTCATGCGCAGTCTGCAGTTGGTGACCAGTGGGATGCATGAAGACAACATCCCCAGCAGAGACATGTAGCTGTGAACTGTGGTCGCCCTGGTCTTGCTGAGGCAGTGCACCTTCTGCATAAAGCTGTCACTCTCTCGTCCGAGAGCCTGGCTCAGCACGTGCTGGTGTCTAGCAGGGCCCTGAGGTAAAGCACCCTCCGAGAGGGGGCAAGCTGCGACATCGGGAAGTTGATGGAGAATAACAAGTTACTTACCAACTGATAACGTTCTTTCGACTGATGTTCCTCCAACGCATCTTTGACATGTAATGTCCACAGCTGTGTAGTTTGGAAAATCTTTCGGCAGAGGGCGTCCTGCGTCGATGGCATCGGGTTGATGTCCCTCGAAGGCCTCCGTCGAGGGCGACATCACAGGATGTTCTAAATAAGACGCACGGTGCCCGTAGCCTCAGTTTATGTTTCTCCCCCATAACGTGTTACATGCACATATCCAATGCCTGCTTGACTGCACATAGCCTTGCGGAAACGTAAGCTGCAATCGCATAGGAAATTCTCCAGAGGGGCAGGCTGGGAGGGTGATTTGGAATACGTTGGAGGAACATCCAGTCGAAAGAACTTTACCAGTTGGTAAGAAACTTGTTCTTCGAATGGATTGTGTCCTCCAACGTATTCCACGTCTTTGACACGACTCCCAAAGCAGTACCAGAAAATGGAGGAGGGAAATGAATTTAGAGTACCCAATCAGATGGTAGAATAAAGAACCGCCTTACCAAAGGCCAAATCTTGACCATGAAGTGTATCAAGGGAGTAATGTTTAACAAAGGTGTGGATAGAAGCCCATGTGGCTGCATCACAAATGTTCCGAATAGGAACTCCCCTCTGCAGGGTGGTGGAAGTAGCCACGCCCCTATCGGAATGAGCACGCAACCCATCAGGAGGGTCCTTACCCGCCAAACAGTAACATTCAGTAATGGTGAGGATAATCCACCTGGACAAAGCCCAATCGGTGATCAGCATACCCCACAAAGAGTTGAACGTCCACTCTGATACTGGACATCCTAGAAATATAAAAGCTGAGAGCTCTCCTAGGATCCAACCTATGGAGTCGCTCCACATCCTTCCCAGGATGAGGAGGAGGATAGAAAGAAGGAAGAAGGAAGAACCACTTTCTGGCTCAAATGAAATTCAGACACTACCTTAGGTAGAAAGGATGGACGTACTCTCAGTACAACCCTATCCTTGTGGAACAAAGTAAAGGGCGGCTTAGATGAAAGTGCCTGCAATTCCTTCACTATGCGAGTGGAAGTAACTGCAACCAAGAACACCGTCTTGAAAGACAATTACCTCAAAGGACAAGAGTGAAAAGGCTCAAACGGAGCACCCATAAGGAATTTCAAAACCAAATTCAGATCCCAAACCGGCACCTGGAAAGGGGACGGCGGGAACACATTAGTGAGGCCTTTACGAAATTGTGAAACCAAAGGAATCTTAAAGTAAGAACATTCTTCAGAAGAGCGTTTGAAGATAGCCAGCGCCACCAGGTAACCTTTAATGGTACCCACTTGAAGGCCCCTGTGGGCCAAAGAAAGTAAGAAAGACAAAACCATGGTAACGGAACACTGAAAAGGATCAACATTTTGTCCTCTGCACCAGTCGCAGAATTTACGCCAACGGCAACGGTACATAGACTTTGTTGCAGGCCGCTTGGCCGAAAACAACACCTCCATCACGTCATCCGGAAGGTCCCAATCCTTATACCTCAACCTTTCAGATACCAAGCGCGAAGGTTGAGGGTCCTGACCTCTGGATGGAGAAACTGACCCCGCCCTCGCATGAGAGCAGATCCTCTCGGTAGGGAAGACGGCGTGAAGGGTAGATGGACATTTCTAGAAGGACCGGGTACCACACTCTCCTGGCCCAATCAGGAACAATGAGGATCATGTGGGATCCGAACCTCCGTAACCTCCTTAACACTTGAGGAATGACGGAGAATGGAGGAAACGCCTACAGCAGTGGGAATGACCAATCCACCACAAATGCATCTCCTAAGGCTCCTCTCGGAGGAAATTCCCTTGAGCAGAATCTCTGGCACTTCCGGTTGGCACTGGTGGCAAAGTGATCCACTTGTGGGGATACCCAAAGGGCGAGGCTATCCAGAAGGACTTCCTGTTAGGCAGAATCCTGTGCAGTTCCCTTAGGGAGCACTACAGAAGATTAGGACTACAGGTTTATGCAATAAATCCCCTTTGGTATCAGTCTGTACCACAAAGATTTAGTTGGTAGCTGTGGCTAAGCATTCAGACTTATCTCAAGAGGGAGATGAGCAGTATTCAGGGTTTACACAATAGGACTACAATACTATGGAACAAGGAAACACTGACCAAAGCTTTGTATCAAAAAGAATATATATATTTATTTTACACACTCTGATGTTCACACACAAATCACTATTATTAAAGTAAGTTAAAACAGTCAGGAAAAGTATACACAACTCCCTATTTAAATTGTAGACAAGTTTCAGCAAGACTGGAAACTGAGCAAAACCGCACAGTGTTAACTAAGCAGAAATGGCACTCTAACATTTTCTTCGGAGGGAGGGAAAGAACAAGTTATACAGGTTTAGACTCCTAAAACACACCAGCAACACTTCCCAATTGAATTGTGAACAAGTTAAGAAAGGCAGCACTTTAGCATCAACAGTACTTTGGTGAAAACCGAGCACAATGGCACTTCAGAAATATATAAAGGGGAAGGCAAGGTGGTTATAAGAGTTTTAGGTGTACCAACACATTTCTTGAAGAGAAACAATCTAGAGAAGGCAGTTGTAACAGATTTAGCCAGATTCAACAGGCTTGTGCCAGAGTCAGTGGTACAAGGCAAAGTGCCTAGGGTAAAGAAATGTCTAGTAGCTGCAGTCAAGTCTTTGTTAAATGATTGAAAAGGCGGTTGCAGGACGTAGAAAGATAATGTTAGACGAAAAGGCGGCCAGCCCAGAAAGTAAGTAAAGGATTTAAAACGCCTTTAGCAATACCCAACGAAAAGGGAGGCCTGGCGGAACAATGTACCTTGAAAGCGGAAGAGGCTCCTGCGGTAGTTCCTGCAGTTCGGGAGATCCAGCAGAGGAAGGGAGGCTCTCGTCGTGGAGGAAGGTTCGAGTTACTGCACTGCCCAGGGATCAAACCAGCCGTGGTGCTGCCAAAACAGAATAAAAGGTATGCTCCTTTAAATCGCGGTCGTGGTGGACGGGTCTGGCTATCTGGTCGTCTAGTGCTTGGCACTGGCGATTCGACCAAGGCAGGTCCTGGAAGGCGATTGGCGAACTGGTTGACCCCACCAGCTCAAGGGAAGAAGACTCTTGCAGGTGAAGATCTTCTCGAGGAGTCGGAGAAAAGTGGTGAGGATCTGCAGCAAGGCTTCACCGGTGGTTCAGTCATTGCAGATGTCTTTGGCTTCTCTCCTCCACTCCCAGGACCCTGCTTTTATGCAGCAAGACCCCTATTCATACAGCCTAGCTGTCACTCGCACAGTGGGGTGGCTATCGTGGCGGGATAACCCCCCAGCCTATCAGGGCAGAGTGCGACTTTGGTTGCCTAGGTAACCCTGTCCAGGGTGCCTATTCCCCCTCCCACACATCCTGTCTACCCCAGACTCAGTGGCGCCGAAAGGACGAACAAAGGATCCCCGACCTGGGTTAGGATTTCAGAGAAAGACACGAGAAAGAAATATTATTAAAGTTCTGGCCATAAAAACCTACCGGAGTAAAGTTAATATTAAAATAAACTGGTGGTATGTTAGAGGCCGTCAGTAAAAGTGGTAGCCTCCAACAATGGGAAAATCCCATAGGGAAATATTCGCGGTCAAATATGTACAGTATTAACCACTGCCACCAGCCAAAAACTTTGGAGAGGGACTGTACGGTACCCCCTCGAAAATGAACACTAGGGAAAAACTATTAACCCTTTCCAGTACTTCCTTAGTAAGATGGTTTGTACTGGTTTAGTTCATAATTATTGACTAGTAAAGTCAATGGGGACTTTACATGCCCTGGGAGACCGTCAGTCCCAGGGTATGGAGTCTATGTTTGGGGGTCGCTACGACACCCCTGTGGTACTGCCCTGAGGGTGCTGGGTAACACACGTTAAAAAGATGATTCCTATGAGGGTGAGATAGCCTAAAACACAGACTAGCAATCTGTCTAAGAGTGGGACGAAAAAGGGTCTCGCTCTTAGCAGGAGAAAAAAATAAACTCTTCAAATCCAGCAAAGCTGCTGGGTGACTCTATAGGTAAGGGATATTAGCCTTAGAAGAGAATTCTCCCTAACACTTCCTGAGCCAACTCCCACTCGTGAGAGATCATGCCCTGCCTGATCAGAGCGTCCGCCGCCGCATTGTCCTCTCCGGCCAGATGAACTTCCGAGAGTGACATTTCCTGCTGAATTGCACAGAACCAGAGCTGCATTGCCTCTCTGCACAACGGGAGGGACCCTACCCCCCCACCCCTGCTTTTGGTTGAGGTAATGCATGGCCACTGTGTTGTCGGTCATGATCAGGACGGTCTTCCCCCGCAAAGATGGTAGAAAATCCTTCAGGACCAGCCTGATGGCACTCAGCTCTAACAGGTTGATGTGAAGTTTGGACTCCGACAGAGACCAACGACCGCTGGGGTCAAGTCCTTGGCATGAGTTCCCCATTCTGTGAGGGAAGTGTCCGTCACTGCAGTCACCTCGGACCATGGTTGCCAAAACGGTTCCCCCTTTAACAGGTTCCCCTTGTTGGCCCACCACAGAAGATCCTGGGAGACCGAGAGTGGAATCAGAACGGGATCCAAAAATCTTGCCCGAGAACTGCGACCACTGCATCTTGAGGACCCATTGCAGGGATCTCATCCTCAGCCTGGCTTCTGGTACCAGAAAAAAGCAGGATGCCATGAGGCCGAGCAACCTTAAGAATTCGAAAGCCGGGAGACTCTGGGCATGTTGAAACTTGGTCACCATCTGCACAATGTGATGAGCCCTTACCTTGGGAGGCAAGTTCTTCCCCAAAGACGTGTCCAACACAGCCACAATGTACTGGAGCTTTTGGGAAGGTGTCAAATGTGACTTCTTGAAATTGAGGGAGAAGCCCAGCTTGTGGAGGGAGCGGCAGGTGAGACTGAGGTGAGCTAATGCTTGCTCTGGAGAGCGCGCACGGAACAGCCAGTCGTCCAGGTAGGGGTAGATGTGAATCCCCCTTGTCGGAGATACGCTGCCACCACCACCATTAGCTTGGTGAAGACCATCGGGGCGGATGTCAATCCAAATGGCAGGACCGGAAACTGAAAGTGCGCGTCGCCAGCCGCGAACCTCAGGTACTTTCTGTGTTTGGGATAAATGGGTACATGAAAGTAAGCATCCTGTAGGTCCAGAGACAACAACCAATCCTGAAGTTGAAGGGCCTGGAGGACTTGAGAAAGAGTAACCATCTTGAACTTGTCCTTCCTGAGAAGTTTGTTCAACCAACGTAAACCCAGGATGGGTCTCAATCCTTGGCCTTTCTTTGGAATCAAAAAATATGGGGAATACCAACCCTTGTTCCTCTCCACTACAGGCACCAGTTCTATAGCGCCTGTCTCTAGCAGGGTCAAGATTTCCTGTACAAGAAGCGGATCCGGAAGCTTCAAAGAGAGATTCCTCGGTGGATTGTTGTGAGGCCGCTGCAGGAAGGGAAGGCAGTAACAGTGAGCTATTGTATCCAGAACCCACGAATCCCAAGTAATGGCTCGCCATTATTCGAGATGCTGAGACAGCCTGCCCCCAACAGGCGAACCATGGGACATGGCCTCATGACTGTTCAGGAGCGGCTACGGCAGCACCTGAATGCAACAAGGCTGCTGCACGAGTGGCTTTTGCATCTCCATTTCCCCGACCACCACAAGTACTTTTTCGCTGACCCCTTTGACTGGAGTCTCCTCTCGTTCTACCAAAGGAGAAGTAGTAACGAAAAGACCTCCCCTCCACTGATGTCCCTTAGGACGAAAAGGCGGAGGTTGACGCACAGCTGCGCTCAAAGATTTCGCTGCAGCTTACGAGGTCTGCAACCTCTCAAGGCTCTCGTCAGCCTTGCTGCCAAACAAATGCGTGCAATCAAAGGGCATGTTCAAAAGACGGCTTTGCACATCCGGAGTGAAACCCGACTTTTGCAACCACACAAACCTACGTATCACGGTTCTCGCAGCCATGGACTGGCTAACACTGTTGGCCATGTCCAAACCCGACTGAGGGGATTCACACATGGCATCCTTGCCATCTTGCACGAGAGCAAGGAACCCATCCCTTTCTTCCCCCTCGGGAATATGATCAGCCGCTAAAGAAACCCAATTCCACAGTGTGTGAGAAAATCTTGCCATGGCACAAGTGGAGTTGGCCGACTTCAACGCCATACTCCCCGCAGAAAACACCTTGCGTGCCCAAACGTTGAAGTGTTTGTCATCCCTATCAGGAGGGAAGGTGGGGTACGCTGCCTGCTTTGAGGTGGCCGTAGCTGCCTGAACCACCAAACTCTCGGGAGTGTGGTGAGATGAAAGGTTGCTGGGTTCGTTACCTGAAGAGCTGTATTTTTTGGTTAACGACTTGTAAACAGCCGGAAGAGATTCCGGAGACTGCCAAGCAGCCGCACCCTCTTCTGTAATGTCAGATGAAAAGGTAACACCGGGTCAGAGGACAGACCTTGATCTAAAATGACTGGTAGATCATCTTGCACAAAATCTTCAGGAGGACTGGACCAGCCCAGATACTCTGTGACCCTAGCCATGAGCATCCTATAGGACGACTCAGCATGAGCCCCAGGCCAGGCCTGCCAAATTCCAATTCCGGAGAAGTGTCCAAACCACTGGCATCATGAAGAGTTTGCCTCAACTCTTCCAACTGGCTGTCTCCTGAAAAGACAGGAGCTACATCAGGCTCAACAGGGTCCAGATCGAAGTCTGACCTCACCTCCTCCTCATATATGTCCTCCAGAGAGAGATGAAACACCCTGCCTCGGGCCAGAAGAGTGTCTGGAGTCCACAACCGGCCTCACAGACTTAGAAGTAGCCTTCCTAGGAGGATCCACAGCATCAGGGACCGCCACAGGTAAATTTCGGGCAAAAATACCCAAAGGCGTCAAGACCGCCGATTGCTACGATGTTGAGAACGGCGCCGATGGCTGGAACAAAGGAACAGCTTTGACGTCGGTATCCGACGGACACGGCACTGATTGAGTCGACGCCGCCCTTGAGCCCTTGCCCCCTTGCCCAGTTTCTGCGGTCTCAGTGGAGACGAGGACCGAGACCGGGAAGCACGCCTCTTGTGACTATCCTGAACCTTGTCCGAACGGGACCTCGAAGGTTCACGATGAGTCGCGTCGAGGACCCGAGCCCGAAGGCGTGCGAGCCACGGTACGAGACCGTTCCTTGCCGGCTTCGACAGAAGGTGCGGACGGAACTGTGCGCTGCGATTGAAAAATCGCCAACTTCTGGAGTAGAGGACTTGGTCGGACAAGCCACTTTCCTCACAGCACCATCCTCCGAGGACAACGGTGAAGGCGACCGGTGACTGCGCTTCCTAGAATGCCGAGACAAGGACGAAGAATGGCGGGAACCAATACAGGACCAAGACACCCGGGACTACTCCCGACACTGATAATCGCCCCTCGACTCATCGGTGGACATCCCCTTGGGACTTAGATTTACGGGACTTCCTGGGTTTAGAACCCCTACCTACCTGAAGCTTTCCCTTACGCTCTCGCAAGGCCTTAGCAGTCAGCGACTGGCATTTGGAACAGTCGGTGTCGTGACTCTCGCCCAAGCACCACAAACAAATGCGATGCGGGTCGGTTATCAACATTTTAGACTTGCAGCCTCTGCAAGTCTTGAAGCCAGAACGCAGTCTCGGAGGGGTCGAAGAAGACGACATCTTCACAAGGTAAAACACAAGGCATGCTGAGTCTCCGAAGCAAACACGTTTGCGGAAAAAACAGAACTGAGGCTACGGGCGCCGTGCGTCCTATTTATAACATCCGCTGACGTCGCCCTCGACGGAGGCCTTCGAGGGACATCGACCCGACGACATTGACGCAGGACACCCTCTGCCGAAAAAGTTTCCGTACTACACAGCTGTGGACATTACATGTCAAAGATGTGGAATACATTGGAGGACACAATCCATTTGAACCCCAGTTGTTGAAGACATTGGATCGTGACAGCGGTGTTGGACTCCGTAAGAGAGTAGGAAGGAGCTCTTATCAACCAATCGTCTAGTATGGGTAGACGTAGACCCCTGTCCGCCGCAGGCGAGCTACCACTGGTGCGAGGCATCTGGTGAACACCCGAGGGGCCGAAATGAGCACAAAGGGAAGAGCTTTGAACCGATAGTGCATTACTGCTACACGAAATGAAGGTAGTGCCGGTTTTAAGGGCGAATAGGAATGTGAAAGTACGCGTCTTTGAGGTTGAGGGACGCTAGGAAATCCCCTGTAGCAGCTGGGATAGTACTAGTTGCAATGTTACCATGCGAAAAGTCTGTGCCTTTAGAAACATTTTGAGCACCCTGTCAAGACCCTCACCCCAAAGCCCCCCTGGCCTACCCATGGGCTAGGGGGAGCCTTGACCCCAGTTTCCATTAAATCCCAACCGAGGCCTTCTTGGAGCCAGTCCTGGCTCCTTTGGCGCCAGGCTCATACTTAATAATGAGTTTGTGCTTGGGAACTACTTTTTGTTACTTTCATTCAATGTGGAAGCATCCACAGAATCAGGCTTCTTGGAACCTGGCTTGCAGAAGGATGATTTGGGTGTGGCACCTTGGAACTCTTTTACCTGGACTTCTTTCTTGAAGCTATTTAAACCACGCCCGACTGGACTGACACGCTTCGCGTTAGTTTGCAATACTGCAACATGACGCTCACCGCGTTCAGCTTCAGCCACGAACCTCGGATAAACAGCATCTGCCGAAAAAGAAAGAAGACATTGTTAGAAAAGGTTGCAGTTTACCTGAATTCCATCATTAGCGGTCCTCAGCTCTTCCGACCGGCATCCTGGAACCAGTGCTCCTTCGGATCGACGAACCTGCAGAAAGGGAAAGTCAAGGCTTTAGACATTTTACACAGTTAACGAACTCCACCAAAAGGCTTACCTTCCCACTCGCACTTCATTCCGCAAGATCTCTGGAATTCTACACCCCGGCGGAGCACTGTGACCTGTGAAGACAGAACATAACAGGTTAGCAAAGGCAAGGCACCTTAGCGCTGCGTTAAGCGCCAACTCGCCGCGTCCAGGCGCTCCAAAATACTTACCAGCGAACCCCGAACCCAATCTTCGCCACGAATTGCACTTCCACGTACCTAAGGAAGAGAAAAAAAGACATTGTTAATTCCAGAAAGGCATGCTAGGAAAGCAAAACATCATTGCAATAAGACCTACCTGAAAAACTCACGTCGGGCCGTCATCAGTGAAGTAACTCGGCCGCCATTGCCCGCAAAGCACCATGCGCCCCTGCCGAGACAGCAGGATGGAGAATCCGCCAACATCAAGAACAAGGTGAGAGGAAGCCCAGAGGGACCGCAGACATACCGGGTGGTGGGAGGCTGTTAATCCCAGTTACCCGGTCCTAAACATTGTTTACCTGTATTTCTGGCAGGATTCTTCTGCTGGTCACTACTGGGCATCACAGGGAGGGGAACCTGGACACCGATTGCTGGGTGGCACCCCCGTGGAACCAGGTGAGCATAACACACCCTTAGTTCTAGTATGGGTCTCCAGCCCCCTGGTTTGTTCAGTAAGCCCTTTTTTCTTACCAGGAAGTAGCAGGAATAAACCCCCTTTGGCATCTCGTTCCTGGGGACCTTTTCCACAGTGCCCTTTCATAGCAGAGACTGCACTTCTTGGACCAGAACGTGCTGCAATCGTTCTGGTTTGCGTACCAGATGAATGTCTGGAGGTTACTTTATGAACTCCAGCAAGTGCCCCTGATGGAGGAGGGACAGCACGCATTCATCGTATGTGACTCGAGCCCATTCGTCAACGAAGTTTGATAGACGACTCGACACTGGGGTGCTGAAGTGGGAGGCTCTGGCTCTCGGCCGGTCATGCTTGCTTGCCGGACTGGCCCTAGCCTGGTAGGAGCCTCTGCGTCGCTGGGGACCCATGTAGGACTGGATTTGCTTCCTGTACTGATCGCCTGATGAATAAGGGATCTTGTAGGACAAGGACAACTGGTACGTACTGCGGCTGTCACGCAAAGTTCTGTTATAACGCCCTTTCCCTCAAACTAAAGGACTGGCACCTGTGTTGTAATGTGCCCAGGGAGCAGGCGGTTTCAGTGTCTGTCTTTATGGCCTGCAGGACTCCATCCACCTTTTTCCCCAAACAAGGCTCTGCCGTCGAAAGGCATGTCTGTAACCCGGGATTGGACATCTGGTCAAAAGTCCATGGCCTTGAGCCAACCGTGTCGGCGTAGGACCACTCCATTACCCATCTGGCGATAGCTCGTGTTAGCGATGTCGACAGAGGGAGTGCTGGCATGGTCTAATGCAATCTCACCCTCATGGAGAATGTCCAGTGCCTCTTGCTTTTAGTCCTCGGGCAAGAATTCCAACAGAGGCCGCAACTTGTACCATATCTCGCAATCATAGCGGGCGAGTATGGCTGTAGTGTTCACCGCCTTGATAGCCGTGGCAGCTGTTGTGATGGTTCTCTTGCCGAAGGCGTCAAGGTGCTTGCCCTCCTTGTCTGGGGGCACTGAGCAGGAGGAAGATGGGTTAGCCAACCTCTTTCTGGCAGCCTCAGAAACGACAGTCTTGGGTGGGCAGTGTGCAGAGACAGGCAGCAGTGCTCTCTGGGACCCTGTATTTTTTGTCGAAATGTTCCTTCTTTGGCGGTGCAGTTGCAGGGTGCGCCATGGCAACTAGGCCGTCCTACTCAGGTGTCCTCCAGTAGTAGGATTGATATGATGGACTTCCTGCGTTGTTCCCTGCGGTGCTAAGCCGAACATCGTGGACGCCCTTGACATGAGCGCATGGAAAGCTCCTACTTCGTCAGGGGGGAATCCGTGAGATGAACCTCATCTGGCTCACCATCCGCAGTGATGAATCGTCAAACTCATTAGTTTGATCGGAATGATTGGGAGACATGCCCTCCTCAGGCTCTGCGTCTGCTCCCTCAGTCAGTGACACTGGTGCTGACTGGTGCCATTGCGGCCTGGGGATGGGGGGGCAGGCTAGGAATCTCGTACCCCTCTCTGGAGGGTCCTCAGGCCTCAGCCGGCATCCGCCTGCTGGGTTCAGCATCCAGTGTTCTTACGGGCAGTGCACGCAAGGTCGCCACCAGTGTTGTCAGTGTTGACAAAAGTTACAGTGATACGTTCCTTTGGGGAACAGTTGGTGATGCTGGACTGCTTCTGCTGACAGCATGGGGTCCCACTGGGACAAAGGTTGTAGAGGCTATACAAACGTCGCTGAAGGCACAGGGTTTAAAAGGTGGTGGTCTAATGAGACTTGCCTCACCCCACGGTTGACTCCTTGGTGGCAGTGTCCTAGGGGCAGATGACTGCGATGACAACAGCTTCCTCTTCTTCCGATTGCGAAAGACTCAGTTCTGGAACCACAGGGCCACCTTGTAATACAGCCACCCCCCAGGTTTGAAAACAGTTCGTTGACAATCTGGCCGTGCTGCTGCTGTGTTGGTGTGGGTATCAGGGCCAACAGCTGTGGTGACACTCATCTGGCGGGATTTTTGACTCGTCGACTGTGTTGTCGAAGCGCTCGTGGTCAATGCGCTCGTGGTTATAGCCGTTGAGGTTGAGGTCGACGACAGTCCTGTCGTTGTGGTCGATGACGATCCTGGTGTCGATGGCCTTGTAGATGACGAAGTAGATGGTTTAATCGCTGACGAGGTCTTAGATGGTTTTGTCGCCGATTATGACAAGTCTGAGGTCATAGCAGTCGGCGAGGAAGTTGCGGTCGATGACTTTGGTGTAAATTACCTGGTGTGCGACGAAGGCAGCTTCGTACCATACTGTGATAAGGTCGTAGAGGAGTGCTCAACAAACTTGGAGCTGGACCTTGAGGTAGATTCTTCTGTGGGGCGATGGAAAGAGCTTTGGTCCTTCTCCCGCCCAGTCTGTCCCTGTGTACTGACCTTCGTGGAGGCCTGGTCAATTTCGAGCCATCGCCTGAGGCTTCCTTCTACCTTTTCCCACTTAGGGCTTGGTCACTGTGCGATCTGTAACTCTTACTTGAGGTGATTCACTGGGGCGTCCTGCCATGCCGTAACGAGCCATGACTCCACACCGAAGCCTAGTCAGAGACCTCGCTGGCATCTTCCCGCCAAGCGACAAGACGGCGCTGATGGTCCTTCAGCGCCCTGGACGAGGAAGAAAGGCAGATCTCGCAGTCCTTAATGACCTGTTGGGGGTGAAGGCAATAGAGGCATTCCTCGTGGTGATCCTCCACATAAACAATCTTAAGCCCACAACGGGCACACGCCCTAAACAGGCACTTTCTCGTGGATGTCGCCATGAGGTAGGACCAACTGCGTAGTTGTCTTGCCTTTGACATTTACCAGCAGCTGGAATGTTGGAAGGAGGCATTGTTGGCACCGCGTTGCCTGTCTAACGAGGTCGATGAAAACATTTTCGTAGAAAATGCAAAATTATTGTATATTAATCGTAGAAAATTGTAGAAGAAGATTTAAGAGGATTCCCAACACTAACGTGCAGGAAAAATAATCTGAAGATGGCCGACAGGAGAGGAGCCAAGGGAGTGTTTCCTATTGGCTATGGGCAGTGGGAACCAGAATGACTATAGAGCACTAAAGTGACTGAAATTTCACTTTAAACTGCTCTACTTTACTGAGGATTCCCAGCCTGACTACAGGGAATATTCACAGCATGTAAATCTATGAAAGATACTATGCTGGAGAACTCAGAATTACTCATACATCCCGTCCCCTTTCCTCCATCCTTGTGGGTGATTGCACTGAACAAGAAAATAGGGTGGAGCTGTGATAACCTTCCTCAGATCTAGGACAAAGTAAAAAGGTTCTTCAGAACTGCCAGACCAAACTCTGCATCGCGCCTGGAGCTGGTGTCCAGTGAGTAGTGCTTACAGAAGGCCGAGAGAGTGGCAAAAGTAGCTGCGTTGCTGATGACATCCCAAGAAGCAGGTGTCTCAAACACGACGGCCAGGGCCTAGGCTATGACGGCATGGGCATGAATCCCCTCAGGAACAGTCATGCCCCTGGTTGTGTACACCGCCGAAATGGCATGGACCATCCAACGGGCGATGGAAGCCTTGGAAGTGGAGGAGCCCCCAAAAATCACCAACAATGCCTCAGACTTCCTGAAGGATTTCGTCCGAGAGAGAGAACACATGAGGACTCTCTTGAGGTACAAGGAAGGCAGGGCCCTCTCCGCCTCTGACTGCGGGTTCGGGGAGAACACCGGCAGGCCGATCTCTTTATGCAGATGAAATGGAGAGACCACCTTGGGCAACCCACTGAAGCCCGGAACTTGTGAAGGGTCCACTGGAGCAGAAGTGAGGGTCTGGGGAGAGGGGGGTCTAACGCATAACACCTGCAGCCGTGCTAACAGACCTGGAATGCATCTCCCAGAGACACCGACCTGCACATGAAGAAAATTGGGTCACTTGGAATTCTGAGGAGATGCAAACAAGTCCAGGTCCCCAACGCTGGAGCAGGGGCAACAATGAGTCAGTGTGCAACTCCCACAGGCGGGAACAGTGCCACCCTGCTTGTTCAAGTAAAACATTGTAGTAGAATTGTACAATCCTGACCAGAACAGACCTGCCCCTTATGAGGGCAGAAAAGCCTTGAGGGCCAGGCAAACTGCCCTGAGGTCGAGCAGATTGATATGCAGGAGGGCAGCTTCCGCCCTGGACCATGCACCATGAATTGCATAGCCCTCCAGAGTAGCCCCCTCAGCACGAAAGAGAGAGGAGTGTTGTCACCACAAGGGTAGGCACCCGTTGGGTGTAGGGGTTGCCATGGAAACATTGCTGTGCATCAACCACCAGCGAAAATCGGGCAGGAGGAGTGGGGGTATTGGGATCCTTTCCGACTGAGACCCAACCTCCTGATCCCAATTGGCCACCAAGTGGAGCTGGAGGCACCTCATCTTGAGGTGGGTGTGCTGCACAGTGAGCACGCAGGAGGTCATCAGCCCCAGAAGGTGCTGGAAAAACTATGCTGAGGTGGTCGAATTGGCCAGAAAGTGCCCCATCGCCCTGCGAATAGAGACAAGCCTCTCGGGCGTGGGGAACACCCACTGAACGCCAGTGTCAACGCACCCCTAGGAAGACCGGATCCTGGGAGGGGCACAACTGACTTCCTCTGGTTGAGGGAGAACCGCAACTGTTGAAAAAAATCTGCCAATCTCTGGCAGGAGTGTACCACTCACTCGGGTGAACCCACCCTCACCAGCCAGTCATCCAGGAGACCCCGCCACTGCGTTCAACAACTTCGTGAAGACACAAGGGGCCGAGATCAGGCTCAAAGGCAGCACCTTGTATTGGAACTGGTACGATATAATTGTGAACCACAGAAACTTCTGAAGTGGTTGGTAGATGGGGACATGCAGGTACAACTCCTTCAGGTCTAAGGAACACATCCAGTCCCCTGCACACAGAGACTCTGCTATGTGCGTGGGAGTAATCATCTTGGAATTGTTCGAGTGGTAAAGACAGAATGAGAACTGACAGGTCCAGAACTACCCTCAGGCCAGCCTGGTTGTTTTTGGGTACCGCAAAAATCCTGGAGTAGAACCCGGAGCCCCTGTCTGACTAAGGAACCGGTTCCACCACCTGCATCTCCAAGAACAAAAGGACCTCCGGTAAAAGAGTTGGGGACCCGATGTGACGAAGAGGAGGAGAGGATGGTAGAGGAAAAGGAAGTGCAAGATTGAATCCCGTGGCGACTATGGATAGGATACAAGGGATCTTGAAAAGATGCTGCCAGCTGTCCTGGAAAAGAGATAGTCACCCCCCTAGTGGGGAGCTCTTTTCCCCCACTGTGACGTCACTGTTTCTTGGCGTCAGAGGCAAGATCAGAGGAGGGGCAGCGGAAAAAAAGGTCCTGAGGGAAGGATTTCTGACCTGGTTTTGTCAAAATGGCCAAGGACTTGGCGGTTTTAGTGGAGGTTTTTTCTTTGTCAATTCATCATCGGTTGACGAATGAAGAAGGTCCACACCCTCAAAGGGCAGATCCAGGATACGCGCCTGCATGTCAAATTAAAACTTTGTGGTGTGCATCCACACTGTACTTCTCATCTCGACCCCAAGGCAAAGCCTTCTGTTGGCTGTGTCGATTTAGGAGACCGAGGACTCCATGAGGTCCTGCGCAACAGCCCGAGCATCTGCCAGAACGGTCTTGAAGGACACTTGATTGTCCGAAGGGAGGTCGGGCATAAGTTCCCAGAGCTGCCCCCAAAGCTTCTGGTTAGCCACAGCCAAGATGGCCTGAGATGGAGTAACAGTGCCTTCCCAAGGACTCAAGGACCTTATCTTTCTTGAGAGGCAACTGGTGGTGGCTCCCTGTTAGGCAAAATCCAGTGCAGTTCCCGTAGGGAGCACTACACCAGATTAGGACTTCAGGTGAGAGCAATAAATCCCCTTTGGTATCAGTCTGTACCACAAAGATTTAGTTGGTAGCTGTGGCTGAGCAGTAAGACTTATCTCAAGATGGAGATGAGCAGTATGCAGGGTTTACACAATAGGTCTACTGTACTATAGTACAAGGAAACACTGACCAAAGCTTTGTATTTAAAAAAGTAGATGAACAAGTTACTTCTTACCTTCTAACGTTCTTTCGACGGGATGTTCCTCTGCCGTATTCCTCATCTTTGATAATACATTTCCAGCTTGCTGGCCTCGGAAATGTTTTCTGTAGAGGGCTGCGCGTCGACGTCCGCCGAGTCGATGTCCCTCGACGGCCACCGTATCGGTGCCGATGTCACCATGCCCATAAATAGCCACGCGCTGCGTCCGTTGCTCAGTTCCGTTTTGTAGCATAAGAAAAGTCATGCCTGAATTGGTTATTGACCTTGAAGGAGCGTAAGCTGCAACCACAAGGGAAGTATCACTGCGGGGATGGATGGGAGGGGCGTTAAGGAATACGTCGGAGGAACATCCCGTAAAAGAACGTTACAAGGTAAGAAGTAACTTGTTCTTCGGAGGGATTGTGTCCTCCGACGTATTCCTTATCTTTGATAGACTCCCATAGCAGTGGCATGTAATTGGAGGTGGGAGTGAGGATGTTATGTATCCCTTTAGGGATGGACCGAATGTAATACGGCCTTGCCAAATCTGGTCTCTTGACTAGTGGAGGAATCCAGATTCTAAAATTTTGTGAATGTATGTGCGGACGACCATGTGGCAGCCGCACATATGTCTCGGACCGGTACCCCTCTTTGGAGAGCCGAAGAGGCTGCAATACCCCTGGTTGAATGAGCCCTGAGATTTTGGGGTGGCTCTTTCCCTGCCAGTTTGTAACATTCCAGAATGGCCAAAATAATCCACCTGGAGATGGTTTGTTTTGTTATGGGTAGTCCCAACTTGTGACCTGAGTATCCTGCAAACAGTTGGTCTGCTTGCCTGATCAAAGCCATTCTGCTGATGTAAAAGCTGAGAGCTCGCCTTGGGTCCAGCCTATGTAGCCTTTCTTCCTCTTTCCCCGGATGGGGAGGAGGGTAGAACGAAGGTAAGGTAATTTTCTGAGTAATATGAAATTCAGAAACCACCTTTGGGAGGAAATTAGGCTTCACCTGTAGGACAACTTTGTCCTTGTGGAAAATTGTATGTGGGGGTTTACAGGAGAGAGCTTGTAGCTCGCTCACCCTCTTAGCAGATGTTAGTGCTACCAATAGGACAGTTTTAAGCGTAAGAAATCTGAGCGAACAAGAGTGAAGTGGTTCGAATGGAGTGCCCATTAGGAAGTTTAAGACAAAATTTAAGTCCCATAAGGGAACCTGGAATGGTTTTGGAGGATAAACATTAGTTAATCCCTAGAAATTGTATCACTAGAGGAAGTTGGAAATACAATGGTTCCTCCGCAGTGCGCTTGAAGATAGAAAGCGCTGCAAGATAGCCTTTTACATTGCCAACTTGAAGGCCTGAGTTTGCCAAGTAGAGTAGAAACGATAACACTGTTGGTGTACCACATGAAAAAGGGTCGATATTCTCTTCCCTACACCAGCTGCAAAATTTGTTCCAACGGCAGCGGTATAAAGACTTTGTTGCTGGCCTTCTGGCCGAAAGCAACACCTCCATGACGTCATCAGGGAGATCCCAATCCTTGTACCTCACCCATTCAGAAGCCAAGCGTGAAGGTTGAGGGTTCTGGTGTCTGGATGGAGAACCTGACCTCCCTTCTGCGAGAGAAGATTCTCTTTGAGTGGAAGGCGGATTGGAGGGCAGATGGACATATCTAGAAGGTCCGGGTACCACGTTCTCCTGGCCCAATCCGGGGCAATTAGGATCATGGTTTTCCGGAATCTTCTCAACCTCCTGATCATTTGAGGAATAACAGGGACTGGTGGGAACGCGTAAAGGAGTGGAAACACCCAGTCTACTACGAACGCATCTTCTAGAGCTCCTCTCGGGGGAAATTCCCTTGAACAGAACAGATCGAACTTCCTGTTGGTGCTTGTGGCGAACAGAACCACCTGAGGGGTTCCCCAAAGGGCAAAGATCTTTTAAAGGACTTCCTAAGCTAGCTCCCACTCGTGGGAGACTGTGCTCTGCCTGCTCAGAGCGTCCGCTGTCAAGTTCTTCTCTCCGGCTAGGTGGACTGCCGATAGAGGGATTGCTTCTTGGATTGCCCAAAACCAGAGCTGCATCGCCTCTCTGCACAGTGGCAGTGACCCTACGCCTCCTCTTTTGTTGAGGTAGTGCATGGCGACCGTTTTGTCCGTCATTATCAGGACATTTCTCCCCTGTACTGATGGCAGGAAAGCTTTCAGCGCTAGTCTGATCGCTCTCAGCTCCAATAGGTTGATGTGTAGTCTGGACTCCGATGGAGACCAACGACCGCTGATGGTCAAGTCGTTGGCATGAGCTCCCCACCCCGTGAGTGAGGCATCTGTGACTACTGTTATCTCCGGCCATGGTTGCCAAAACAGTTCTCCTTTCAAGATGTTCTCTGGATAGGCCCACCATTGAAGGTCGCGGGCTACCCTGTCCGGAATCCGGAGGAGATCTGTCATTCTCCCTGAGAATTGCGACCACTGACTTCTCAGTGCCCACTGAAGAGATCTCATTCTCAGGCGAGCCTCTGGCACAAGGAAGATGCAGGATGCCATGAGGCCTAGCAACCTCAAAAAGTCGAAGGCTGGGAGACGTTGGGCGTTTTGAAATTTGGTGACCATCTGTAAAATATCTTGAGCCTCACCTCTGGTGGCAAGGCTTTTCCCAGGGAAGTGTCCAGGACCGCTCCAATGAACTGGAGCCTCTGTGATGGTATCATCTGTGACTTCTATTTGAGGGAGAAGCCGAGTTTGTGAAGGAAGTGGCAGACATAATCTAGCTGGGCCTGGGCTTGTTTCGAAGATACAGCCCTGATCAGCCAATCGTCCAGGTAGGGGTAGACGTGGATCCCTTCCCTCCTTAGACTCGCCGCCACTACCGACATCAGCTTGGTGAAGACCCTCGGGGCGGAGTTCAGCCCAAATGGCAGAACTCAAAATTGATAATGAGAGTCGCCAATTGCGAACCTCAGGTATTTCCTGTGTTTGAGATGGATTGGCACATGGAAATAAGCATCCTGAAGGTCCAGAGATACCAGCCAGTCCTGGAGCTGGAGGGCATGAAGGATCTGAGAGAGAGTTACCATCTTGAACATGTCCTTCCTGAGGAACTTGTTCAATTCTCGTAAGTCCAGGATGGGTCTCAGTCCTCCGTCGTTCTTTGGTATGAGGAAGTAGGGGGAGTGCCAGCCCTTGTTCCTGTCCGCTACAGGTACCGGTTCTATGGCAGCTTTCTCAAGCAGGTCTATAATTTCCTGCAAGAGGAGCGGATCTGGAACATTTAGAGAGCTGTTCCCCGGTGGATGACTCTGAGGGATGTGTAGAAAGGGTAGGCAGTAACCCTGGGCAACTGTCTCCAATGCCCAAGCAGCTGACGTTATAGTATAGCCTGCCATTCCGTCAGATGGTGAGTTAACCTGCCCCCTACAGGTGTATTGTGTCGAACGGCCTCAGAGTGGTTTGGGGGCGGCTGATGCAGATGCCGAGGGTAAAGAGGCACCTGCTGCTGCTGCGGCCTTAGTACCTTTGACCCGTCCACCTCGGGTGGATCTCCTTTGGCCTCTTTGAGCCGGCTGTCCTCTGCCTTTCCCGAATGCAGAATAATAGCGAAAGGACTTTCCTCTCCCAGAGGTTCCTGAGGGGCGAAAAGGAGTTTGGCGGATAGCAGCTCCTAAAGATTTTGCTGCTGCTTTACAAGTCTGCAAATTTTCCAGACTGTGATCAGCCTTTTTTCCGAATAGTGAAGAGCGGTCAAAGGGCATATTCAAAAGTCTGGCCTGTACATCTGGAGCAAAGCCAGACTTTCGCAACCACGCATGCCTGCGGATTGTTGTACTTGCCGCCATGGCCCTGCTGATACTGTCAGCGGAGTCGATGCCAGTTTGAAGTGATTCGCACATGGCATATTTGCCATCTTTAATAATGTTAAGGAAGGCTTCCATTTCCTCTCCTTCGGGTATGCAGTCAGCCGCTGATGAAGCACACTCCCACAGTGTGTGACTGAACCTGGCGAGCGTACAGGTGGCGTTGATGGACTTCAACGCCATACTACAAGCAGAGAAGACTTTCTTCGCCATAGAATCATACCTCTTGTCATCTCTATCCTGTGGGACAGTAGGGTAAGCGGCCCTACTGCTAGATGAAGTTGCCGCTTGAACCACCAGGCTCTCTGGAGTCGGGTGTTTTGATAAGTATTCAGTGTCAGCAGCCGCTACCCTATACTTGGCTGACAATCTTTTATTGACCGCAGGGATAACTTCAGGAGTTTCCCAATTAGATGTAATTTTCCTTTGTAAGGCTGCATGGAAGGGGACCACAGGGTCCTCCTGTGGACCTTTGTCTAATATGTCTGTTAGGTCATCCTGTTGAAACACAGGCAAAGGCGCAGACCAACCCATAAATTAAATAATTCTTGCCATCACGGTTCTATAGGGTGTTTCGGCATGTTCCCCTGGGTCTGGCTTAACAAATTCCACTTCTGGGGAAATGTCCAGCCCACTTGCCTCATGTAGTGACTCCTGTAGGTCCTTCAACCTTCTTTCCTCAGAGGTGAAATCCTCTGAAATAGGCAGTGTGGTCCTCTGTAACCCAAATGTTTCCCGGTCAGAATGTTCCCCCTCTTCATAAATTGAAGATAGTCCAGGGTACTCTGACCTCTGAAATGGTGTGAAACCCATCTCTAAGGCTGAAGGAGCCAAACTCATCATCATTGGGCGAGAAAACGTCGATGTCGTCGACGCCGATGTGACAGGCTTCGAAGGCGCCGAGAACGGCATCGAAAAAACTGGAAGGGGTCTCGAAGAACTCAAGAGGATCGGGATCCTACTCGAGGACATCGACGACGGTCTCAGCGTCATGCCGGAGGCCCTTGGAATCACTGTTGGCTGTGGAGTAGTCTTGGTCTTCTCTTTCATCGGCGTCGATGTCGGCGATGGCGTCGAGTCGATCGACCGATGCGTCGAGGAACCCTTCGACAACGGCATCGATGGCGCCGATCCATGCGTCGAAGGAATCTTCGATGACGGCGTTGAAGATGGTGCCTTCTTACCCGATGGCTCAAGGCGCTCTCGGGTGGAATGTTTCGCCGGGTGCTGCGACTCGCAGCGTTTTAATTTTTTGGGTTTTTCACCCGGGCTATCAACCTCAGCTGTCTTCGAGGGGGTCGAGGCTGCTTTCTCGAAGATGCTGAACATTTTCTTTCTGAATTCCTCCCACTCAGCCTGAGAGCTGTGTTTTGTGGGACAGGAGACCCTTTCTGGGGAAACAGAAGATGACAAGGAAGGGGATCTTCAACGTCTCTTTTTTGATTGTCTTGATCACGACGAATGGTGGGAGCTACTTCGAGATCTAGAACGGGAATGTTTTCGACGGCGAGGAGACGAATGCCTCGACTCAGCCGAAGAAACCTTCGAGGAGGTTTTGACTGACTTACCTCTCTCGAGCTCCTTCAAGGCTTTCGCCATCATGGACATGCAGTCCTCACACTCCGAACAATGGTGCTTGGCTCCCAAGCACCACAAGCAGATCCTGTGTGGATCTGTTATCGACATTTTTTTACCGCAGTCTCGACATTTCTTGAAGCCGGATCACGGCGACGTCGGTTCCGCTGAAGATGCCATCGAGAACGAGTAGGTATTTATTCGAGTAGATATAGATTAGCAACGACGTTCCGAGGCCACACGAACCGCGGAAAAACAGAACTGAGCAACGGACGCAGCGCGTGGCTATTTATGGGCATGGTGATGTCGGCGCCGATACAGTGGCCGTCGAGGGACATCGACTCGGCGGACGTCGACGCACTGCGCCCTCTACAGAAAGAATTTCCGAGGCCAGCAAGCTGGAAACGTATTATCAAAGATAAGTAATACTTCGGAGGACACAATCCCTTCGAAATATATTTATTTTATACCATTCTAATAAAACACATGTATCATAGTCATCAAGCAAGTTAAATTAAGTCAAACAGAAAAATACACACTCCCAAGTTGAATTGAAGACCAAGTGAACCAGAGTGAAAACTGAGCAAAACGGCACAGTGAAAACTACACACAAGGGATTCTCTAACAATTCCTCACAATGGAGGGAAAACACAAGTTATCTAGAAATAGTTTCTTATACACCCTAACAGCACTTCCTATCAGTTTGTGAACCAGTTCAGCAAGACAGTGCATCAGTATAGGCAATACTTAAATTGAAAAACTGAGCAAAATGGCATTTCACAATGTTTAAGAATGGGAAGGAAAGGGTAGTAAAAAGAAATAGGTACACCAACACAGTTCCCAGTGAGAATCAATCTAGAGAAAGCAGATCTAACAAATGTGACCAGAGTCAGTAGGCCTGTGCCAGAGTCAGTGGTACAGGGCAAGGGCCCAGGAGCAAAGTGCTCTTGTAGCCGCAGCCAAGTCTTTGGTTAACAAATTTGAAAAGGTGGTTGCAGAAGTTGACATGACAAGGTTAAGAGAGGGGGGCGGCCAACCCAACAGGTAGGTAATGGATTTAAAACCCCTTTAGCACTACCGCGAAGAAAGGGCGACCTGGCGGGACAATGTATCTTAAAATGAAAAAGTGGCTCCTGCGGTGGCAGTTGTTCCTGGTAGTTCCAGCAGTTTGGGTGATCCAGCAGAGAGGAAGGTTCAAGTTACTGCACTACCCAGGGATGAAAGCAGCCGCGGTGCTGCGCGACGAATAAAAGGTACGCTCCTTTAAATCGCGGTCCGGTGGCAGTTGTTCCTGGCAGCGGGTGCAAGTTGTGGCTTCAACCAGAGGAAGAGATTGTCTCAACGAGGAAGAAAGCTGGAGGTCGTTGCACTGCCAGGGAAGAAAGCAGCCGCGGAGTTTCCCAATTAAAAGGTACTACCATTTTATTTGCGGTAGTGGTGAAGCGTGGCTATCCAGCCGCCGGGGTGCTTGGCACGGGCGATTCGACCACGAGACGATCAAGGAAGGCGAAAAAGGCGAACTGGTTGGTCCCACCAGCTCAAAGGGAAGAAGACTCTCCTGGAAGAAGATCTTCTCTGTCGTCGGGGGAAGTGGCAAGTTCGTACAGCAGGGCTCCACCGGTGGTGTCGTCGTTGTAGTTGGCTCAGCTTCTCCCCTCTTCGGATTCTTTAGGTCCTGTGGCGATTTCTGAAGTTCCAGTCCCCAAAGCCCTGCTTTTATGCAGCAAAACCCCCATTCATCAGCCTAGCTGTCACTCAAACATGCCAAGTGGTGAGCCGGGCGGCTCACCACTGGGCCAATCACAAAAGAGTGCGACTTGAGTTGCCAAGGCAACTCAGTCCAGGGTGCCTAATCCCCCTCCCACACATCCTGTTGACCCCAGACAGAATGGGACCATTTGGAGGGCTTCTGTGGAGAAGACCGCCAAAAATTGGAACAAAGGGCTCGACTTGGGTTAGAGTTTCAGAGGCGAACACAAACGCCATTTTAAAACCGAGTCCTGGCAAAAAGACCCAACCGGGGAATAAATATTAAATAAATAACCCGGCGGTATTTTTAACATTGCACCAAAAAGTGGTGCGTTTAAAATGAATGGGAAAATCCCATAGGAAATATTCTGGTGGAATATTTTGCGTGGTATCCACTGCCACCAGCCAGAAACTCGACAAGGGGGGACTGGACAGTGTCCCCTTGGAAAACAGACACAGGGGCAATCGAATTACCCGTACCAGTACTTCAACAATATGATGGTTTGTACTGGTTCTGTTCACAATTTGAGACTAGTAAAGCCAATGGTGACTTTACATGCCCTGGGAGACAGTAGTCCGTCCCAGGGTATGGAGTCTATGTTGGGGGGTCACTGACACCCCTCATACCAAAAACACATGAAGCCCTATGGAGTAAAAGACTCCATAGCCCATAAAACACATTACATAGTCAAATGACATTCGCAAATCATGCCTAAGAGTGGGAGAAAAAGAGTCTCACTCTTAGCAGGAGAAAGAAAATAAACCCCAAAAATCCAGCAAAGCTACTGGGGACTCAGTAGGTTTGGGAAATTAGCCTTAACAGAGACTTCTCCCTAACAGTGGAGAAAAGTGGTGAGACGCTGCAGCAGGGCTTCACCAGAGTTTTAGTCGTTGCATATGTCTTTGGCTTCTCTCCTCTTCGGCTTCTTAGTACCAGTGGCAACGTCTTGTTCTTCCAGTCCTCAGGACCCTGCTTTTATGCAAAAGGATCCCCATTCATACAGCCTAGCTGTCACTCACACAGTGGAGTGGCCATCTTGGCGAGAGGCCCTCCAGCCTATCAGGATAGAGTGTGACATGGGTTGCTGAGGCAACCCTGTCCAGGGGTCCTACTCCCCCTCCCACACAATGGACCCACCCCAGACTCAGTGGCGCCGAAAGGAGGGCTTCTTGGTGGAAGCCCACCAAAAGGACGAACAAAGGATCCCCGACCTGGGTTAGGAGTTTAGAGAAAGACACGAGAAAGAAGTTATATTAAAGTTCTGGCAAATAAAACCTACCGGAGCAAAGTTAATATTAAAATGCACCGGCGGTATGTTAGAGGCCGTCAGAAAAAGTGGTAGCCTCGAACAATGGGAAAATCCCATAGGAAAATATTTGCGGTTGAATATTTATGGTAGTAACCACTTCCACCAGCCAGAAAGCTTTGAGAGAGGTACTGTAGAGTACACTCTCGAAGATGAACAGAGGAGAAAAACTATTAACCCCTTCCAGTACCTCCATAGTAAAATGGGTTGTACTGGTTTAGTTCATAGGATTTGACTGGTAAAGTCAATGGGGACTTTACATGCCCTGGGAGACAGTAGTCAGTCCCAGGGTATGGAGTGTATTTTTGGGGGTCGCTACGACACCCCTGTGTCACTGCACTGAGGGTGCTGTGTAACACATGTGAATAAAGATGGTTCCTATGGGGTTGAGAAGGATCACGTAGGCATTAAACACAAAAATAGCCTAGAACACACATAGCAAAAATGCCTAAGAATGGGAAAAAGAGTCTGACTCTTAGCAGGTGAAAAGAAACAACCCCTTCAAATCCAGCAAAGCTGCTGGGGGACTCTATAGGTAAGGGAAATTAGCCATAAAATGAGAATTCTCGCTAACACTCCTGTGGAGAAAGAGGACGAAGACTCTGCTGTCCAACTTCTTGTTCATCTGGGCGTTGGCCCTGGGCTTCTCCCAGACCTTCCGCACAACCGGCACGACATCCTTCTGTAGGGAATGCCAGACCGGATTGTGGTGCGTTTGCCAAAAACCTCTGCTAGTACACCCGACACCTGGTGGGCTTCCTCAGGAAGAGGGACCCCTAAGAACTCTGCCAGGCCCTGAATGCGGTCATGAAAGGCCTCAACGGATGCCGAGGGTTCATCGTCCTGGGCGTCATCGTCGTCATAGTCTTATTTATAGACTGAGGGGAAAGCGGGCCCTGGCACATAGGTGCCAGCGCAGTCCACCCAGAGGTCCGGAGCCGCAGACAGGTCCAACAGCAGTTGAGGGGGAGGCGTTGGGGGTACAGGAGAAGGTGGGGTCGGGGGTGTCAGAATGACCGGTAGGGCCTGAACCAGTGGAGGGCCCGGCACCAGAAGCAGAAGCGCAAGAGGAATGGGAGAAATAGGAGGAATACCCAGAGGAGGGGGCCGGGGTGCAACCACCTACGGTATTCCCTCCTTTACGATGTCCTTCAGGAGCCCCTTCATCTGAGGGGAACGCATGAGGCAGAGGAAGCGCTCGAAGAAGCGGTCCTCAAAAGCCTCTGGGTCCCTAGGGGCCCGGCCCTCCACTCCTGGAGAAAGCACCAAGATGCCTCATGCGTGTGGACATACGGCTGTGATGGGAAGATGTATCTCTGAGGGGACCAAAAGCCTGCACCGTAGGATCTGCTGCCGCTTCCAGAGGTAAGGAGACTGGGATCATCCTGCAAAGCCCATTCGATGGGCAAAAACACTGGTGGGACCTAGGCCGAATCCAAGATGGTTGCCTGCCTGGCAGGCTCCGCCATGTGCCGCTCTGCCATTTTGAAGCCTAGTGCCACACCCTGGGCAGAGCCAAGAACAGCCTCAGACACGCTGGTATGTGCTTACAGCCAGACAGCAGGTAGTCGTAACACCCTGATTCACGACCTTGGAACGAGCTCTGGTAGGCTGGGAGCCCTCAGCACCTGGGTAGCGCGTTCAATCAGCCGCATAATTTGCAACAGCAAAAGCAGCAGACACGGCGAGCATTAACCCCCGGAGCAGTGATATCGCACGGGACCTACACGGGGGGGGGGGTGCCCTTGAACAGCCCAATGACGATGACAAGCTGAGTTACTGGGGCTGATTCCAAACACTTGGCCCAACAGTCCAGAACCCCCTCAGGAGTGGCATGGAACACTGAGACCTAGATATGATTATGTTGGCAGCCCTTTTCCACTAGCAGAAGAGGAATCCTTAAGGCTGCAAGACAGGGGATGAGAGGAACCAAGCAGCAAACAAACAGGATAAGGTGCCCCCCACGAGCGGTGGCCCACAAACTCCGCTATCCGATAGCCGCAAGCCTCTACAGCACTGGTCAGTGGGCGGCCTACAGCATGACTCTACACACCCAATGCCACACAGCATAATAGGAGAATGGTGAGCCCAGCAATACGGTAGGCACCCACGAGGCATTAAAGGTGGGGGGGCACCAGAGACAGCAAGAAGTCGCATTCCTGCATTGTTGAATGCAACAACAGACCCGAAGCAAAAGGGGGCTGCTGATACAAGTCAGGTATTAACGAGTGACGGCATGAATTAAGGCAGATGCACAGTCACCAGTCATACACATCACCATGACCAAACAAACAGCGAAACTGAAGGGAGCTGCTTCTGGCGACATTAAAGCCCTGATGCAGACCGCAGAGGCTCACAAGCCTAGCCAACATCAAGAAACTGCACAGATAAATTCTCCGCCGCCAGAAAGCTCCCATGAACCGGAGGACCCTCCAATAAGGAGATCTGACCTGCTGGCAATGCTCCAAAAGCTAAAAAAAATGATATCAAAGATAGTGCTTCCGACCTAGCCAAGTCCATCGCGGATCTCAGGAGAGGCGTCATGGCAGTGGAGGAAAGAGTCGACGAGATGGAGACAGCGGTGGCAGAACAAGGGCAGGAGCACGATGATTGTACTAGAACAACAGATGGACCTAGTCCAAACCCACCAGGAAAACGCCGAAAACAGGTCTAGGCGCAATAATATACGTATTCGAGGGATCCTGAAATCGGTGGCGGACACCGACCTCCAGCAATATGTAATAGACCTGTTCTGCAGATCCTGGGGACAGCAGAGGAAAGAGAGATTGTACTGAACCACACACATCGGGTATACTCCACATTCCAATTTAGCAAAAACCTGACTCCGGATGCGTTGACCCGGGTACACCTCTTCCAATTAAAGGAGGACATTATGCGAGCGGCAAGGGAAAGAGAACCGATAAGCTTTCGAACCGCATCCATCCAGCTTTACCAAGACCTGGCCCAGGCCACCCTTGCAAAGAGAAAGCGCCTGAGGGTAGTCACGGATTGGTTTAGGACCAGAAATGTGAGATATCGGTGGGTATTCCCGCCGGGGCTCCGCCTCGAGTGGAAGGGGCAGCGATATACAATCACAAAGGAGGAAGATATGGATGACCTCATGAGGGAGGACGATGGAACAGAGAACGGCGGCAAAGATAGAACCTTGTCTGCAAACAAGGAAGGAGAGGTCAGACCAGAGAGGGAACGATGGAGACCAGCGCAACCTCGGCTGAAGGGCTGCTACAAAGCATCCAAGTCTGTTGACCCTACATGAGAGCCACCCACAGATGGAGTAATCAGAAGGTAATCCCCCCCAAAAATAGAGAGGATTTACCTGAAATTACGAGCTGGGGGAACGCTAAACTTCGTGAGATATGGTATAGTTGGGCTCTGGATGCCTATAATGTAAGCTGTAAGGGGGAAACCAAACCAAAAGGAGAAGGAATTAGCCCTGAAGAATATGTATGGAAGGGGTTGGAGGAGAGAGGGGGGGGGGGGGCTCGGCTCCCAAAATTCCCAGGGGTACACAAAAACCTGGTGATCCACTGTGGTAACCATGGTGGAAGTTAGTGTTAAAGTTCGGGGGGGTTGTTATAAGTTTGGGAGTTAGGGGTGGGATGAAGGAATGTAATAATTTGGTTGAAGGCATGCTCAACTCTGGCGACACTCATGGGGGGCGGACGGGCTCTATAATGGGCGAAAAGACTCATCTGCACCTCAATTATTGCCGGATCGGAGCCATGGCCATTGCTTAGCTCATCACTCGGCGGCTGCTGCGATGGGGAAGCTACCCTCGGCCTGCGACATGGCGTAGGCCACCCACCACTTAGGGCGCAGGAGCTGGCAGTATTTACATGACGCCTCGTCGTAATTGAGGGGAAGACACTTATTGCACCGCCGGTGCACGTCTTCCCATGGGTATTTTCCCTTACAGGAAGTGCACCATTTAAATCGTGTCTTTTCTATAGCTCAGGTGTGTGAAAGCGACGGCAAGACCGAAAGGGCAAAGAGAGGGGAGAAGGAAAGACATTCTTGAAAAGAATAGAGACCCCCAGACCCCACTCTCCCTAATGTATAGCACTAGCCGTTGAAGGTTATTCTTTGCTGTCTTCGTCGGCGGTAAGGAAATAGTCGAAGAGGGGACGAATAATCAATAAACGACCAGAGGTCGGGAAATATAACAATTTTGCAGTAAGTAGGAGCTCTGCATAAGCGACCAGCTAGTTGGGTGGTAAAAACTATCTGAGGGACCTCGACACATGAGGGATTTTGGGTACACTACATGTCAAGTTAGGAATAGTGTTACAGGCACGCCCATGTCAACATCCCCTTTCGAGCCTCGAAAACCAAGATGCAATACTCTGCAGTTACCATTAGATGTCGGACTATATGCACAGCATGTGATTCTAAGCAGATTAACAAGCATCAGAAATGTTGTTATAGATGGTACCTCATCCCAGAGGGGCTGCACCACATGGAGAGTGCCTACCCAGATACTTGTTGGAGGGGTTGCAAAGCAGTGGGCTCCTTTTTCACATGGTGTGGTTATGTCCTATGGTGGGCCTTTATTGGAAGGAGGTGTTGGCAAGAATAAAATAGATTACGGGGTTGGCTCTCCCCATGGACCCACGTGTGGTGATACTAGGGGATACGGGCGGTGGAGTGTTTCCCCTTACTGGCCATATGGCAACCTTGATTGGGCACCTCCTGCTGGCAGCAAAGCTGGTCGTGGCTCGCACCTGGAAGCCGGCTGAGGGCCCGTTGGTCCAGATGTGGTGGGTTAGGGTCTGGGGCATCCTGGTGGCGGACAAATTCATGGCACTGCGTGAGGGGCAGTACGCCAAGTATGTCTCGGTATGGACTCCATTTATTGACTTTTCCGAGAGATGCCCGGCGATGGTTGTTAGGCCCCCATTGCTCGAGCACTTTTCACTTTTATGAGCCAATTGATCCCATCTTGTCCCAGGTGGAAAGGTATGGGGGCGGGGAGGAAGCTGGACTCGAATGCTTTCATCCCTTGTCCGCACTGTATTAAACTCCAGCAAATGAGGGGTCCAGGTGCCTTGAAATTGATTACATTGTACTGAACATGTTGATGTGCTTGTTTCTGTACTCACAACATGTTCATTTAAATAAAAGTTACAAATATTAGTATAGGCCATTTTATTTTGACTAATGACTGACTAGGACTGTATTTTCTTTTTTTTTTTTAATAGTCGAGAATACTCACATCTTAGTTATAGGGCAAGATAGGAGTTTACCAACCCCTTTTAAAACATCAATGTATGTTTTGAAACTTGCAGCTCTTGTGTCAGTATCTACTGATACTATGCCTACCTTACAGGTCACGGTTTCACAGTGCTCAAAAGACACCAAGGGATGTGAGAATTGGTTGCATATTAAGCATAAACAATCCCAGCACATGCAAATTGTTAAAGTTACATAGCATAAAGAATGGTCTTTAACGTGTACTTACAAAATATAACCTTGCATGCTTTAATTTATAGAGACACGGATTCTCATTAGCAAAATTGTCTAGCTAATTTGCCCAAGAAAACATTAGATCATAATAAGAAAAAATATAAATACCTCATCATCCAATTCTTTCATAATCTTATCAAGTTTTATGTTGGACGTTCTGAAATACATAACAAAAAAAAGTAAAATGCAGTGACAGCAGTGCTTCCCTGTTTTGAAAAGAAGTATTATTACGGTTAAAAAAAAAAATTAAAGTGTCAGATACTTCTTAACACCTATGTCTTCAAGTGTATTACTCCTTTGATCAAAAATGTGTGTTCTGGACAAACATATGGTAAAGTTGCATGTAAAAGTAATATGGTTTGTAATGAATGTGTTGTGCCCACTGCGAGAGGCGTGGGAAGCGTTAATGTATGCTATAATTTTCTTATTGTAGTTCTTCGAGAAAAATAAATCGTTTACAAACATTACAGATTACAGATGCAACTTCTCCAACAATGTATGCCTGCCAATATTAAGACCATGTTTATAATTTCCTATACCGTAGAACCGTCTGCAGGATAGTTTACAGTGATATATCAGAGTAACCCGTCTTTAGCAAAACATTATTTAATGTACTCTGCTGAGCAACCTTTACTTTTATAAAACTATGCCTCCAGTAATTGGAATCGTTGAACACCCCACTCCCATTTGCCTTTCTCCTATACTCATGACCCCAGGTTAAATTAGTGAGCTTCTGTTAATTATAAAAATGGTACATGTTATATTGCACTTAAGCCTTTTTCGGTGCTAAGCTGCTTGCAACAATGGAGCGAACATAATATGTTAGTAAACAAAATTACACTTTCTTTTGTTATGAGCTGACTGCTGCTGGCTGTTCCAGGACCACTGGAGATTGAATTAGGGAACAAGGGTGGTGATCCACCTGGTTTCCGGTGAAAAGATGCAAGTTTAGATCAAATTCGAAATGTGCAACCTTCACCTTGAGTAGTCTGTTTAAAGTCAGTGGGGGACTGGGCTGCCTCCGAGTAGGGGCAGTTTTATTTCCTTAGACAAGAGAGCCCAAATGAGTCCACGCAGAAGACATGCCACATAGTATTGAAAAGTCAGCAGAGCATAGAAAGTCTATCCCGCTGCCCATCATCTATACGCAAACACAGAAGCTGCTCAGTTGAATGACACAAAACTGAGTCACGCAGAGGTGCAGAGTAGATAATCAAGGTCAGCATGTGGCCGGTGCTGAGACGGCATGAACAGCAAGTGTAGAAGAGTGAGTGAGTGTGTGTGTATGCCTGTGAATTATTGTGCATGTAAATCGGTGCAGTGCCAAGTTTGTCTAATATGCGTGTGTGTCTGTGCATTCAAGGAGGGGAAGTTAAGTAGAGAAGGGGAACAAGGGGGGGGAGCGGAGCCATCAGCAGGCAAACATTGCAGCCACCATTAACATCTTTCAGCAGGGGACAGAGCATCATGGGCAAAAAAAAACACTGAGTGTGTACTTTGGCAAAACTAGTGGCATACGTTGGAACAAACGTCCTGGACACTTTTTCTTACTGCAGCATTGTAAAAAGGGTGTTCATAACCTACTCTGGTGAAGAGTTACAAGAGGCCAACTGAAAGGTGCAACAAGGTTTACACTTAAGTTCTAGAGCAAACTCTGTTTAGTAACATAGCTGAGCAGTTAGGCTTAGACGAATGATGGAGTAGGATTGGCGTAGTTAAGAGGAAAGTCGGAACAGAGGTTCTCACAGATAAATGCAAAAAATGGCAATTACATAATGTAGTGGCTTTGGTACTCCTAGTCTATGTTCCTTTTCTGCTATAGTTATGGGAATTACACGCATATTACGGCCAAGCCCATGCCTCCGCTCCCTACACTCTTTCCACTCAGTCCTTTCACCAACCAGGAGGCATAACTAAATTTGAGGGGTATGTAGGGAGGGCTTATGGATGAAAGGGGTCTATGGAGTAGGAGTACCTAGTTACTTTCCCTTACTCCTACGTCCTGTCTCCTTTCATCCAAACGAAAGGAAATTACCAAGCATCAATCGACCCAGGGAGGGAGGAACTTGTAGTGTAGCAAAAAAGTTCCTCAGAACTGCTTTCCCAAATTGTGCATCAGCTCTGGAGCTGCTGTCAAAGGAGTAGTGTCTACAGAAAGCTGAAGGTGTGGCCAATATGGTTGTTTTATAGATGGTCTCCCACAGGAAGTGCCTCTGGGAGGCTAATTAATTGCTCTTGTGAGATGCACATGAAGACCTTCCAGCGGGGCCCTTGCCATTCAATGACACATGAGACAATCCTGCAGGCTATTGCCGTTTTAGCTGCCCGTTTACCTGGTTTCAGGCACCTGAACATCAAACAGCCTGTCCGAAGACCTCAGAGGTCTAGTGCTCTCGAGATACAACCTCAATGCCGTACTGTCATCTAGACAGTGCAAAGTCTTGTCTGCTTTAGACTAGGGATCAGGAAACATCTCTTGGTTGGGACCCCTTTTGGAAGTAATTGTGGATGGGTCTTGGGGACAACTGTGTTTTGTGAAACGCAGCCGACAGAGCCTGAAGCTCACAGACTTTAATCGCAGAAGTGAAGGCCACCAGGAATGCAGTCTTCCAGGACACAATCCCAAGGTCTGCCGAGTTCATGGACTAGGAAGCTCTAGAGTGCAGGGATCCATGCTTTCAGATCAGGAAATGTATATCTTTCACCATCTGACTCCTGCCACAAGCTGTGTACCTGGATGTCTCCCAGCGTTGCCCATCTAGCTGGAAAGCGAATAGTCCAAGGAGCGAGTCAGTTGGTGTGCGGTTTCCTGGAAGTTGACTCTCACAGAAGGGTGGTCCCCGTCTTGCCATCCAAGGATATACTTGATGAGACAGCCTGGAGTGGGGGTCCTTTTGTCCCGCAAGTCTTAATTGGTCCAAATGTGCAGCACCCGAAGCCTGGATGTGGGGACCGCCAGTACACACCACATGTCACCATATGTCCCAGCAGCAGCCGAAACCCGATGGAAGCCCTCACGGAAGATCTTTCAGGTATCCTGCATTAGGGTTTCTGAACCCAGTTGAGAGAGGGGAGGAGCTGGGAAAAGTGCAAAGTGAAAGGCCTCAGTTTCTCTAAACTAATAGGCCACCCTGCTTCGGCGGTGGAGCTGTGAACCAAAACTCTCATGTATCGGCTTTGGGGTCCGAGAAAAGAGTTGTCTGGGAGAAGAATCCCTTTGGGAATGGATGAGCTTGCTTTTGTCAAGGGGCACAGAGTTCTTCTGTGACTTGTGAAAGCCTCAACTTCAACCCACCCCCATATTTTTTGAGGGAAACCATATTATTGGAGGGAAAGGTCTGCTTTTGCTGCATAGACAAACTCACTTTTCAAGAAGGTTTTATGAACAATGCGAGGGGTCCGAAATGTGAGGCGGACAACTTTGTAAAGGTTTCTCACGGGTAGCCATTGTATTAACTCAAACGGGTTTGACAAATGCCTCACAATCCCTAACCTAAAGATGATTTCCCTGCCTGTCAAAATAAACTAAAGGCAAACATGCTAATAAAAGGAATCTGGCCACCACACTTGTACATACATGACACCCATAAAGGTAATTTATGGCAATTCAAGTGTAACAGAAATAACAGTTAAATTCAACACAAACTTAAGAACTGTGTTTCCCTGTAACCTGGGCTGGATCCCCGTCTCCGGAATCAAGCAAGATTTTTCAGTCAAAGTTTCAAATAAGAAAGTTGCTTTTTGTAGACAAATTTGGATCATAAAGTTCCTCTTACTCCAAATGTCTTTCACTTGGACGTGTAACTATAAAGTTCAACCAGATGAAAAGTCTTTATCTCTCCAAGTATAGACAAATGTTCAACATAGCTTCTTCTTAAGGAAACAAAAATACTTTCACAGTTCTTCATTATCAACACCAATGATTTGTCAGGATGATTTCACAACTCATCAAACACGTTAGTGGTCTGGCCACTTCTTTTCTTCTCCACACATTTTAACCACAAAACACTACTTCAATGATTTCTTGGTGGTCCACTAACCTGCCAGGACTACCACTAAAAGATCCATATCCTGGTATACTTGCCGGCCATTACAAAAACTCCTAACACTACAAGTATTTCTGTGCTGAGGTGTACTTCAAACCGTTTGGGAAAGTGACTCAACAGTATCAAATTCAACTATTTATTCTGGGAAGACATTGGTGATGTTTGTTCCACTCTTGTAATTGCCACATGCAATGCAGGTTATGCCCCTTGTGAGGGAGAATTCTCATAAATGGCTGATTTCCCTTACCTAATGAGTCCCTCAGGAGTTTTGCTGGATTTCTAGGGTTTATTTTTTTCACCTGGTAAGAGTGTGAGCCTTTTTTCCCACTCTAATATGTGTATTGCTGTGTGTATTTCTACTTTTTGTGTGATCTTGGGCAATGGAGCCTCAGCTACTCCATAGCATAATTTCTTCATGTGTGTTTGTTTTATTCACTTTTTATGCACAGCAGACCCATGGGTAACAGGGCGCAGCAATAAGAAGATACAAGGCTTACATGGTTACAACATAGAATAATATACAATGTACAATAGACATCTATAAATCACACATAATTACAGAATATACAGTATTTTTTTAAAAATGTTGTAGTATAATTTTTAATATACAGTATACAAGGTATAGTTTACCAGCATGTGTAGTTTGCCAGAAATAGCGCTAAATGGTTACAGCACGCATGGTTACAGATATACAATATACAGGTAGAATTTGCCGCGAGTAGTTACAGCCAGTGGTAGGCGACACAAATCGACTAAAGGACATTGGAAGTGAGGCGTTGAATTACATTTTTTCTGAAGTGTAGGTAGGGTTGATCTACTCTCAAGTCTTGTGGCAGCAGGTTCCAGATTTTGGCAGCCTTTACTGGGAAACTATTACCACTGATCGTAGTGAGTCTGTAATTAGGTATTATCAGGCAGTTGGAATTAGCAGCTCTGGTCGGTCAGAGAGATTCTCCTGTGAAGTAGGTCTATAAGGTATCCAGGGTAGAGTTATTAAGGGTTTTATGGGTCAGAGATGGCATCTTTAGTTGTATTTTGTGGTCAGTAGACAGCCATTTGTGTTGGCGTCTGATAGAGGAGATGTGGGTTCTTTTATTTATGCCAAGTGCTGCTCTCAGAGCATTATTCTGTAGTGCTTGTAGTCTTTGAATGATTGTTTTATTGGCTCCGGAGTATAGTGCATTGCAGTAATCAATTCTGGAGAGTATTAAAGCTCTGGCCAGGATTGAACAACTGTCATTAGAAAGGAAAGGCTTACCGGCTCTCATCAACTTGCAGGTGTAAGCCGTAGTGGAGGCTAAGGATTTTACCTGTTTATCAAGTGATAAGTGGAATCAAGGTAGAATCCAAGGGTTTTTACTTCCTTGGAAACTTGGATGATATTCCCATCTATGTTAAAGGAGGAGAATTCCTGGCCTAGTTTTTTGATGTTAGCGTGGGTGCCCAGGATTATCAACTGTCTTGTCTTATCGTTCAGGCAGAGGCCATGACTGGCCATCCATGCCTGGATGTTAAGATATACCTTGTTCACCAATTCCGTGTCCTTAATATGATCCCCAGAAAGCGGGAGGAGGATCTGTGTATCATCTGCATAATTAGTGTAGGTGATACCTAGCTGGTCCAGATCATCGAACAGGGGCTTGGTGAAGATGTTGTATAGAGTTGGGCAGACAAGAGCCCTGGGGGACACCGCATGAGATAGGGGTGGGATCTGCAGCTGCTGAGGGAGAGAAGACTCTCATAGTTCTTTCGCTCAGGAATGACTCAATCCATCTGATGGCCTCCGAGGAGAAATAGGCGGCAGAGTCCAAATGTCTGCAGAGGACTTTGTGATCCACTAAATCAAAGGCCGCTGAGAGGTCCAGAAGTAGCAGAAGTACTGTCCTCCCTTTATCTCTCAGCTCGTCGATTTGGGACTTCAAATCAATTAAGGCAGTTTCCGTTCCATGTAAAGGGCGGAAGCCATATTGTCTCTCTCCTAAGAGTTTATGTGATTCTAGATGCTTTTGAATCTGGTTGTACGCAGCTTTGTCCAGTATCTTGAGTAGAAACGGTACCGTCGTAATGGGACGGTAATTGGTAGGGATGAGGGGATCTAAAGTCTGCTTCTTGAGGAGCGGGAGCACCCATGACTGTTTAAGGTTGGCAGGGATGGTGCCTGAGGCAAAGGAGGCGTTAATAAATTTAGTGATAAAGGGAGATAGTTCTCTGGCAGCAACTTTTATTAGTGGTGCAGGGCAGATGTCACCTTTGCAATTGGAGGGTTTGAGCGAAAGGATAATTTTTCCTACTTCCAGGGTAGACATTTTGGTGAAGTGAAAAGAACAAGTTACTTCCTTACCTGGTAACGTACTTTCGATGGGATGGTCCGACGACGTATTCCATATCTATGACAGTTAATCACCACAGCTGTGCTGCTTCGGAAACTTTTTTCAGCGTCTGTGTCCTGCGTCGATGACGTCGATGCGCCATCGTCGAGGACCTCCTCCGACGTCATCCGATGTGTTAAGTAGGACGCACGACGCCCGTAGTCTCAGTTGTAGTTTTTTCCACCAGAACGTGTGACATTAGTCTACTGCCAGTCAGACACAAAGCCTTGCGGAACGTAAGCTGCAATCGCATAAGAAATTCTGCAATGGGGAAGGTAGGGAGGGAGGGAGCGATATGGAATACGTCGTCGGACCATCCCATCGAAAGAACGTTACCTGGTAAGAAAGTAACTTGTTCTTCGAGGGGATTGGGTCCTCCGACGTATTCCATATCTATGACAGACTCCCAAAGCAGTACCAGAGCAAGGAGGAGGGAAAGAATTTAGAATAAAAATTTAGAATTGCCAATCAAATAGCAGAGCAAAGGACCGCCTTGCCAGATCCTGTCCTCGGATGGAATCGAGGGAATAGTGACATACAAATGTATGTACTGAAGCCCAGGTGGCTGCATCACAGATGTTGCGAATAGGAACACCCCTCTGCAGGGCAGCAGATGCAGCCATACCCCTGGTAGAATGGGCCCGCAAGCCAGCCGGTGGGTCCTTACCCGCCAAGCGGTAACACTCCGAGATGGCCAAAATAATCCAGCGAGACAAAGTCTGTTTCGTCACAGCTTGTCCCAAACGCTTTCCAGCGTAACCAATAAAGAGTTGATCGTCCACTCTGATCCGGGACATGCGTGAAACATAAAAGCTTAAAGCTCTTCTAGGATCAAGCCTATGGAGCCTCTCCTCTTCCTTACCAGGATGCGGAGGAGGATAGAATGCCGGAACAACCTCCTTCTGGGCCAAATGAAATTCCGAAACCACCTTCGGAAAAAAAGAAGGACGAACTCCAAGGACAACCCTGTCCTTGTGAAATACAGTGAAGGGTGGCTTAACTGAAAGTGCCTGTAACTCACTCACTCTGCGAGCGGAAGCAACCGCAACTAAAAACACAGTTTTCAGAGTTAACAGCCTCAAAGGACAAAAATGTAAAGGCTCAAACGGAGCACCCATAAGAATCTTAAGAACAAGGTTTAAATCCCAACCGGGCACCAGGAAAGGTGACGGAGGGAACACATTCGTGAGCCCTTTCAGAAACTGTGAAATTAAAGGGATTTTAAAGTAGGAACACTCTTCAGACGAGCGCTTAAAGATGGACAGCGCCGCCAGGTAACCTTTAATGGTACCCACTTGCAAGCCCCTGTGGGCATAAGAAAGCAAAAAGGACAGAACCATGGGGATGTCACATGCAAAAGGATCCACATTCTGAACTCTGCACCAGTCGCAGAACTTACGCCAACGGCAACTGTACAGAGACTTTGTTGCTGGCCGTCGGGCCGAGAGCAACACCTCCATCACGTCTTCAGGGAGGTCCCAAACCTTTCAGAAGACAAGCGTGCAGGTTTAGGGATCTGACCTCTGGATGGAGAACCTGACCCCCCCCCTCCCATGAGAGCAGATCGTCTCGGTAGGGAAGACGACGTGGAGGGCAGATGGACAAGTCGAGAAGGTCCGGGTACCACGTCCTCCGAGCCCACGCCGGAGCAATGAGGATCATCCGGGAACCGAACTTCCGTAACCTCCGCAGCACTTGCGGGATGACGGGGACTGGAGGAAACGCGTACCGCAGTGGGAATGACCACTCCACCACGAACGCGTCTCCTAAGGCTCCTTTCGGAGGAAATTCCTGCGAGCAGAACCTCTCGCCCTTCCGGTTGACACTGGAGGCGAAGAGATCCACTTGAGGGGTCCCCCAAAGGGCAAAGATCTCCAGGAGAATCTCGTGAGAGATCGTGCTCTGCCTGCTCAGAGCGTCCGCGGTCACGTTTTCGTCTCCGGCCAGATGAACTGCCGAGATCGAAACTTCCTGCTGGATGGCACAGAACTCGAGCTACATCGCCTCCCTGCACAGAGGAAGTGACCCTGCCCCCCCCTTTTTGTTGAGGTAGTGCATGGCCACTGTGTTGTCCGTCAGGATCAGGACATTCTTTCCTCGCACAGTCGGCAGAAAAGCCTTCAGGGCTAGCCTGACGGCCCTCAGCTCCAACAGCTTGATATGGAGTCTGGACTCCGACGGAGACCAACGACCGCTGACTGTCAGCTCGTTGGCATGAGCTTCCCATCCCGTGAGGGATGCATCCGTCATGATCGTCACCTCCGGCCAGGGAAGCCAAAAAGGAGCCCCCTTCATCAAGTTGCCTTCAACGGCCCACCACAGAAGGTCCTGGGGGACGGAGGGCGGCACCTGAACAGGGTCCGACATCCTGCCGGAGGACTGCGACCATTGCATCTTGAGTGCCCACTGCAAAGATCTCATCCGCAGGCGAGCCTCTGGCACCAGAAGAATGCAGGATGCCATGAGGCCGAGCAACCTCAAGAACTCGAACGCTGGGAGCGTCTGGGCATGCTGAAACTTGTGCACCATCTGCTGAATGTGAAGAGCCCTCACCTGGGGAGGAAAATTCTGCCCTAGGGAAGTGTCGAGCACTGCTCCGATGTACTGGAGCCGCTGTGTTGGCGTCAAATGGGACTTCTTTAAATTGAGGGAGAAGCCCAGCCTGTGAAGGGAGTGGCAGGTGACGGACAGATGATCCATGACTTGCTCGGGAGAGCTCCCCCCGATCAACCAATCGTCCAGGTAGGGGTGGACGTGAATCCCCCCTTGCCTGAGATGCGCTGCCACCACCACCATGAGCTTGGTGAAAACCCTCGGGGCGGAGGTCAATCCGAACGGCAGGACCCGAAACTGAAAGTGCGAGTCGCCAACCGCGAACCTCAGGTACTTCTTGTGCTTGGGATGGATCGGCACATGGAAGTAAGCATCCTTGAGGTCGAGAGACACCAACCAGTCCTGAAGCTGAAGGGCTTGGAGGACTTGAGAGAGAGTAACCATCTTAAACTTGTCCTTCCTGAGGAGTTTGTTCAAACCGCGTAAGTCCATGATGGGTCTCAATTCCCCCGTCTTTCTTTGAAATCAAAAAATAAGGGGAATACCACCCCTTGTTCCTCTCCGCTACAGGCACCAGTTCTATGGCGCCTTTCTCAAGCAGGGCTTGAATTTCCTGCGCAAGGAGCGGATCCGTACTCTGCATAGAGAGGTTCCCCGGTGGATTGTCGTGAGGCCTCTGCCGAAAGGGAAGACAGTAGCCGTGGGTTATGATCTCCAGATCCCACACATCTGAAGTAATGGCACGCCACTCTACAAGATGCTGCGCCAGCCTTCCCCCAACCGGCGAACCATGGGACATGGCCTCATGACTGAGTGGTAGCGGCTGCGGCGTTAACTGAGGGCAAAGAGGCAACTGCCCGAGCGGCCTTGGCACCACGGGTACCCTGTCGTCCACCTCTGGTACCCCTGCGTTGGCCTCTTTGACTGCCAGCTCCTCTCGCTTTACTGAAGGACGAGTAATAGCGAAAGGAACCACCCCTCCATTGCTGTCCCCTAGGACGAAAAGGCGGAGGTTGGCGAGCTGCAGCGCCCAACGACTTCGCTGCAGCTTTGGAGGTCTGCAACCTCTCAAGGCTCTCGTCAGCCTTGCTGCCAAAAAGGTGTTCACCGTCAAAGGGCATGTTTAGGAGCCGGGACTGCACATCAGGAGCAAACCCCGACTTCCGCAACCACGCAAACCTGCGTATCACGGTGCTCGCCGCCATGGACCTGCTGACGCATTCAGCCATATCCAAACCCGACTGAACAGACTCACACATGGCATCCTTACCATCCTGGACCATAGCAAGGAAACCATCCCGTTCGTCCCCTTGGGGAATATGTTCAGCCGCTAACGCAACAGTTCCACAGAGTGTGTGTGAAACGAGACAAAGCACAAATGGAGTTGGCCGCCTGAAGCGCCATACCACCTGAAGAAAACACTTTCTTCGCCCAGTCATCAAAACGTTTGTCGTCCCTATCAGGAGGGATGGTAGGGTACGACGCCTGTTTTGCCGGGGCCGTGGCCGCCTGCACCACCAAACTCTCCGGAGTGGGGTGCCTGGTCAAGTAGCAGGGGTCGCTACTGGCTGGACGGTATTTTCGTGACAAGGACCTGCCCACTGTCGGGAGACTCTCCGGAGCAGTCCAAGCCGCCGCCACCCTTCTCTGTAGAGCCATATGAAATGGCAGTACCGGGTCAGTTGGGGGACCAACATCAAGGATGTCCGTGAGATCATCCTGCACAAACTCCCCTGGGGGAGCAGACCATCCCAAGTACTCGGAGACCCTAGCCATAAGGCGCCGGTACAAGGAATCGGCATGAGAGCCAGGCTCAGGCCTACAAAACTTTGTGTGCAGTCCACTGGCATCATGCAGTGACTGCCTCAGCCTCAAATCGTCAAATTGACTATGGCCCGAGACCATCTCATCTGGAACCTGACTAGGAACCAGGCCATCAGAATCCTCATCCACCTCCGAAATATATTCCAGGTGGTGAAAAGAAGGCACCCAAGAGTGCTTGCTCTTAACCAGAGCCTTCCTAGGGGGTTCCCCCGTGCCACGGGGTACCTCCGACACCCCAGCCTCGAAAGGTGTCGAGGGCGTTGAGTGAATCGGCGCCGGCGTTGAGAGAACAGGGATCGGCGTCGGCGTCGAGTAAATCGGCGTCGACGTCAGATGCAGCGCCGCCAGCATCAACGGCGTCGTCCCAGTCCTCGAAGCCGGAGCGTGTCCTTCGACGAACTGAGCGTCGACGGCTTCGACGACTTCCACAGAGCCGGAGCCTCGAGAAAGCCTGTCGACGCCCTCGACTCCTCAGGCGTCGATGTCTTCCTTGAAGACATCACAGGTGCACACGGTCTCGAACGCGTCGAGGACCGGGACCTGGAACAGGTACGTCAAGAACGAGTCCCCTTGTCTGAACGGGACCTCTCCCGTGACTCGTGCCGACCACTCTTGCGAGCGGTGTCTCTCGACCTCTCACGGCCGACCCCACTCGGGGGCGCGGACGGCTTAGTACCCTGCGACTCGAGAATCGCCAGCATTTTCTTCCCGAAGGAAGCCCATTCCTCCGGCGTCGCACGTCTGGTGGGGTAAGCGACGTGCCGGGCAGAGTCCTCAGAAGAGTACCCGGAAGACGACCGCTGTCGGCGCTTCCGAGAATGCCTCGAAGAGGCCGAGGAGTGGCGAGACCGACTCCTAGAAGGAGACCCACGAGACTTCCGACAACGACGCGAGAGTCACCTCTCGAATGATCCGTCGAAAGTCCCGCAGACTTCGACTTCCGGGGCTTGGACACCCGACCTACCGACAACAACTTCTTACGTCCCCGTAAGGCTTTGGACGTGAGCGACTGGCAGTCGATACAGTCATCCGTGTCGTGGGCCTCCCCGAGGCACCAGAGGCAGGCGTCGTGCGAGTCTGTCACCGACATCTTGGACCCACACTCCCCGCACTTCTTGAAGCCCGGACGCGGGGTCGAGGACGAAGTAGAAGACATCTTCTTACGAAGGATTTTTTCCACAAAAACAAACAGGTTCGAAGAACCGAGAAGAACAGAACTCCAAAGAGTCGAGGCGTAACCGAGATTCACGAAGCAACACGTTTGCGGAAAAAACAGAACTGAGGCTACGGGCGTCGTGCATCCTACTTATCACATCGGATGACGTCGGAGGAGGTCGTCGACGACGGCGCATCGACGTCATCGACGCAGGACGCAGAAAAAAGTTTCCGAAGCAGCACAGCTGTGGTGATTACCTGTCATAGATATAGAATACGTCGGAGGACCCAATCCCCTCGAAGTATTGTTATGCGCCAAAGGAGGGTTATTAGTCTGAAGGATTTTGAACGGATCCTGAATTTTCAGAGTTTCTTTTTTTAGATGAATTTTATTTTCGAGTGTCATAATTTTATTTGCTAAGGCATGTTGGATATCTGTGCACCAGGACTTGTCCTTGGTGCAGGTGTCCTGTAAGGCTATTGGAGACTCAAGTTCTTTTAGTATGCAGAAGAGCTCTTTCATAATGGAATTAGATTTAGCTATGCGCTCGTCATACGAATACGTATGTCTTTTAGCTGTGGTGTAAACCTTTTGTTTAGATGAGCTTTGGGTTTACTCGATGTAAGTTTGAGAGGTGGCAATTTATCTAGTGTAGAGAGCATGATATTACTGAATTCATGCACTAAGGTACTGCGATTTAGATTTTCTGGCAGTGCGTTGAGGGTGGGTAAGATAGCTGGGATAACTTTCTCTGCAGTAATACACTTTGTGTTTCTAGTTAAGCATGGTGGCGCTAGTAAAGGGGCCATAGGAGTAGGTCTGGAGGTGGCTAAGTTGAAGGACACCAGTGAGTGGTCTATCCAAGGTAGGGGCATTATGGAGGAGATAGTGGCTAAGCAGTTGTAGTCTGCTATCCAGTCTAGCGTTCTCCCCTTCAAATGAGTAGGATTGTTAACTTTTTGAGTCAGGCCTAGCGCGTTAATCATGTTAGCTACCACTAAGACATTATTATCCGTAATGTCTTGGAAACCTATGTTGAAGTCCCCAAGTAGAAGTAATTGAGAACATGGTTTGAGGTTGTTAGTGAGTAGGTTATGGAGATCCTCCTCGAAGGTGCCTAGAGGACCTGGAGGTCTGTATAATAAGTGAAAGGTAAGTGATTGTGAATTATTTATCTGGAATTTAGCAGATAGGGTTTTGCATGATTGAAACGAATGAGAAGGAGCTAGTCTGAGGGAGAGGCTTATTTTGCGCCCTCTCTGTCTTGTCTGATTATCGTGTAGCCGTCTGGATGGCTAGCATAAGCGAAGGTCCTGCGGCATTATGTAGCCATGTCTCTGTGATTGCGAGAAAGTCAAGGTTACCTTCTGTGATTAGGTCGGCTATATCAAGGGCATGGGCGACGAGCAATCTCGCATTAAGGAGTGCTGCTTTGATGGATGGGCTCTTCATTACAACTTTAGCTTGGAGAGATCTAGTTGTAGATGTATTAGGTGATTTTGACTTCTTATTGATTGTTGAGGAGGCATCTGAATTGGGTGTGGAGGGTGGCAATGGCAGTTTAGTATGGCTTGGTTTCCTATTCTGCTGATAGTTGGTTTTGAGGTTAGTGGGTGGTAGAGACCTACGGAGAGGTTCATGCAGTTTAGTTAATCTAGCAAAGAGTCTAAGGTTTCTGTTAAGTGTAGCACATGGTAGCGATACAAAGGTAAACTGTCTCTAAGGAACTAGGATGTATAGGTCGGTCATAGGTAGCGTTATGCATATCTGTCTTGGTCGGTTTGGTCAGGCTGGCGTCAAGTATGGTTCCTAGTGGGATCTTAGACAAATGAACCTGGCTTCTGGGACCTGTGGGTGAGGGGTATGCCAACAAGTAGAGCAAGGTTATTAAACTTAGCATTTTCCCTATAGAATGGTCAGAGTAAGGCAATGCATGCGAGGACATCTATATCAGACAATTAAGCAATTAGGTGGGCCAGGCATCAGAGGCACCTGAGTGATAAATTAAGTACTACAATGATAATAGGTAATACAGGTAAGGTAGATCGGCACCTGGGCCAACTTGTGTTAATATAGAGCAGCAAAACATCTAGTATCAATGACGTCTCAGTAACACGCACAAATAGGCAGTACGAGTGATTCAATTAGGCATCTGAGCCACTTGGGCACCAAGAAGGAACAGCATAGCTGATAGTATGCAGGTATGAAACAGTACAGTGTCATGCAACTAAATGGTAAGGTTAAAACAAAGGCCGTCATCAGATGTGGGTGTACCATGAAGCATGTGTACAGCAAAGTCACTACATGAGTATAGCAAGGTGCCGTACAGTGTTACACCATTGATTGTGAGTGGGTTGTTTACACAGCACCTTTAGTTTAGTGACACCGGGTTGTCTTTGAGACTTCCCACAGACTCCATTTTCTGGGGCGGACTACTGTCCCCCAGAAAATATAAAGTTGCCATTAACTTTATGATAGTCACTTTAAACCAAAGACCCAGTACAACCCATTTTACATGGAGTATTGGAAAGGGTTAATTATTATCCATTTTTGTCTGTGCCTCTTGGAACATTGTTTTGCTCCCTTTACACTTAGACTTGGCTGGTGGCAGTGGTATCTACCCTATTTTTTACACCGCGGTTATCTTAAATAACCATGGTATTGTTTTAGGCTATTATATTAGCTTCAAACATAAACCCGCTTGACCATATATATTTTATTACGGTTCCGGCTGGTTTTATTCGCCATTTCTTTTTGTAAATGTCTTTCTCATGTTTTACTCTGCACGCCAAACCAGGTTTGGTCCCTTTGTTCACCGTCTTTTCGCGGGCTTCTGCACAGAAGCCCTCCTAAAGGCGCCTGAAAGTCTGGGTAGGCGGGATGTGAGGGAGGGGTCTTAAGACCCCTGCCATGGGTTCCCTTGGTAACCCAAGTCGCACTCCTGTTTGATTGGCTGGGTGACTGTCCTTGCCAGGACAGCCACCCTGCTGTGTGATTGACAGCCAGGCTGTATGAATGGGGGAAAACTGCATAAAAAGCAGGTCTCTGGGACTGGAAGAGCAGAGTCGCCACTGGAACGAAAGAACCAATGAGGAGCTGATGGAAGAGGACCCCTTCCACGACTGAACCGCCCGGTGAAGCCCTGCTGCAGGTCAGAATCTTCAGAATTCGACGACAGAGAAGATCCTCCAGGAAACTTCTTCCCTTGAGCTGGTGGGACCAACCAGTTCGCCCAAACTGCAAGCCAGGACCCCTCCTCTGGTCTAATTCGCTGTACAGATCTACAGTGGGCCGGATAGCCAGGAAGGTTGGACCCTGCTTGGTTTTTAAGGAGCGCACCTTTTATTTGTGCTTTGCTCTGCTGCTCGTTTCTTCCCTGGGTAGTGCAGGACTCTCCAGTCTTCCTACTTCTGATCAGTCCGACAGTCGCTTCAGGAACCGTGAGCCTGCAGGAACTACCAGGAGCATCCGCCTCAGCTACAGCTCCCTCTCCGTTTTAAGGTACTGTAAAAATCGGGTTGCTCGTTTCATTCAACCGCGGTGAAAGTGTTTGAAATCTTTCTCCAAACCGAGGGCTTGTCCTTCTCTTCTCTTTGAACTATCTTTTCTACCAACCAACCTCGTCCGGAATCCGTGGCACAAACTTTACAGCAAACTACCCTGAACTGTGTGATCTTGAGCAAAAGACTTTTGTCCCATTGACTTTGGCCCTGAGCCTTTTCGACCTGATTCTATCACTGTAGTTCTTCTTGTTCAATTGCCCTGAGTACCTACCTGTTGGTGTGATTCGATTTCTGTTAACCTTATCTTTCCCTCCCTTTTAAATTGCTGGAGTGCCATTTTGCTCCCACTTCATTTTGTGAGCTTAACTTGGCTGGCACTTATTGGGAGTTGTGTGGTGTATTAGGAGTGTGATTTTTAAACTGCTTATAATAGTGAAATGTTATACAACTGAAGAGTGAAATAAATGTATATTCTTTTACTTGAAAATCTTGAGTCAGTGTTTGCCTGAATCATAGTAATTGCTGTCCTTTGTGTAACTATTGGATACTGCTCACTTACTCTTGAGATAAATGTGGCTGCTCAGCCACTGCTACCACTAGCTGTGTAGAACAATCTTGTACCAAAGGTGAATTTGTACTGTCACTTGTAGTCTTAATTTTGTGGGGTGTTCCCAAACGGTACTGCATATAATTCTGCCCAACACCCCTCTCCTCCTGAATACTTTCCATCAGGAGGGCATCTCTCTTGCCACTGTTTTCCCACTTTTCCATCACCCAAATGCTGAGAATGTCTTTTATTACACTTGCTCTTCTTTGGCTTAGACAATGCTTGTTGATATCATTTTCAACTATTGCCTCTTCCTCACTCTGGCAATAATGGTTATAATTAGCTTCCTTCAGTATTGCTCTCTCTTGGTTTTGGGCAATAACGTTTGTCTTTATAGTAACAATTATAACAATTCCTTTCTTGCCTTTTCACAAAGTTCTTATTATGCAAATAAAACTTCTTAGTTTGGTATTCATAATCATTATTAGTGGCCAGCAGTCGATTACGGAGTGTAACGTGGATACTCGACAATGGGGAACACACCGGTTTCTGCATACGCATCGGTTCAATCCACTGCCACTCTTCATTCTGCTTCTTCCGTCACCTCCTGCACAGCAGACTGCTTTGGTTTTCTTCCTGCGGCCCGTGCCAGTCGTGAAAGCAGCTTTCCTTGATCCTGAAACCATCCATTGCTCACCAGCAACCGGAAAAAACAGCAAGCAATAGGAAAAGCCTCTCTCCCCCAGGGGAAAGCTTTTTACAACATTGATTCCCACTGCGCAACCTCTGCATTTAAGGCCATCAAGGTTGGAAACACTTTCAGGACCAGCATCTGCTCCAAAGGTAGCAATGGCTCCGGAGTGTCCGTTTCCTTTCATCTTCTGCTGCTGCCACTGCAATTTGGAGTCTCTGCAACTGTCCACCTCCTGCTTCTAATGGCCTGCACCTGAGAGGGCCTTAAATATTCACAAGTCCCGCTCAGGTGTGGCTCATTAGGATCACTAGACTGCATACTGCAGTTTGGTGCCTGTGAATCCCTCTTCCTCATCCCAGTACTTAGGGCATTGTGAACCGTGAAGCCCGCAATGTTCTGGTTATCTTTTTTAACAACAGTTTCAATTCTACAATAAGCCATTACAATTATAGGGCCTCTAGGGAAGTAAGTGAAGGAGTTCTCCCAGCTTTCCTGACCCGATTTCCCCCATGTGACCCTCCAGCAGAGCACCACCCCTAGGGTCAGCATCAGGAAGCATCTGCCTTTCCCTGGCCACTTGAGAAGGGTTCCAGGCCAGGGTTTCTGGGAGAATCACCTCCGATTCATCACAGCAAGGCCATAGCGTTGGCATATTGGGCACTGGCCATTTGCTTGTTCAGGTGGTTGTCAGTGTCTGGACTTAAAAATTCGAACTCCTTGTACGTCATGACCCAAACGCGGTTCTGAACATTCTGTTGGAACCTAGTAGAACCTGCCTCCTCATGGAAGCACCAAGGCCATGCCAGGTGTGGCCGTATTCGAGCGATAGGTTGCGTCCGTCAGATCTTGTGTCTCTTGGTTGACCTCGGACGGTCACAAGCAAACGAATCTGGTATTCTGTCGGAAGTGGGGAGTTTAGAGCCTCCAGAACTCTCCAAGATGTTATTTAGGCTGCCACCATGTCAGCTACAGCGATAGCCTGTCTCAGGCCCAAGGATGCTTTTTGGATCAGTTTCTTCCTGGCTGTGTCCAAAATTGTCTCCTCTCATCCCAGAGGAAACAAAAGTAGAAGGGGGGGGCCCTACGCTTTCCACGAGCAGAGAAGCTGCCACCAAGACGGTTGAGTACGCTTCGGGGTAGCAAATTACACAGTTTTCCACTCGGTATCCTGGTAGCAAAGGTCAACCGTGTTATAGACGGCCATGACCGAAGCAGGCATCTGCCATAGTTTTAGTGCCTCTCTCTTACCAAATCCGGTTCTAAGGAATGCCCCATCTGTCAGCCGTTTTTAAAGATTGCACCAATGATTGGCTTCCTGACACCTCATCACTGGCATCAACAACAAGCCGGGAGGTGCAGCCGGCCCACTGCAAAGGCCTGTACTGGATGTCTCTGCCGGTCTCAGCTGGTGAAACTGCGAAATGCCAGCACTCCCTCCCGCATGGCATCATACGCAGCTCCTCGCCCAAGATGCTAAAAGGTAAGCCCTGCCTGTCGTTCACTACGCTGGCACTGGCATATGATTGCAACTGTGTTTCACCCGCACGTCACCATACATCTCTGCAGATCCCTGCGCCTAGCAGCTTCCCTTTTACCCGATCTAGAGACCCGCGGTGGTGGAGCACAAAGGCCACCCCCTTGCTAGCACCATGCTGCATGCTTCTATGGATACTGAGATACCATTATCACCCCAGCCAAGACCTACTGCCTGGATCCTCCAACTGCCCCCCACTCCCTCTGTATATCTCCACCCCGACTACTATGACCCTTTTGCCAACAAAGGTCCCCGAGGTCTGCCGCCTTGCAACCTTTACAAGTACATTAATCGCTATATTTAACAGGCAGCACAGGCCTGAATCTGGTCGACCAATCGCTCACGTACCTGCTGCTCACTGCATGGCAAACTGGCCAATCTGCATGGCCCCCCCACTCTGGCCTGCATATTCCAGTTCAACAGCCAGGCCTTTCTATGTCCCTGCAAATTCTCTGCAAAGCCTGGCATCGCGCAACCATTTCTATCTGCAACCCTGCCAAGTGTACAGCACATTGCAGCACTGTCCGATGTAACCCCCTCTTGCTGCCTCCTACTCCTTTCCTTCCTCCTATCCCATCTTTGCTCCAAACATGGCTCTGCTCTATTGCTGTAGCCTCCCTTGCTACACTGACCTCCTGCCACCCTCCCCAACCACAAGGGCAGTTTCCCCAACAACTGCACCAACGCACCTCAGCACCCTCTGGCAGCCACACTCCACAGCACCCCACTATTCACAGCACACCCTTCTGGTATGAAGCATCAGTCTCCTAGGTGCATGAACCTGCCTACATCTACCCACAACCGAAAGCATCCAGTGCACACAGAACACGCCAACATGCACATCATCATCGGAAACGGCGCACCACACGCACTGGTCACCCAATTGAGCAGACCACTGTCAACTAAGTCCTATCTTGGGCCCACTACCTCAGTCAAACGGGATAGCTGCCGACACATAGCATGCATACCTCAAAGCATACTGAGCCTAAGAACTCCTCACCACACACTAGCTTACAACTGGCTCTTCAACCCCGCCTTGCAAGCGCAGCTCACCGGGGAGATACTAAATGGCTGCCATGCTGACATAGCTAACGCAACACACCTTGCTGCAAGCTCTACCCCTACTGACTACTCTTTTCCGCCCTCCACAACACAGCATACTGCCTGCCTTAAATATCGTACTGCTCGCCAGGCAAGGCTCCTGCTTGCGCCATCTACACCCAACATCACCAAACCTACCAACGACCCCCAGGCTCCACTCACCCCTGAGCCTCAGGCCACCCCCACTGCAATGTTCCTTACTCAACAGTAGGTCTCTGGTGGTGCATGCACACGACATCCACGATCTGATCACTTCGAATAACTTGGACATCCTTGCGCTGAGAGAGGGAGCAGGCGGCATGACAGCAGACCGCAGCAGAAAGGGCTGCAAGAAGACCAGAAGCAAACCAACCACTTCAGAGGATCGGGCGCTCACCTGCCCAGAGAGCGCTGCTCTGCCTGGGGTGAGAAGGCTGGTATGTGCGTGCAAAGCTGTGTAACAGGTGGAAGAGGCAGCCAGATCTCCCAAGCTAACAAGCAGCAGAAGCCGCATTAAGAGGAGGGAAAAAGGAACACTGAGAAGATCAGTGAGCCTGCCAGACACCAGGGGGGAAAACAGGTGGTCTAGAAGGGGCACAGCTCTATCTAATTGTCTAATACATGAAGGGAACATACAGAAAGACTGTCATGGCTTGAGAGACTAGAGCTCGAATGAAGCATAACTGCAAGAGAGAACCTTGAGTTGCATAAGGGAAAATACTTGGAATTCTGAATATCAAAGGGAGAGCGTAACGTGTGCGAGTTCCAAATATACCCTTTTGAATACCGAACAAACTGAATGCATTATTGAATACAGTACAGAATTAAAGCAACAGGAAAATATGATTGAATAAGCATTTCTGAATGTTACACAGAGGAAGAAAACAAAGAGAATGTTTTGAATGCAACTAAAGCAAGAAGTGTGTGAAGCAATAGACAATTGTTGCAAAAGCTGATGAAAAAGGGTATCGGTTGTATGACCTGTGACTATGTGGTCTGTTAGCTGTGCCTAGATCAAGGGAACCCCTGGATAGGAGCAAAATGGGTTATAGGTTGTGTGACCTGTGATGGGTAGACCATGTGGTCCGTCAACTGCGCCTTGTCATAGGGCCCTGCATGGAAAGCAAATGAAAGGAAGAATCAAGGGTGTAACCCTTGCTTTGGTGAACCAGAGAAACTACCCTTGGCAAGAAGGTTGGGGATGAACACAATCCTTTGAGAATTGTTGTATTTGAACTTTGGACTTTATCTTGAACTTGGGAAAGAAAACTCAGACTTTTTGGAACTATTTTTAAACTTGGGGAAGCAAACTCCAAGACATTGTGGAACTGTCTTAAACTTGGAGATGGCAACCCTGAGAGTTTTGTGGAACTGTTTGTACTTGGAGAGCTGGAAGAAGCTCAAAACCTTGTTTGGAACACTATTTCTTTTATTGCTGACATCCCTACAGATTCTTTAGCTTTAGTTGTGAGGGCAAGTATGGGTTTTGGAGACAGACCTTAAATTGAACTCTGACTCAGACCGTCCTTAGTTTCGATAGGTACAGAAATCCCACCTTAGCTTAATCCAAGTTAGGCCTTCATCCATCCTGACATTTAAGTTAAAGTGAGTTGGTTTGAATTCTGAATCTGTTGTCTGTGTGTTGCTTCATGATGCCTTCACAGAGAATAAATCCAATACCATTGTGAAGCTCAAACAGTGACAGTGTAACTGTTTAGAAAAAGCAAGTAAGGCGTGTCGGTTGCGTGACCTGTAATGGGTGGATCGTGCGGTCCGACAACTGCCCCTAGTCCAAATACACCCATTTAAAGGAAAATCCACTTAACTCACCCATAAGCTTGTGTTTGGCTGTCAAGGAGAACTCGGGCGAGATGAAATTAAGTAGCAAACTTTATTATATTGGTGAAATTGATGAAAGGCAACACCGCCAGAAAAGCAGAGAGAGTCCGAAGGAATTGTGTTGTTTTGGAACATTGAAAGACTTAAAAGCTTGGGGAAGGGAACACCTCTTTTTTGACAAAGTGAACTATCTTGAATCTTGGTGAAGGGAAAACCCCTTTTCCAACGAAGAGCTGAAAGAAGCTCTGAACTTTTATTTGAACACTTATTTTTTATGCCGACATCCCTACACATTATAATCAAGTAGTTGTGAGAGCAAATATAGGTTTTGGACACAATCTTTACTCCGTTTTCTGGGTCTACTGCCGGATGCCTTCATACAAAGGAAATCAATAAAATCAACACACCACTGTCAAGTAAAGTCATTTTTTAGCATACATAGACCACAGTTTGGTAACACCAGGAGGGGTTACCTATCATTTTAGATTTCTACACAGATAGACAATCCAAAAAGTAAAAAGGTTACTGTAGAAAAGTCTCTAAAGATCTTTCAACTATGGTGGGGGAAGAAAATCAGTTGAAGGCCCTAGATTACGGAATAGAGGACTCCTAACCATGGCTCCACCGCCTTTGGCCCAATAAGGTAGCGACTTTAAACTTAAGGACTTTATACCCCAATGCAAGTCAATTAGAATGAGGCACAAAGGATCCTCTTGGTCCAAGGCCCTCAGGCCAACCGCCTCCTCTTTGACAGACGCTTCCATCAAACTATCAATTTCCTCTCGTCTCCTGCTGTCTCTTCTCTCCCTTCTTCGGCTTCCTTGCCTCCACCCTCTGCCACTTCTCCGGTGCCCTCTTCCTCCTCCTCGGCTACCTTGCCCTCTCCTCCTACCTCCTCCACCCTCCCTTGGGATCCTTCACCTGCGCCGGGAGTACCCCCGACTTGTACCCCTCCTCGGAAGTTTTACAGGGATGGCAACCTTCTCCACCTCCACACTCTTAATTCTTGCTCAGCAGTCAAACACCCCTCTATTATCTGCTGTCTCCGGGAAGAACTTGACCTTGATGTCCTCGCTCTCACTGAGACATGGTTCACGGCCAGCTCTGTCACAAGCTTTGACACTCTCCTTCCTGACGGCTACACAATCCTGGCTACTATCTACCGTCCACCTGGAACGATCACCTCCTTCCTCTCCGAGTGGGCGGACCACTCTTTCTCCCTCCTGGCCTCAACTCCTCCTCCGCCTCCTCCGAGACTTCAACATTCATCTGGATGCTTCCTGTCCCGCCATGGGACTCTTTTGTGACCTCTGTGTCCTCTCTCTATTCTTCCCTCTGACCCAACTCACTCTGCAGGACACACTCTTGATGCTCTGATCTCCTCCGACCTCCCCCTCTCTAACCCACTCAACACTCCTCTCTCCTGGAGTGACCACTTTCTCCTCTCCTCTCTCACTATCCCCCTGGCCAACCCTACCCCCAAACTGCCACCAACATACTCAGTCTTTCAACCCATGTAGCGTGTGTCCGTTGAGGCATTCGCTGCATCTTTTTCTCCCCTTCCTGCACCTCTGGCTGACTCATACCCTGACACAGCCCTCTCCATGCTCCATTCTCCCATCTGATACTCTTGATGTACTTGCCCCCGTGATGAGGATCCACATGAAGCCTAAAATCAAGTGCAACTCTTGGTACGACTCATACCTCGTCACCCTTAAATGCAAGTGTAGGGTGGCTCAGAGGAAATGGTTCGCATCTTGTACATCCTCTGACAAACTGGCCTGCCGCCTGCTCCAAAAACAATACTGACTATCTGTCCTCACTAAGAAGAGAGCTCACATCCAATCCCGCGTCTCTGCAGAATCTAACAACTCGGCCAAACTCTTTAAAATCTGCAAGGAACTGGCCAATCCTGCTGCAGTCTCCACATCCCCTGTCCCTTCGCAGGTCCTCTGCACGGCCCTAGCTTCCCACTTCATCTCTAAAACCCAGGACATCCTGTCCACCCCTGTCGGCTTCTGCCTCCACTATCTCCTCTTCCTCTGGCACTGTTGCGGCCATCCCCCACCCCTCCCTTCTCTGCCTTTCCGCTCATCTCCACTGACGAGGTTTCTAGGCCAGTCCTATCGATGGAAACCTCATTCAAGCAGGTCCTTCCCTGCTCTTCCAAAACCATGAAGGACCACATGGACGACACCCTTGCTCCAGCCTTGGCTGACTTCTGCAACCACTCTTTCCCCTCGGGAACCTTCCCCTCCCCTCCGATGCACTCTCTCAAGCACTCGTGCACCCTCCTCTCAAAAAACCCTGACCCTTTCCTTGACCAACTCCTGGAAAAGCTGCCCATCTCCCAGCTTAATCTTCACACTGAATCTGTTGGTTGTCTCCATGACCATCAATCTGGCTTCAGAGCAGCCAGAAGCCCGGAAACTGCTCTCCTGAAGATCAGTGAAGACCTGCTCTCTAACCTGGATTATAACCTCCTCTCTGTCCTCATCCTACTTGATCTCTCTTCTGCCTTTGACATGGTCAACCATGCTAGAACGTGCTAGAAAAATACCCCAACCTACTCAAGGGGATAGGATGCCTGAAGGGAAAATCGATCAGGCTACACATTGACGAGTCGGTCCAACCAAGAGCAGTACGACACAGAAGGACGCCGTTCCACATGCGCTACCAAGTGGAGAAGGAACTAAGGGCACTGGAGAAAGCTGGCATAATCGAAGAAGTGACGGGGCCCACGCCCTGGGTCTCCCCCAGGGTGGTCACGAAGAAGCCAAAACAACCTGGCAAGGTCCGAATATGCATAGACATGCGCCTGCCAAACGCAGCAATCAAGCGGGAGTGCCATATCACCCCGACATTGGACGAGATAGGGGCAGACCTCACCAGGTCCAGGATATTCTCCAAGGTAGACCTGAACGCTGGCTATCACCAGTTGAAGCTACACCGGGACTCCCGGTACATAACAACCTTCTCAACGCACATTGGCCTACGCAGGTACAAGCGCCTGAGCTTTGGGATTTCTTCGGCCGCCGAGGTTTTCCAGCAAAGAATACAGGAGGTGATCCGCGACATACCTGTGGGTCTTAAATGTCAGCTACGACATTCTGATTCATGCCAGCAACAGAGAGGAACACATGAAAAGACTCCACATGCTCCTTGGCAGGTTAGAAAGCGCAGGACTGACGATTCATAAAGAAAAATGTGAGTTCCTGAATGACGAGATATCATTCTTTGGGTACACGTTCAATAGCACAGGCATCTCAGCAGACCCACAAAAAGTAGCAGACATCCAAGCTGCTACCCCCCCCAACCCCCACCACGCCAACTGAGGAGCGCAGTTTCCTAGGAATGGCCACCTACTGCGGGAGGTTCATCCCAAATCTGGCCACGCTCTCGGAGCCCCTTCGAGAACTCACAAAAGCCAGCACAAAGTGGGAGTTGGGACCTGCCTGCCAAGAGGCGTTGGAGCACATCAAAGCATCCTTGTCGGCCGACACCACAATGGCCTATTACGACACAGCACTCCCAACTGAACTGTATGTGGATGCAAGCCCCGTGGGCCTAGGGGCCATCCTCACACAAGTGACAAAAACGGGTGAACAGAGGCCGATTGCCTATGCCTCCAGGGCACTAACACCGACAGAGCAACGATACTTCCACATCGAAGAGGAGGCAATAGCCGTGCTATGGGGTTGCCGACACTTCCACCTATATCTGTACGCCCAAAAATGTACAACTTATACAGACCACAAACCACTGCTCCCCATATTCACGGGCACGTCTGCTCACCCACCGGCCCGGAATGCCAAATGGCTATTGCACCTCCAACAATATAACTTCGAACTGGCATACCAGCCTGGCAGTGGAAATCCGGAAGACTTCCTGTCAAGACACCCGAAAGCAGCAACACCTAAGGAAATCCACGTGGCAGAGGAGACGGAAGAACACATCTGCCAGGTGATACAAACCATGATGCCTCGAGCAATCAGCCTGGACGACATAGTTGAGGCCACACAAAGAGAATCCAGGCTTCCAGCCAGGCTCAGAGACTATGAGTGGTAGGTTATCCCCACAAGTAACTCAATAAAAAGGGGGCAGCCCATTGGCTGAGAACAACAAGTTACTTCTTGCCTTGTAACGTTCTTTCGATGGGATGTTCCTCCGACGTATTCCTTATCTTTGATCATACGTTTCCAGCTTGCTGACCTCAGAAATTTTTTCTGTAGAGGGCGCTGCACGTCGACGTCCGCCGAGTCGATGTCCCTCGATGGCCACCCTATCAGCGCCGACGTCACCATGCCCATAAATAGCCACGCGCGGCGTCCGTTGCTCAGTTCCGTTTTGTAGCATAAGAAAAGTCATGCCTGAATTGGTTATTGACCTTGAAGGAGCGTAAACTGCAACCACAAGGGAAGTATTACTGCGGGGATGGATGGGAGGGGCGATAAGGAATATGTCGGAGGAATATCCCATCGAAAGAACGTTACAAGGTAAGAAGTAACTTGTTCTTCGAAGGGATTGTGTCCTCCGACGTATTCCTTATCTTTGATAGACTCCCATAGCAGTGGCATGTAATTGGAGGTGGGAGTAAGAATGTCATGTATCCCTTTAAGGATGGACCGAATGTAATACGGCTTTGCCAAATCTGGACTCTTGACTAGTGGAGGAATCCAGGTTGTAAAATTTTGTGAATGTATGTGCGGACGACCATGTGGCAGCCGCACATAGGTCTCTGACCGGTACCCCTCTTTGGAGGGCCGAAGAGGCTGCGATACCCCTGGTTGAATGAGCCCTAAGATTTTGGGGTCGCTCTTTCCCTGCTAGTTTGTAACATTCCAGAATGGCCAAAATAATCCACCTGGAAATTGTTTGTTTTGTTATGGGTAATCCCAACTTGTGACCTGAGTATCCTACAAACAGTTTGTCTGCTTGCCTGATCCTACCCATTCTGCTGATGTAAAAGCTTAGAGCTCGCCTTGGGTCCAGCCTATGTAGCCTTTCTTCCCCTTTCCCCGGATAGGGAGGAGGGTAGAACGAAGGTAAGGTAATTTTATGAGTAATATGAAATTCAGAAACCACCTTTGGGAGGAAATTAGGCTTCACCTGTAGGACAACTTTATCCTTGTGGAAAATAGTATGTGGGGGTTTACAGGAGAGAGCTTGTAGCTCGCTCACCCTCTTAGCAGATGTTAGTGTTACCAATAGGACAGTTTTAAGCGTGAGAAATTTCAGCGAACAAGAGTGAAGTGGTTCGAATGGGGTGCCCATTAGGAAGTTTAAGACTAAATTTAAGTCCCATAAGGGGACTTGAAATGGTTTTGGAGGATAAACATTAGTTAATCCCTTGAGAAATTGTATTACTAGAGGTAATTTGAAATACGATGGTTCCTCTGCAGTGCGCTTGAAGATTGAAAGCGCTGCGAGATAGCCTTTTACAGTGCCAACTTGAAGGCCTGAGTTTGCCAAGTAGAGTAGAAACAATAACACCGTTGGTGTACCACATGAAAAAGGGTTGATATTCCCTTCTCTGCACCAGCTGCAAAATTTGTTCCAATGGCAGCAGTATAAAGACTTTGTTGCTGGCCTTCTGGCCGAAAGCAACACCTCCATGACATCATCAGGGAGATCCCAATCCTTGTACCTCACCCTTTCAGAAGCCAAGCGTGAAGGTTGAGGGTTCTGATGTCTGGATGGAGAACCTGACCTACCTTCTGCGAGAGAAGATTCTCTTCGAGTGGAAGACGGATTGGAGGGCAGATGGACATATCTAGAAGGTCCGGGTACCACGTTCTCCTGGCCCAGTCCGGGGCAATTAGGATCATGGTTTTCCGGAATCTTCTCAACCTCCTGATCATTTGAGGAATAACAGGGACTGGTGGAAACGCGTAAAGGAGTGGAAACTCCCAGTCCATTACGAACGTATCTCCTAGAGCTCCTCTCGGGGGAAATTCCCTTGAACAGAACAGATCGCACTTCCTGTTGGTGCTTGTGGCGAACAGATCCACCTGAGGGGTCCCCCAAAGGGCGGTGATCTCTTGAAGGACTTCCTGAGCTAGCTCCCATTCGTGGGAGACTGTGCTCTGCCTGCTCAGAGCGTCCGCTGTCAAGTTCTTCTCTCCTGCTAGGTGGACTGCCGATAGAGAGATTCCTTCCTGAATTGCCCAAAACCAGAGCTGCATTGCCTCTCTGCACAGTGGCAGTGACCCTACGCCTCCTCTTTTGTTGAGGTAGTGCATGGCCACCGTGTTGTCTGTCATTATCAGGACATTTTTCCCCTGTACTGATGGCAGGAAAGCTTTCAGCACTAGTCTGATCGCTCTCAGCTCCAATAGGTTGATGTGTAGTCTGGACTCCGATGGAGACCAACGACCACTGATGGTCAAGTCGTTGGCATGGGCTCACCCACCCCGTGAGTGAGGCATCTGTGACTACTGTTATCTCCGGCCATGGTTGCCAAAACAGTTCTCCTTTCAAGATGTTCTCTGAATAGGCCCACCATTGAAGGTCGCAGGCTACCTTGTCCGGAATCCGGAGGAGGTCTGAAATTCTCCCTGAGAATTGCGACCACTGAGTTCTCAGTGCCCACTAGGAAGGCTAGGAGACGTTGGGCATTTTGAAACTTGTTGACCATCTGCAGAATATCTTGAGCCCTCACCTCTGGTGGCGAGGCTTTTCCCAGGGAAGTATCCAGGACCGCTCCAATGAACTGGAGTCTCTGTGATGGTATCATCTGTGACTTCTTTAAATTGAGGGAGAAGCCCAGTTTGTGAAGGAAGTGGCAGACATAATCTAGCTGGATCTGAGCTTGTTCCGAAGATACAGCCCTGATTAGCCAATCGTCCAGGTAGGGGTAGACGTGGATCCCTTCCCTCCTTAGACTCGCAGCCACTACCGACATTAGCTTGGTGAAGACCCTCGGGGCGGAGGTCAGCCCAAATGGCAGAACTTGAAATTGATAATGAGAGTCGCCAATTGCGTACCTCAGGTATTTCCTGTGCTTGAGATGGATTGGCACATGGAAATAGGCGTCCTGAAAGTCCAGAGATACCAGCCAGTCCTGGAGCTGGAGGGCCTGAAGGATCTGAGAGAGAGTTACCATCTTGAACTCGTCCTTCCTGAGGAACTTGTTCAAATCTGGTAAGTCCAGGATGGGTCTCAGTCCTCCTTCGTCCTTTGGTATGAGAAAGTGTGTGTGTGTGGGGCGGGGGGGGTGTGAAGAGTACCAGCCCTTGGTCCTGTCCGCTACAGGTACCGGTTCTATGGCACCTTTCTCTAGCAGGTCTATAATTTCCTGCAAGAGGAGCGGATCTGGAACTTTTAGAGAGCTGTTCCCCGGTGGATGACTCTGAGGGATGTGTAGAAAGGGTAGGCAGTAACCCTGGGCAACTGTCTCCAATGCCCAAGCATCTGACGTTATAGCCTGCCATTCCGTCAGATGGTGAGTTAACCTGCCCCCTACAGGTGTATTCTGTGGAAAGGCCTCAGAGTGGTTTGGGGGCGGCTGTTGCAGATGCCGAGGGTAAAGAGGCACCTGCTGCGGCCTTAGTACCTTTGACCCGTCCACCTTGGGTGGATCTCCTTTGGCCTCTTTGAGCCGGCTGTCCTCTGCCTTTCCCGAATGCGGAATAATAGCGAAAGGACTTTCCTCTCCCAGAGGTTCCTGAGGAGCGAAAAGGGGTTTGGCGGCTAGCAGCTCCTAAAGATTTTGCTGCTGCTTTAGAAGTCCACAACTTTTCCAGACTGTCATCAGCCTTTTTCCCAAATAGTGAAGAGCCGTCAAAGGGCATATTCAAAAGTCTGGCCTGTACATCTGGAGCAAAGCCAGACTTTCGCAACCACGCATGCCTGCGGATTGTTGTACTTGCCGCCATGGCCCTGCTGATACTGTCAGCGGAATCAATGCCAGTTTGAAGTGATTCGCACATGGCATCTTTGCCATCTTTAATAATGTTAAGGAAGGCTTCCTTTTCCTCTCCTTCAGGTATGCAGTCAGCCGCTGATGAAGCACACTCCCACAGTGTGTGACTGAACCTGGCAAGCGTACAGGTGGCGTTGATGGACTTCAACGCCATACTACAAGCAGAGAAGACTTTCTTCGCCATAGAATCGTACCTCTTGTCATCTCTATCCTGTGGGACAGTAGGGTAAGCGGTCCTACTGCTAGATGAAGTTGCCGCTTGAACCACAAGGCTCTCTGGAGTCGGGTGTTTTGATAAGTATTCAGGGTCAGCAGCCGCTACCCTATACTTGGCTGACAATCTTTTATTGACCGCAGGGATAACCTCAGGAGTTTCCCAATTAGATGTAATTTTTCTTTGTAAGGCTGCATGGAAGGGGACCACAGGGTCCTCATGTGGACCTTTGTCTGTTAGGTCATCCTGTTGATAAACAGGGGAAGGCGCAGACCAACCCATAAATTCAATAATCCTTGCCATCACGGTTCTATAGGGTGTTTCGGCATGTTCCCCTGGGTCTGGCTTAACAAATTCCACTTCTGGGGAAGTGTCCAGCCCACTTGCCTCATGTAATGACTCCTGTAGGTCTTTCAACCTTCTTTCCTCAGAGGTGAAATCCTCTGAAATAGGCAGTGTGGTCCTCTGTAACCCAAATGTTTCCCGGTCAGAATGTTCCCCCTCTTCATAAATTGAAGATAGTCCATGGTACTCGGACCTCTGAAATGGTGTAAAACCCATCTCTAAAGCAGAAGGAGCCAAACTCGTCGTTATTGGGCGAGAAAACGTTGATGTCGTCGACGCCGAAGTGACAGACTTCCAAGGCGGCGAGAACAGCGTTGAGAAAACTGGAAGAGGCCTCAAAGAACTCGAGAGGATCGGGATCCTACTCGAGGATGTTGACAACAGTCTCGGCGTCGTGCCGGAGGCTCTTGGAATCACCGTTGGCTGTGGAGTAGCCATGGTCTTCTCTTTCATCGACGTCAACGATGGCGTCGAGTCGATCGACCGATGCGTCGAAGAACCCTTCGACAACGGCGTCGATGGCGCCGATCCATGCGTCGAAGGGATCTCAGACGACGGCGTCGAAGACGGTGCCTTCTTACCCGATGGCCCGTGGCGCTTTCGGGTGGAATGTTTCGCCGGGTGCAGCGACTCGCAGCGTTTTGATTTTTTGGGTTTTTCACTTGGGGTATCACCCTCAGCTGTCTTCGAGGGGGTCGAGGCCGCTTTCTCTAAGACGCTTAACATTTTCTTTCTGAATTCCTCCCACTCAGCCTGAGAGCTGTGTTTTGTGGGGCAGGAGACCCTTTCTGGGGAAACAGAAGACGAGGAAGGGGATCTTCGACATCTCTTCTTTGAGTGTCTTGATCTCGACGAATGGTGGGAGCTACTTCGAGATCTAGAATGGGAATGTTTTTGACGGCAAGGAGATGAATGCCTCGACTCAGCCGAAGAAACTTTCGAGGGGGTTTTGACTGACTTACCTCTCTCGAGCTTCCCCATGCGCTCCTTCAAGGCTTTCGCCGTCATGGACATGCAGTCCTCACACTCCGAACAATGGTGCTTGGCTCCCAAGCACCGCAAGCAGATCCTGTGTGGATCCGTTATCGCCATTTTTTTACTGCAGTCTCGACATTTTTTGAAGCCGGATTGCGGCGTTGTCGGTTCCGATGAAGATGCCATCGAGAACGAGTTGGTATATTCGAGTAGATTGTAGAAGGTTTATCTGACTGAACTGAGCAACGATGTTCCGAGGCCCCACGAAGCGCGGAAAAACAGAACTGAGCAACGGACACCGCGCGTGGCTATTTATGTGCATGGTGACGTTGGCGCCGATATGTTGGCTGTCGAGGGACATCGACTCGGCGGACGTCGACGCACAGCGTCCTCTACAGAAAAAATTTCCGAGGCCAGCAAGCTGGAAACGTATTATCAAAGAAGGAATACGTCGGAGGACACAATCCTTTCGAAATGCATGTTGTGTTTATTTGTTCAGTTAAAATAAAGGAGGATTGTTATGTCCGCCTTGCGTCCTGCTACGCGGTGATGCAAGGAGTCCAATAAAAGCCCCGCTCCGTGGAGGCAGCTCCGGAGCCGTGCAACCAGCTGAATGTGTCCGTGTCGTTAATGCTCCAGCCGGAGCTGCGCAAGCGAGGCCTTCCCATGCAGCCCTTTAATCCCTGTCTCCCGCCGATGCCTCGGCCGGGACAGGACGCAACAGCTGCAAGGATCAAATTCAAAACCCATTGCATTGTCCGCAAGGCCTTCTGGGGGCTGGAACGATAATATCACCAGCTTTCTCTTCAGATATATCTTCCATCTCAAGCTCTTCGCTCCTCCACTCCAACTCCTTGAGGGTCAGTCGCTTCTCTAAGCAAAGAGTTGGGGGCAGATCTCTCTCTTCGGCTGGCGCCTCCCTCTGGAATAGCCTCCCTGCCTCTCTGAAACTCGAGCAGAACCACCTCCGGTACCGGATCAGCTCAAGACTTTCCTCTTTGCTTCTGCCTTCTTACTTCCACATCCCTGCTGATCTCCTGTCTGATTTTACTGGTTACCTGGCTACCCTCTGAACCACAGACGCAGGTCCCTGCCCTCCCAGTTGCACACCTGCACTGCATCCTGGCAACCCTGCACTTGGGGCTGTATCTGAAATCCTCCAGTCCCCCTACTTGCACTTATCTAACACCTGTTGTCTGCACTTAATCTCTACACTGCCACTGGTTGGCCGCACTTCTTTTTCTATGTCTTGATTTTATGTTTCGCACTTCTCTTCCCCCCCCCCTTGCACTTTTCCCCCCTTTCCTCTCACCGGCATTTGGCAATCTCAATGTCACTTGGCCTAGTAAGATCGCTCTATTGTCCTCCCTTGTTCCCCTCCCTTGCCTCGTCACGCGTTGAAACACTTGTGTACAGGCACGCTATAAATAAAATATCATATAAAGAGATAAAAGTTATCTCAATGCTGTGAGGGGTTAGAAATGAGAGGCAGACCCAAATTGGTAATGTTTTCAACATCAGACATCTTTATTAAAATAGAAGGGTTGGATAAAGGCCTTTCTGTCCCTATCCTAAAGAGTTTCCCTACCTATGAAACTAAAACTAAAGATCAGTCTGTATCTTGTCATCAAAATGACATACACTGTCCTTGTGTCCAAACATGTTAATCTGACCCTCACACTAGAAATGAACTAAAAGGTGCAAGGGAAGTGGCTCTGTTTTAGGTCTGGTAAAAATGTGTTAAAAACAAGTAGATAAATACAACAAAAACATTCCTTGGATCCAGGAGGTGGCCCCCTTCCCTTGGATGTCTCAGGTAGGATGGCACAAGTGTCTTTCAAACAATAGCTCCTTAAAGATGGCAAAAGTGTCTCTCTCAAGCAATCACTTCTTTGGTTCTGTTGTACTTGATTCAGGAAGTTTCTGCACAAGCAATATGTCCCACACCATTCACCGCTTTCTATGTGTTTTGGCACCGAGTTTACAAATCAAAGGGGTCTTATTCACAATTAAATGTTCCATCTAGGGTTCTCGTATAAACCTCTTTGATATTTTAGAAGACTACCTGGTTTATTTGTCCATCAGAAATTCTCCTGTGAGCTCTTTCGGTCAATGCTTATGTCCTTCCGCTAGGTATTGTGATTTTAACAGTAAAAATTGTATTTGTTCGATTTCACAACTTCATTTGTTTTTTTTCTTGGAGTCTTTGATTCACTTGTTTTGCCATATGTTCTGTAAAAAATAATTAAGTACATGTCTTTCAAGGACTTCAGTGGACTTCCTGGTATACTCCCCTACCAGGTATCTTCCCATAATGTCAACATCCTTATTTAACTTCAATGTGTCTGGTGGTTAGACTGCCACGACTACTTTTCATCTGGTTCCAACAGATCACCTAGTATACTCTTCCTGACAAGTATCTGCCCACAATGTCTTATTCCTATGGGTTTATCAAACGGATTGCCTGGTGTACTCCTCTGCCAGGAATCCCTTTCTGGGGGCTTGCAGATCCCCTGGTATGCTTCTCTGTAAGGTATCTATCCCCACCCACCCCAAAGCCTCACTACCTGGTTTACTTCTTTCACCAGGACTTCTTTCAATGTTCGTATGGCCTTTCTGAATAGCACAGTTGTATTCCTTCACTGACTATACTTTCTTGGCTTCAGGTACTACTTGTTCCAACTTTCCCCAGATTGACATCTCATAGATGAGGATTTGTGCAAATTCTGTATTTGTATTTCACTTGTTCGGAATTCAACACAGCTTCTGTATTGTCTACCTGTCTTTCGGCAAGCCCAGGGTCCCCAAAGGCTCTGGGCAGACTCACCGGTATCTGGTAGCAATTCCGACCAGTCGCATGTTGCTGCAGTGAAGCTTTCACTCTGGGATGGCGTTTCCCGCTCTGCAGAACTTCTCTCCACTCTCCTATCAGTTCCGCGTTCATCAGCCGGTAAGACTGCTGCTGCTTTTCATGACTGCGTCCCTGGTAGATTTGCTGTGGCTGCAGTCTTCTCAGCGGGTCTCCCATACTGCCTGCTGTGTCTTCTGTGGCCACGCGTAAGTAATGCTGACAAACAGCAATTTGGAAGCATCAGACTTTTCCAGCATGGTCCGTTCCAGTGCTGTTGCCTGCTACCTCGGTTCTGCTTTTGGCTTTTTGCTCTTCTGCTTCTCTCTTCTCCGACTGCCGTTTGAATGAGTATGCCATTTTTAAATGGCCCGCTCACTTGAGCTTCATTGCAACTAGTCTGCATGTTCAATCCGTTGCTTCCTTCAATCCACATCAATTCCTTCCTTCTATTCCTTGTCTCAGTACATTCGGCTTTGTGGGAGTTGGAGTCCATAGGATTACTGGGACTTTTAAAGTAATATTGTTTTATATCTTTGTTTCGAACAAAAACATCATAGGATGATATGAGATGTTCACTGTGTGTTATGCATATATGAGGCATGAAGCTATTCTGCCTAGAGGCTTGTACAGGAAAGGTATTTTGAGTTTTACAGCGGGAGGGATGTTTATAGTGACAACAAGCCATCAAGAATTCTGGAAGTATGAGGGTTTCTTCTTCAGAAAGCAGAATATCGCGTCTCTCCTGATGGGGTCACCACTTTCCCCGACAGCCGTCTCCTCCCATGTGATCCTCCCTCATAATACTACCCCCTGGGTCAGGAGCAGGTAGCGGCTGCCGTCCCCTGGCCACATGGGAGGAGATTTCGGGCTTGGGTTCAGTGATGATTCCACAGGATACATTGCAACACCCAGAATCCAACTTGCACCACCAATGACACCAAAGGCTAGTTGGGGACAAATATTCTTACCATAGTCTTTGCTGTAGGAGCCTCACAGGCTAAAGGTTCAAGGCATCCAGTGACGGTAAGGTCAGGCTCAGGCAGACACCCCAGGAGAGGGTGAAGCTGGCTTGAATTCAGTTCCAGCTGCACAGGAGGAAGAGGCCCATGCAAAACTGCATTCCAGTTTTAGCCGGGCGCAGACCAATGGCAGACCATGAGACGACCCAGACCTTGAAACAACGATGGATGCAGAGCAGTTCTTCATACTGGTTAGTCCCAACAATCTGGAGGAGAATGGGACCCAGGAAAGGTCTTCAGTCAATGTGGACAGAGGTGTGAAACACAGTGGTTAGCTTAGCCACTGCTGGTTAGAGCAGCAGTCCTCCAGTTGGCTTCTGACAGTCCTTCAGCTTCAAAAAATTGCATCTAGTGGTCAATTATTCCCAATGTCTCTAGGTGCTCGCCTTTTGTCAATATTCCAAGATGGGGACTGCCCTAGACTTAGAGGCAACATACAAATGGTCTAGGTTCTCCAAGCAGGGGCCACCTGACAATCGGCCCAGGAAAAGGGCATACCTAAGCTTAAATTGTGGACTTGGATACAATAGTCCAAAAACCCTGTTTCAGCTAGTACAGACGTGCACACACAGCAAGTTGTGAAAAGGCCATTACCCAGTATTTATCAAAAGGGGATGGGACCCCGGGTTGGGAGGTCTACCAGGGAGTAATCCAGTGCTAGTCCTATCCTAGTGAGGAGGGTGGAAGTTGAACTACTGCACGCCCATCCCCTTGTGACAGCCTGTATTTGGGCAGTACGCCTTTGTCTTCACACCAAGCCTCCAAACCAAGATGCTTGCCTTTTCTCCTAGAGTCAACATTTAAGACCCGGCAACAACCGGCAGAAAAAGCAGTCCTCCATCGCTTTGTGCATGGAGAAACGGGGGACCTGGATCCAACCGAGGAACAACAACCCTCCAGCGTCCTACGCTGACAGCAGTCGTATGTAACAGCAGAGATGTATCTAAATGAGAGAGAGCAGGGAAGCTACGGCAACCCAAACACATCTGTGTTGTACCGCGCAAAGCAAACCAGGATTACCAAACAACACGTCAGGGCAGCAATCAGCTCTCTGGACCACAAGGGACTAAACCAAAGGGTGCAGTACCCTGGACGGACTACACTTACCTTAGGGGAGATCAAAGCAATGCCCCCAACGCTAACTGGGGCGTTGTGCAACCCAGGCCACCATCAGTATTGCGCAGCAGATGTCTGGAGAAAAGTGGCAGGGCTTAACTCCCCATTTGTTACCTCTGCTGCTTGCAATATATCCTGGGCAGGGAAGGCAGGGCCATATTGGCCAGGAAAAGTGAACCAATGGCAGGAGGAGTGGGGGGGGGGAGCAGGGTGAGGATAAAGAGGCCAGCAGGAAGCTGTGGGTTGCATGGGTGACGTCAGAGGAAGAGGAGTGGGTAGACCATGATACAAGCAGGAGGAAAGAAGCAGAAGCAGAGGGTGAAGGCATTTTATGGAGGAGGTGAGTTATTGGCTAGTAAGTAAAAGTGGTACTGCACTATGAGTGTGCATGAGAGGGCAACAACGGTGACTAAGAGAGAAAACTGTTCTATGTGAAAAGAACTAATTTTAAAGCTTGCAAGAGAAATAGACCGATTTACAATGACTGATTTGATTTTGATCGTAAAACCAGCATTGTAAAGGTCTTTCTCTTGAGTGCTTTAAAAGTAGTTTTTAAAAAATATTCAGGGGTTTCACGCCCCGGGCCTCCCTTTGTTCGGCCCTGCACCCCCCAACCTGTCCCACAGTATTTCCTTGAAATCGGGTGTTTTACCGCCAGAACCCTCATCTCTCAGCCACGCCCCTGCCTCCCCACCCAAAACTCCCTTCACCCGAGACTCCCCCAAAACAAAACTCAGCCAGATACACAACACACACACAAACACGCACACACTCACCCGTTCATCGTCCTGCGCTTCCGGGTACCGCTGAGCCTGTCAGCCCCTGTGCGCACTTGTGTACGGCAGGGGTGTGACGGTTGGATTTAGAAAGACTGCTCTGTGTGGTCACGGGGCTGTCTTTCTAAATACATTCTTTTCCATTTGAAAGAACGGAGAAATCAGTAGAGTGCACATGACTTAGTTGTGCAAGTGAAAGAGTGAAAGAAGGGTGTAAGAAGGGTGTAAGAGTAGTGTGAGAAACCAGAAGGTATCTCACCCACTAGTCTCCGGGGATCCGTCACCCAGGTGGCAGGGACACAGCCATCGCTTTTGAATCCAGTTCCTGGGGGTGGACCAGTGCGGGAGGATCACCTGGGTGAGGGGTCTTCGTGGAGTGGGACACCAGATGGTGAGACCCGGTATCCCCTTCCCTGTAACACCTTTACTCCATCAGGTAAGATATTTAGGAACTCGACCCTCCCGGCCCCCGCTACAATACAAACACTTTCTCACGGACAGCCCGCTATGAGAGAAAACAGACTGACACCTGAGCAGTATGCCTGACGTGTCCCAATGCAATGATCAGGCGAGGTCAGGCAATTACTGACCATCACATACACCTGACTCCCATTAAGCGTCCCCACACGGATAAAAGGCAGAGCATGAGCGCACACTCCGAGTAAGGTAAAGCACATGAAGAA